>NC_064408.1:35322500-35681250 GCF_023375975.1 Astyanax mexicanus
GTAGGTGTTTCTAATAAAGGGACCAGGAAGTGTAAACACAAGGCAGGTGTTTCTAATAAAGGGACCAGGAAGTGTAAACACAAGGTAGGTGTTTCTAATAAAGTGACCAGGAAGTGCAAACACAAGGTAGGTGTTTCTAATAAAGTGACCAGGAAGTGTAAACACAAGGTAGGTGTTTCTAATAAAGTGACCAGGAAGTGTAAACACAAGGTAGGTGTTTCTAATAAAGTGACCAGGAAGTGTAAACACAAGGTAGGTGTTTCTAATAAAGTGACCAGGAAGTGTAAACACAAGGTAGGTGTTTCTAATAAAGTGACCAGGAAGTGTAAACACAAGGTAGGTGTTTCTAATAAAGTGACCAGGAAGTGTAAACACAAGGTAGGTGTTTCTAATAAAGTGACCAGGAAGTGTAAACACAAGGCAGGTGTTTCTAATAAAGGGACCAGGAAGTGTAAACACAAGGCAGGTGTTTCTAATAAAGGGACCAGGAAGTGTAAACACAAGGTAGGTGTTTCTAATAAAGTGGCAAGATAGTGTAAACACAAGGTAGGTGTTTCTAATAAAGTGGCAAGATAGTGTAAACACAAGGTAGGTGTTTCTAATAAAGTGGCAAGATAGTGTAAACACAAGGTAGGTGTTTCTAATAAAGTGACCAGGAAGTGTAAACACAAGGTAGGTGTTTCTAATAAAGTGACCAGGAAGTGTAAACACAAGGTAGGTGTTTCTAATAAAGTGACCAGGAAGTGTAAACACAAGGCAGGTGCTTCTAATAAAGTGACCAGGAAGTGTAAACACAAGGCAGGAGTTTCTAATAAAGGGACCAGGAAGTGTAAACACAAGGCAGGTGCTTCTAATAAAGTGACCAGGAAGTGTAAACACAAGGCAGGAGTTTCTAATAAAGTGACCAGGAAGTGTAAACACAAGGCAGGTGCTTCTAATAAAGTGACCAGGAAGTGTAAACACAAGGTAGGTGTTTTTACGAATGTGGCAGGTGGTAGGTGTGTCACACTTTATTTGAAGAGTATCAATGATTCAAACGCATTTAATAATACATTTATAAGGAATTGTATATATTATTCATGAACTGCTTTTACCGTTACATGCAACATGGCATAAGACGTTATAAGAAATAATTTATATTGTATAGATGAATGAATGTTACTACTTTAGTTTAATAGCCTTAACATCATTCATAGAACTTAGTCATAAATATCCAAATATTGCTTTAGAAATACATTATTCATTGCATATGAATGTGTTATGAAGCCTCTATGTAGGCAGCCTTCAAACAAGGTGTAACTGGTAGGTATTTGTATTAAAATAGATGGTGAGTGAAAGCACAGGGTGAGCACATGGTTTCAGGTCAGTGAGTGTATTATTTGATGAAATATTTTAGCACTAATGGACAGCTCCACATTCATGGACAATGACAAGATGGAATTCAGGACCATGGACAGAGATGTACATTTCACCAGCTCTTTCTCTCTCTCTCTCTCTCTCTCTCTCTCTCTCTCTCTTTCTCTCTCTCTCTTTCTCTTTCTCTCATTTTGTCTTGCCTTTCTGTATGACTAATGTGTAATGAAAATTCAACAGTGTCTGATTATCATAATCATGCTAATTACATCTCCTCTGCTAGACAGACAGAGAAAGAGAGGAAGTGTGTGTGTGTGTGTGTGTGTGTGTGACGCGATGTGTTTTCAGAGAAGCAGCTGGCCCCAATTGCCCCCATAATATACTTGAACAAAGGCTGACTCCTGTTAAAGTGACTTCCAGGGTCGGTGACTTTTTCTGTGATATTTAGAAAAATACAGAATGAAATATATTCATATGCATTAGTATATTCATTAATATTCAGCTAGCTCTCCACTCCACCTTCTCACTCAGTCCTGCACTCTGTGATTTGTAGAGAATTCTAAAATAATATACTCTAAATTGATCTGGTGTGTATGTGTAAAGTGTGTGGTATGTAAGTATGTATGTGTGTAAGTGTGTGTGTAAATGTATGCATGACTGTGCCCAGATATGGATTGGCACTCTGTCCTGGGTAAATGCTGTAGTGCCCGATGCAGTCATCTAGGTGGACGGTTGTTTCCGGTTGAGAGTAAGCTGTGCGCTATTGGCTGCCGCATCTCACCGGTGTGTGGATGAGTGTTGGTGTGTAATGTGCTTGTGTGTAAAACATGTAAATTATAAAGCGTCCTTGGGTTTCTAAAAAGGCGCTATATAAGTTGAACTTCATTCACTCACAATATGTTTTTTTTTTTGTGCAGGAGACTAAAACATCAGCAGACAGACATTTATTTTCACCTTATTTTAAGTAAATATTGCCTAAATTGAACAGATTAAACAAAAGAAAAAAAATCTGACATGCTCCCCACCACCCCTAAATTACCATCAGTGTGGAATCTAGCCTACCAGGGCTCCTTCCTTCAGGTATTAAATGTTTTATATATTGGTTGAGTGCCTGATCTTAGTGTTGTAGGTCATAAGAGCAAGTTACCATTGTTTTCACTGTAAAGCACAACTTTAGGCTGGTTAAAATCTGCACTGCAGTAACTTCACAGCTGATAGTATTTTTACTGTTAATTTACAATAAGTTGTTTACAGTGTTTGGCTAGCTAAGCTCATTGGCAACTAAAGACCCCAACTCCATCACATCAACTCCAACCGCTGACCCCCCACACACACACACAGAGCTGTCAGTCCTGGAGGAGCTGCTCTGCACCGACCGCAGGCACTCAGAGCACTTTCTAAACTGCTGAAACGCTGTTTTAATCTCTGTCCCGCTGCTCAGTGACCCCTCCGTCCAGCTGAACGACCTCTCCCCTCCTCCTGCTGCTGCCCTCACCTTTAAACACCTCACACTCCTCAGCAGCAGCCTGCACATTCATTAACACAGATAAAGAGACAATTAAAACTAAAGCTCATCACACCCCGCTGCCTGCATTACCATTCTCTCTCTCTCTCTCTCTCTCTCTCTCTCAAACACACACACATTCTCCTTCTCACACCATGCTCTTTCTCTCACGCACATGATTGTATCTTTCTCTCCGTTCTCTCTTTCTCTCTCTCACACACCATTCTCTCTGTCTCTCTCTCATATCATTCTCTTTCTCACACCATTCTCTCTCTCCTGCATCATTTCTTACTTTCTTTCTCTGATCAGTTTCTCTCTCTCTCTCTATCACTCTCTCACACAATCTATCTCTATCACGATTTCTCATTCTCTATCACTCTCTCTCTCTCTATCATTCTCTCTCTCTTCTCTCACACCATTCTCTTTCTCACACCTTTCTCTCTCTCTTGCACCATTTCTCACTCTCTCTCTCTCACCAGTTTTTTCTTTCTCTCATTCACCTTTCTCTCTCTCTCTCTTTCTCACACCATTCTCTCTCTCGCACCATTTCTCACTCTCTTTCTCTCACCATTTTTTCTTTCTGTCTCTCACTTTTCTCTCTCTCTCTCTCTTTCTTACACCATTCTCTCTCTCCTGCATCATTTCTTACTTTCTTTCTCTGATCAGTTTTTCTCTTTCTCTCACCATTCTCTCTCTCTTTCTATCACTCTCTTACACAATCTATCTCTATCACTATTTCTCATTCTCTATCACTCTCTCTCTGCCTTTCTCTCACACCATTCTCTTTCTCACACCATTCTCTCTCTCTCGCACCATTTCTCACTCTCTTTCTCTCACCATTTTCTTCTTTCTTTCTCTCACTTTTCTCTCTCTCTCTTTCTCACACCATTCTCTCTCTCCTGCATCATTTCTTACTTTTTTTCTCTGATCAGTTTTTCTCTCTCTCTCTCTCACCATTCTCTCTCTCTATCACTCTCTTACACAATCTATCTCTATCACTATTTCTCATTCTCTATCACTCTCTCTCTGCCTTTCTCTCACACCATTCTCTTTCTCACACATTTCTCTCTCTCTCTTGCACCATTTCTCACTCTCTCTCTCACCAGTTTTTTCTTTCTCTCATTCACCTTTCTCTCTCTCTCTTTCTCACACCATACTCTCTCTCGCACCATTTCTCACTCTCTTTCTCTCACCATTTTTTCTTTCTGTCTCTCACTTTTCTCTCTCTCACAGCATTCTCTCTTTCGCACCATTTCTTACTCTCTTTCTCTCACCTGTTTTTTTCTTTCTCTCGCTCACCTTTCTCTCTCTCTCTCTGACCATTCATTATCTCTCTCTTTTTCTCTCTCCCTATTTCTCTCATTACTCTTTCTATCTCTCTCCATTTCTCTCTCACACATTCTCTTTATCACACCACTCTCTCTCTTTCTCTCTCTCTCTCTCTCTCTCTCTCACTATCTCTCTCACACACACATTATTCTCTCTCACTCATTGTCTCTCTCACCATTCTTTCTCTCTCTCTTTCTCTCAATTTCCAAATGCTGGATAGAGTTTTTTGTTCCTACCGCTCCTTCTCTTCTCAGATATCAAGCTCACATGGGTTGCCAGATTACAGTTTTTCCCAAATGTTTACACAAAAAATGTGGAACTATGCACACAAATCCAAAAACATGAAGCTCATGTGTCAACATTGTGACTCCAAACTGCTAAACTCTAAACACAATTCTATATGTTCTCACTCAAATATCATTCTAAATCACAGCTTTGCAAATCACTAAACACAAACTGCATCATAAAGAAAACCTTGCTCACCTGAGAATCACTGACCTCCAAATACAAAACTCTAATTACCAAGTAGTCTCACACAAGTTGCAGCTATATAAACTCAATTAGAAGAACGTTTCAATCATTTGTCAGAGTATAAAAGAGGCCTCATGTGACTGATACAGCCCTACTATGTTGTGATCTGGGATAATGTAAGTTTCCACTGGGCAGCTCTGGTCAATGATTGGTTCTCTAAATCCACAGTTTGTTGTGCTGCACCTTCCACCATATTCCCCATCTCTCAATCCAATAGAGGAATTCTTTTCTGCATGGAGGTGGAAAGTGTACAAACGCAGACCCCACGAGTGTGTGGCTCTACTTCATGTAATGGGGGAGGCATGTGATGACATCCACGCAGATAATTGCCAAAGATAGATTTGCTATGCAAGGCATTTTTCCCGCTGTTTGGCGAGGGAGAATATTGGAGCTGATGTAGATGAGGTCCTCTGGCCTGACCGAGATCAGGGGTCTGATGAACAGTGATCTGTTTCTTTGCATTTTGCAATAAATACATTTTTGTGTCCTCTTTGTATGTGAATTTTCCTTATCATGTTTCTCATTGTGAAAATAGGTGGAAATTACAGTTTTACATTTTACATACAGTAAATATAGCTTATATTTGTATAGTACTGTAAATGGGGGGGGGGGGGGGTCCTACACCACAACAAATAAGTAAAAACAAGAGAAAGACAACATATTTCCATGGACTTGTATGCTTTTGAATTTGTACAGAGGCCTCATGAAGTCAAAAACACAACCAAACACTTCTGATAACAGTGCTCTGAATTGATCTTGTCAGTGTTTATTTGATGCTCTGTAAGAGATAAGCATAAAATAGCTGTGTGTGTTGTTTTGGTGGAAGGAATCAGTTTTGCTGGAGACTTGTAGAGTTTCAACAAAGGAGTTAATAATTTTCAGTTTGTGTTTAGAGTTTTGAGAAACTGAGCTGAGTTTCTAAAAATGCGTTTAAACATTTGGGAAAAACTGTAATTACTACAGAAAATATAATACTTATGTCCTTTAAAGGTTTTAGTTAAAAAAATTAACTATAATTATTTTTTTTTAACTTTATTTTTTCTCTTTCTTTTCTGTTGCATCTCTCTCTCTTTTCTTTCCCCTCATTTAATTTTTTTCTCTCTCTAACTTTCTCTCTTTCAGTTGATCTTTCCTCTCTCTCTCTCTCTCTCTCTCTCTCTCTCTCTCTCAGTGTGAGAGTATAAGCAGTGGTGAGTAAAGAGCTGTCTGTCAACTAATCGGCCCAGCTTGAGATGACATTTTAATTTGGGCGTGCAAAAAGAAACGACAAAACCAGAGAGAGAGAGAAAGGGAGAGAGAGAAAGAGGGGTGAGATAGATAGATAAAGAGAGAGAAGTAACAGAGATAAAGATAGAAAGTGAGAGTGAGGGAGGGGGATAGAGAGAGTGAGGGATGAGGAGTTTTATACGGTGTTAAATTCTGTTAAACTTTTCCTCTTAAACTCTCCCCCGCTGTTCCTTTCATCCTCATCGCACATCTTCATGGAGCCGAAGCGTTTTAAACGATGATAAAAAGAGAAAGGCTCTTTCATGTGAGTCATTAGCTAAAGAAGAAAACCTGCTCTGACGCGTTCCTCCGGGCGCTGTAACCTCCAAAAAAACTTGTTTCTGCAGGCAGAGATTTGTAGAGAAATGTAGAAAAATATGCTTCTTTAACGCAGGGCTCAGACCGCATCAGACAGGGAATCACTTCCACCCTCAGGTCTCTGCGCCTTCACCTCAACACAAATCCACATTTAAGCAGAAAACATTCACAGCTAGTTTAAAGCACAGCTAAACAGTCTTTTAATTATTTACATCAGCACTGAGGGTGAACCGAATCAGCCTCCTCCACATTTACTCACTCTGAATCACTGCAGACAGTGTCATCCCATCCCTTTAACCTGCACCACTTATAATAAAGTGTATTTCTGTGCTTTTTCACACCTAAATAAATCTGTGCACTTTAATAAATACACCTATATTAAAAAGGTAAAAGATTATAGATGGCTGGATGACTGAAGCAGAGCATCCCCAAAACCTGAGACAGATTCTGTGGGGGCTTCCCGATATGCCACTGTAAAAAACTTAAAACATTTAAAAGTGTTCTGCTTAATGTGATTTTTAAGTCAGCTGAATGAGAAATACTGAATTGCACCATAAATATAGCAAACTAATCACCCCAGCTTACTTTATTAAGTTTTTTTTTTTCTAAAAGTAGGTCTAATTAAATAATCTGGGTAACACTTTACTTGGATGGTCCATTTGATGGCCTCTTTGATGCTCAACTGACATTCAACTAACATTCAACTACATGTCTATTAAATGCAAATGAACTAAAATATATATAACCCTGAATATAACCCTGAATATAACCCTACATTCAATTTTATTTTATTTTAGGATTGGGTTTAGGGTTAGATTTTAAGTTTAGGTTAAGGTTAGGGTAAGGGTTAGGTGTAGGGTTTGATTTTATGGTTGATTAAGGCTTCAGGTTAGGGTTAGGTGTAGGGTTTGGTTCTATTTTGAATCATTTACATTTAACATAGGGTTAAGTTAAATTTAATGGACATTCAGTTCAGTGTTAGTTGAATGTCAGTTGAGCATCATCAAGGCCATAAAATGGACCATCCACGTAAAGTGTTACCATAATCTGTGTTGGAAAAATTTACTAACTGTAGTTGAACCCTGGTTGAGGCCAAACCAACTACTCTGCACTACTGCACATGCTCAGTTTGACCCTTTATTTGATAGGAGTCTACGGAGCAATTCTGCAGGGTTTTTTTCACCTGATGTTAATTACGCTATTTGCATATTGGGCGTGCCCTTCCACCTCTCACTCTCCATCAGTGTGTGGTCATTCTTAACAAGTTGCCTTCTCTTGAAATTTGCATGTGTGTTGCATTATAGTAACTTTCTGGTTTCAGTGTTGTAGGCTGTAAGAGCAAGTTACTATATGTATAGAGTCTCTTTGGTTACATTTGCATTAATTGCAAATTTTAGTTGGTCCTAAAGGATAGTCAGCAAAACTTGCAATGCACATTTTTAAGTTGATGAGATTTAATATTTGAAGTTTCAATGCATATGAAAAATTAAAGATCTGGGATAAAGATTTCTGGTTGGCACAACTTAATGTGGTTTTCTTTAAAACTTAAAAAAAAACTGAGTTGTTCTCAAAACTAAAAAAAAATTAGTGCAGTAAGTTGCCTTGATATTTTGAGTTTTCTCAACTTTTTTATTTTTACAGTGTATGTTTAGTACTGACCAAAATGCCAGAGAACCTAAGACTCAATGAAGCAATCCATAGAGGCCCCACCTTACAACATACAGCTGCATAACTTAAAGCAGCATTATGGTACATTTTTACACTTTAATATCTTCACTCTAAAAAGTAATTGAGTTTGAGTTTTGTCTCCTCGTGTTTAATAAAATAGCTATTTGTCCACTGCCACACACCGTAATTACACTTTGGGCTGGTATGAACTGGTATACTGCCCAGCACTAATATATATATATATAGAAGATAAAACCTGATAATATTCTGAATAATAGTATACAGGGACCGAGTAATACAATTTCTGAGCTAACGTCAAGCTCTCTTTATCAGATTAAAGAAATGAAAGTATGCTGTTCACATGAATAATTTTTAAGATTTTTGAGTGAATGTAAATACACTCACTGTTGCCAGGGTCCATTGCCTTCTTTCATGTGTGGTACTAAATATGTGATATGTGGTATCTAGCATACAGTAATTCTACCTTAACCTGAACAGACAGATCAGACTTCATGCAACTTTTATATCAATCCAGTTCAAACCCAGTCATAATTTTACCTGCCTGGAAAAAAAAGACCCATAACAACAATGTCATTAAAATGTCTGTTACCATGGTAACACATTGTGCATTTCCATTTGGCAGGATGAGCGAGAGAGCAGTCAAAGTGTAATGTAAAATGTATTAGCTGAAAGTAATGAATGCACTTGTAGATTCATATAAATGCATATGCGTCATTAAAAATACAGTAAAAAAAAAATTATAAATTCATGCATCCATAAAACACACGAAATAAAAAATCGGCTTTAGCACACTTTAATTGTATTATTGATGTAATTAAATAAAAGGGTTTTATTTTCTTGACTGTTTCCAAATCCTATTATTTTCACAGCTTCTTGTGTCCATAAAACAGTGAATTCACAATTTTTTCCTCTCAGTTAGTGAGTTTATACTCAGGTCAGTGTGTTGATCTCAAATTATATACACTGAAAAAAATATATTTTAAAATATAATTTATTGTTTTGTTCACACAACAATAGTTTAATTAACTCAACATTTTTTAAAGTATTATGGGCTTAAAGAACGTAGGTTATTTAATTTATATGTACACATAAATACACGTGTGTCTATATATATATATATATATATATGTGTGTAGAGAGAAAGAAAGAAAGAGAGAGAGAGAGAGAGAGAGAGAGAGAGAGAGAGAGAGAGAGAGAGAGAGAGAGAGAGAGAGAGAGAGAGAGAGAGAGAGAGAGAGAGAGAGAGAGAGAGATTCTAAACATGTTTAGCACATTTTTATAAAAGCACCTGTGAACACTAGGAAGACAAAACCAATATTCAACACATAAATTACAGTAATACATAGGATAAGTTAGCTTTGGGCAACAGACAACACAAATATACTAAATAAGGAAGAGGCCACACCCAGTATGCAAATATATGGTGCCAGGAGCCTATAGGAAAGCTGTATGAACCAACAATGTAGAAAGAGCATTGACACACTGTAAACACAGAAGTTGTTTGAACTCAAATAAATTAAGTCTGTTTTACATAAAATTGGCTATTTCTAAACAATACTCAACTAGTTTGAGTTAGTTAAATATTTGTGGGCACAGATACACTTAAACTGAGCTCTTTGAGTTGAACCAACTTATAATAACTGAGTTTAGTCTGTTGTCATTAACATCTTCTTTTCCATTGGCTTCTGTTACAATCTATTTGCATACTGGGTGTGTCCAACAGTTTCTGACTAACACTCACCATCAGTGTGTAGTGATTCACCCGGGGCTACATTAGGTAAACTTGTAGATGACATATTCTAATAAAATGCTTGGTCTTTGTGTTGTTGGCTGTAGAATGAGCATTATTTGCTGAGCTGCAGTAACTCTGTGTTCTCACTGTGCTCTCAGTACTTTTAATTCTTTACTGTTTTCTTTCTACTTTTCTATGAGTATTTAAAAAATAGATGAATGAAACCAGAAAGAAAACTAAATACAAGTTCAGGAAAATATTAGTTTTAAATATATATGTATATGTATTTGTTAAGTTGACTGTACTTAAAAAATTATATAACATGAACTTAAAATTTATTAGGTAATCAGCTAGTTTAGTCAACTTATCGGGTTTTACAGTGTAGGTAATATTTACTCAAATATATTTGGTGAAATCTATACAAATCCAGTGAGTGCATTTTATTTATTTGTTTTTAGAACATAAGCATTACTAATAACTACTTCAGAAAATTAAGTAACACATGATTTTAACTTAAAATTACTCATTTAGTTGCTGACTCAGTTTTTACAATGTTACACAATAAACTTATGAACAGTTATGTTTATTAACGCCATGAAACTTTTTTTTTTAAAGTGTATGTAAGTTCTATTAAATGTATAGTTTTGATAAGCAGGGCAGTTAAGAGTTTATAATCTAGATTTATGAATGAGTAATGCTGTTTGTTGAGACTGAATAAAACCCCGTCAGCAGGACGTCTGAAACAGCAGGTGAAGACGCTTTCACAAATCAGTGGACGACCTCTGAAATCAGGCTGCTTTAATGCTTTAAGTGTTTTTTGTTTGCTTGTTTTTTTCATCTGTTCTGCTCCTCCTTCGTTCTTCTTTTTCACTGATTCTGCAGCGGCTGCCTCGTCTAGTCACTTAACCTTGATGCCGCACTTCTTTTATCCTTCACTTCTTCACTGTTTTTCTCGTGAAGAGCCTTCAGAATGACAAAAACACCTCAATCGCTTTTTTTTTCTCTTCATTGTTTTCTTTTCTTTCTTACTTTTTCTACCTACTCTTTTTTTCTCTCTGTCCTTCTTTGTTGCCTTTCATTCTCCTGCAGAGCTTCATTTGTTGTCTTTGTGGTGACACTGTTATTGGTATATGTAGGCTATGATTGCAGTATTTTTAATGCACAGCCTGTAATTTGAACACGACGTCCGTGACAGCGGCTCTGATAGAAAGCCTCAGCTGCAGTGTGTAATTTCTCTGTTTAATGTTTGCCCATTTCACGGCGTGGCTGCGAAAATGCGTCTGATATGCATCAGCGAGGGACAGAATTTTAATAAAAAACTAATTCATTCTCTCTTAAAACCGTTCCACACCACCATTAAAACAATAACACACATCTTTACACAGTCACCACAGCTGAAAAAAAACTAACCAGTATGAAATTATGAGAAATGTGAATGGATAACATATTCTAAAATGAAATGAAAATCAAAGAATGTTCTAAAACAGTAAAATCATATTGAATGTTATAGAATAGTGCAAATGATGAAGAATATTTTAGAACAGTTTTTACAGGCCCCAAGTTTCTGACACTCATCATATCATGTACCATAGGATACAATATGATTCACTGATTTGCTTAGTTACTGCATACTGTAAAAGTGTGTTTTTAAGTGGATTTATGAATATATAACTTAATTTTGGGATAGTGATCCACGCCCTTACGCCTCCCTTACTTTTTTCAGTAAGGAGTAATCTAACTAATTACACTGAATGTAACAATAACACCGTTACTATTTCCGACATCCCGTTACTGCACGTTATTTTAGCCACTCAAGGACCTTTTTTTTTTTACTTCACGCATACAGACAAAGGTGCATGTGTGTGTGTGTGTGTGTGTGCGTTGTGTGAGTCACAAGGGAGGGAAGGATGAGATTACCACTTAAGCAATGACTGTTGTCTTTGCTGTCGTTCAGTCAATTTATCTCGCTTATGAAACACGCTCTGAGAAGGTGGGGGCCGGGGGGTGGGTTTTACGGGAGTGAGTAACACAAAAGTAACGTAATAGTTACTTTTACTGGTAACTAGTTACTTTTATAGTGGAGTAACTCAGTTAGTAACTCAGTTACTTTTTTGGAGAAGTGTTTTACAGTGATGTATCTGCATAACAACAGTATTTTTGTAACTTATGTAATTATTTTTCTGCATAAATATTTTGAGATTAGCGTTTAAATTGCCAACAAAAATGTTCAAACAGATCATTCATATATTTAACTTTATATGATTGTTTGTGAAAAATAATGTAATATAACTAAATGAACAATTATTGTTCATTTAAGATGATTCTGCAGAGAATGATGTTATGATTTACTAGACAACGCATGTTAAAGTGTATTCCTATACCTAGAGCAACATATTACTGTATATGCTTGGTGTTTAGCCTTTTATTTGTTTCATTTTAAGTAAAGGACAGACGCAAAATACTCAAATAAAAAAAATATATAATTTTTTTTTTAGAATATTTAAAACAGCACAGCAGCACACAGTACAGAAACTGACATGCTATTATAGCCAAGAACATAGAGAGCAGACAGCTAACCACGAAGTACTACATAAAAGCTTACGTACGCTAGCCCAGGGGGAATTACTTCACACTGACGGTGAGTGTTAGAACCTGGGGGACGAGCCCAGTGTACTAATATATTGAGCCATAAGCCAATAGAAATAAAGCAGTCAATGGCAACAGACTAAACTTTTTAGTTGAAAGTTATTATTAAAGTTTCAACTCAAAGATCTCCAATTGAATCTCTGTGTGCCCACAAATGTTCACCTAATTTAAAAGAGTTAAGTAATGTTTGGAAATTTTTGTCCAATTTTACATGAAACAAACTAATTGTGAGTTCTAGTACATCCAAAGATGCAGTGTGTCCTACAGGTTTAGAACAGAACAATTTTAAACATTATTTACTGTATGAATTTAGTGTAGAAAATACAGGAATTGGTTAGAGGCTCAACGTAAATCAAATAAAGACGTCATTTTGCTTTGACTCAGTTAAGTTAAGTAAATATATTTAATTTTAAGTTTATTAAACTTAACTGAGTTTTGTTCATGCAACAGTTTAATTAACAGTTTTTGTTCAAGTACTGTGGGTTTAAAGAATTTAGTTTATTCAATATACAATATATATTGGTGTTTTTAACATATTCAGCATTTTTTTTATAGGACAGCCAAAACAGACAGCATAATAATGCAAAAGCACAAAAAGGAATTCTAGCTCCAAGCTAACATACTGTGTCTAACAGGAACAAAGAATAAAAGCACCTTGCTCTTACAGCCACAACACTGCAGTCTGTTCAACACATATAGTTAATTACAGCACACCTAGGATAAGATAGCTTTGGGCAACAGACAACACAAAGATGGTAAGTAAGTGAGAAGCCACACCCAATATGCAAAAATATGGTGCCAGGAGCCTATGGGAGAGCTGTATGAGCCAACACTGATGAAAGAGCATTGACACGTGTAGTATAACATAAAAGTTGGTTCAAATTCATTTTTTTAATTTTTATTTTTAAATTGGCTCAATAAACATTTTTAAGTTTCCAGGTTAAAGATCTCTGATCTCATTTTATTGAGTTCTGTACTGGCTGGCAAGTTCACTCAACTTAATAATATTAGTTTTCACTTTTTAGAGTGTAAAAGGAGAACATTTCAGAACAGTGTAAACATTAAAACTAATCCTAGAACAGTTTACAAAGAAGTTACAAGAAGATCTTTTAAATGTCTGAATTTAGTGAATGTTCTAAAGCCTGAATAAGGGAAATTGAGTCAGTGTGGGGGAGTAAAGCAGTGAGCAGAAGATTCTACAGCGGTGTATTAAAGACAGTATCTATTAAAGACAGGAGGTTCTTTGCTTATCAGGCGAGGTTGAGGTTGTTCCTGCTGGGAAAATATCAGTGCTGACTTACAGCACATCAAGATCTGAGGATCGAAAAAAAGATTCAAGTCATCTGATATCTGTAATATCTCAACACCTGTGGCAGATACTGGCCTGAAAGAGCTTACTGCAAGCAGTGTGTGTGTGTGTGTGTGTGTATGCGAGAGAGAGTATGGGTTTTTCCAGTAACAGTGGACAGTAGAGGGAGCAGGGGTCAACACACAGGCAGACAGGGTCAAATAGGATAATCCATAACCAGAAAATGAGAAACAGCCAGTCAAGGCAAAAAAAGCAGGGGAAATGATCAGAACACAGAGCACAAGGATTTATCAACAAGGGAACATGAGAAATATGGCTCATATATTTGAATAAATCAAGATTAATACCCAAGACTTAAAAAAAATAAATAAATAAAAAACAAAGACTCTCTAAATGTACTTTGCACTATTTTGAAAAAAAAAAAAAAATCAATTACAGTAGAAAGCATTTTTAAATAGCACAAACTTAATAATCGTCACCATCTACAGCTATTTTACATTAACTGCACAAAAAAAAATCAATTTACATAATTCAAACTCTCATAAACAGCACAACACTACATTTTCTGTCAACACAAGTTGACAACTGAAAATTTATGAGTATTAATCAGTCTTGTAATTAGGTTTAGTTTCAGGCAAATATGACCAGCTGGACCCAGACAGCATATAGTTTATATACACCCAGCAACACAAAACACAATAACTTTCTCTTATAGCTTCCAACACTGAGAGCAGACTGTTATTACATAGCTCGTATGCACAGCCCAGGAGAAGCAGCCTGTGGGGAATGACTACACACTGATGGTGAGTGAGAGGTGGGAGGACACGCCCAATATGCAAACGGCGTGACCAACATCAGGTGAAAACCCCTCCATAATTGCTTAGTAGACCCTGTTTAACTAAAAGGTAAAACTGAGCATGTGCAGTAGTGCTAGTAGAGTAGTTGGCTTGGTCTCAACTAGAGTTCACCTACAATTTGTTCGTATATTTTGCCAAAACAAATGATTTAATTAGGTCAACTTTTAACAAGAAAATTAATAATGTTAGTTGAAGCCACTAGTTTGCTATAGTTTATGGTGCAATTTAGTAATTTCTGTTCAGTTGAATTAAAAATTACCTAATAAAAAGAGCAGATTTAAGTTATCGTTAACAAAAATGTATTTATTAATCTTGTTGATTTGCACATATAATATATTTCCTCAATCTTCTCTATTTCCCCTATAATATCAGTTTTGCTGAATTTGTCCTAATAAAGTGAAACAATGTCAGTTTTTAACATAATGTTCAAACTTATTCAGTACTTTGGTCACACAGCTTATCCCTCACATGATTAAAACTGGTGCTGGTGGATCCTCTCTGCTTCTCCAGAGTGAAACCCGACATGTTCAAGTGGAGAATTCAGATGGATGAGAAAATTAAATTGCCAGAAAATTACTTTTGTATTTTAGTGTTTAATAGAATATATTTAGTCTGGGTTTGTCAGGAAAGTGTGTTAAAACAACACTTTCATTTTTTTATGTCACTACATCTCAATAAAACAATACATGAAAATAAAAATCCTGACAAAATTCAAATATATTTTTTATCTTACAACAGGGTATTTATTCACTGTAAAAAAAACAAAAAAACTTTTTGTTCTCCTTAATGTCATTTTTAAGTCAGCTGATCAAGTAAAAAATAAACTAGCATTGCCTCAACTAACATTATTACGTTTCTTGTTCAAAGTTGGTGTAACTAAATCACGTGTTTTGGCAAAATGTTCAAATTGTAGTTGAACCCAAGTTGAGGTCAAGCCAACTACTCTGCATTACTGCACATGCTCTGTTTGATCCTTTAGTTAAATGGGGTCTACTCAGCAATTCTGCAGGGGTTTTCACCTGATGTTGGTTACGCTATTTGCATATTGGGCGTGTCCTCCCACCTCTCATTTACCATCAGTGTGTAGTGATTCTCCACCAGAGACTGTAAAAAAGATGGACGCTGTGTCGCTGTTCCCATTCATTCAATGAAAATGAAGCCAAAATCTTCCACCATGTTGGCGATCCTGAAACCCGATTCTGCGCAGTAGAGACCAGAGGAGGGAGAAAGACTGTGGAGAGACAGCCTACACATTTAAATAATCCCGCCCCTGAGGGCTGCCTCGCGGTCACAGGCTGCAGAGCGGAACTGACGGTCTGTTATTGGTCCCGCCCATAAGCAGCCCTTTTACAATAACCACACCTTTTTTTGAATCGAGCTGAATAACGTTTTAAAAAACTAATTATGTGGAGATATAAAAATTTGACAATATAAGCAGAGGTTACACTAGCTGCTGCATTAAATGCATTTAATCCCCTATGTGGATGGGTGGGGTTACACAGCTTTCTGAAACCGAACAGCAGGGGGCGCCCGACCTTTGGTGGCTTCACTTTACATTACATTACATTACATTTGGCAGACGCTTTTTTCCAAAGCGACTTACAATAATGAAGTGCAAATAATAGAAGTTAAAAATAAAGCATCATAGATAGGGCCTTAAGGAGGTCAGAGGGAAATAATGGGATAGAGGAGTAGAGAAGAGGAAGAAGGAGATGAGGTTAGAATTAGTTAGTGTGTTAGAGGTGTTAGGAGAGTAAGTGCTCTTTGAAGAGCTCTGTCTTCAGGAGTTTATTAAAGATAGCGAGAGATTCTCCTGATCTGGTAGTGGAAGGTAGTTTGTTCCACCATTGGGGAACTCTGTATGAGAACAGTCTGGATTGCTTTGTGTGGATTGTGTTTGGCAAAGCGAGGCGACGTTCACTGGAGGAGCGCAGCGGCCGGGAGGTAGCGTAGGCCTTCAGGAGCGAGTGCAGGTAGGAAGGAGCCTGTACTGTCATCACCTTGTAGGCGATTGTAAGAGCTTTGAATTTGATGCGAGCAGCAACCCGTAGCCAGTGGAGCTCAATGAGCAGCGGAGTGACATGTGCCCGTTTTGGCTGGTTGAAGACCAAACGTGCTGCAGCGTTCTGAATCATCTGTAGTGGTTTTACTACACAGGCCGGGAGGCCAGTTAGTACGGCATTGCAGTAGGGAGACGATGCTCTGTCCAGCTATACACAGTCTATGTTCTGCACAGGCTGCCTTCTCTTGGGATGTACATGTGTGTTATATGATAGTTAAGTGGCTGGTGTCAGTTTTAAAGGTTATAAGAGCCAGTTGCTGTGCTGTGTGTTGCTAAGTGTGACTGGACACTGGCCAGTTCCAACTGCTCACATTTAACATTTTGTCATAATTGACAATTAGGTGTATACTTAATAGTTATAGAAGCTCAGTTCCAAAATGTTAAATTGATATAAGAAAAAATATGTTGTTTGGCCATTAACATGAATTTGATTAACATAAAATGTACTGTAGACGCAACTTAATTTTTAGTTGGTCCTAACTAAAGGCTAACTAAAAACATAAAGTAAATTTTTAAGTTGGTGATACCTAAGATTTGAAGTTTAATTAATTTTCTGAACTAAAGATTTGTGGTTGGTACAACTTGTGGTGGTTTTCTTCAAAACATAAAAGTTTGAGTTGGCCTCAAAACTAAAAAATGCAGTGCAGCAAGATGCCTTGAAATTTTGATCTTTTTCAACTTTTTAATTTTTACAGTGTTTATATATTGGATAAAGGCCATCAGAATTACTTTTTAGAGTTTAAATATTAGAGTGTGTGACCTTTCTTAGGCAGGCAGTATATTTACAGTATGCATTCTGTAATGCATTCTGCAACTGTTGTAACATTAGTTTTGAGTTGTACAGAGAAGCACATACAATTTTAAAATGCGGAGAGAGCTGTATCTGAAGGTAAATATGAACTGAAAGCTGTAAACATCTTGTCCAGCAAAGAAATCCACATAATCCCTGTGAGCTCAGCTTGAAGGGTAGATTGCTTTGCAGGATAAAAGATGAATAAAAAGTCAAGAGGGCACAATATTTCAGCTGAGAAGCCAATGACCCATAATGCACCCCCTGATGTGCCAGGTCTGTGCTGAAACCAGGGCTTAAATTGAAAGGGGATGCAATCACCTGGTCAGGACAAATAATACAGATGTTATAAAGATATTCCACCATTTTAATTGCATTATTATGTTTGAATAGAAAATGTTTAGAGTGTGGTTCGTTGTGAAATTTTCCTTACAGTGACAATGATAGTAACCAGGGATCTCTGTCTCCATAACACACATATATTTACGGTTTGGAAAACCAGATAAACAATGGCCAACCTCAAACAGTTTCAAAGACTGTTTTCATGACTGTACCATTAAACTATTCAGGAAGTGTATTCATTTCTCTTCTGAGGGATCATTTAGAGACATAAAATTCCTTAGACATCTGATTTCATTACTCACCACTACACTGTAAACCTATATGTTGTTTGAACTCAAATGATTTAAGTCTGTTTTACATAAAATTGGAGATTTCTAAACAATACTCAACTTTGTGGGCATAGAAACATTCAAACTGAGATCTTTGAGTTGAACCAACTTATAATAACTGAGTTTAGTCTGTTGCCATTGGCAGTTTCTTTTCCATTGGCGTGGGTGTGTCCAACAGTTTCTGACTAACACTAACCATCAGTGTGTAGTGATTACCCCTGAGCTACCTTAAGTACCCCTTTAGTTATAAAAACTTTATGTTTTAATTTATGTTAAATCAAGTTTGCATTCCCTACTATTTAAAAAAAATTAAGTAAACTCTGCTTATACGGTCTTACAGTATAACATAAAACAAAAAAGTTAAACTAAGTTCCCCTTCAGTTGTAATAACTTGATGTTCTAAGTTATACTGACTTTTTGAGTTTTTATTACCCATTACTTAAATTTTTTAAGGCAACCGGTTTCCTCAATTTCTTTAAGTAAATTCCACTTATCCGGGCTTACAGTGTATAAGTTTATCAACACTCGAAATAGAAACACTATAATCAATTATGTAAAACTAAATGATTAGTGAAATATCGTTTATCTTGCCTATTGTTTTCTCTGTTTATGATTGTTTTTGTATCATTTGACCACGAGTTTGCTTTGTCTTCCTGTACTTCCCTTTCATGTGATTAGCCTGGACTGCCTCACTATTCTTGGTATGTTTACCATCTTTGTATTGCTATTTTGTTATTGATCTTGCCTGTCATTGGCCACAAGTTCGAATTATCCTTTTTTAATAAAGCCCTTTTTATCGTATTTGCGCTTGTCTCATCTCAGCCTAACCCTGACACCATTACCAATCCCAAGAGCTCTGTACTAAACTTTATTTATTTTTACGCTATTTGTATAATACTCTATAGCGGTACATTTTTTATTTAGAGATTTTTTTTATCAATCTAAGACAATATAAAGAGTAATCAACCACACAAAGAACACTTTTAATGATAGAGTTTAGTTACTTTTTATAATACAAATATAAAAAAAGAAATGGGGAAAATTTAAATTAATTAATTAAATGTTTCCTCATTATTTAATTATTGAAATAGAAGCTCTATGTTGTGTCAAATTATTTAATTGAATCATTATTTAAAAATGGTTAATATTTGATTATTTGTTTAAAATGATCTAATTAATAATTTAACTCTTTATTTATTCATTTTATGCACATCTGCCAACATCATCCATCAAAGTCAGTAGGCTGGCCTAACTTTGATCTATTCAGATTGATTGGTTAGAATGCACAGTAATTCTAAAAGCCTTGAGCTGTTAATATGGTCCATGTTAGCATGAGGCTAAAGAACTTTCTCAGGAGCAGCTGGACACTCAGATCTTAGATCTCTGCATATATTGGGATCTACAGGCAGTCAGAAATATTTAGTTTTTAATGTAGCTGTTAAGTTAGCTACAGATTCTGAACAGGAACAGTCTGTCTGGTTGATGATGTAGTGGAAGATGATGGCTGCACCTGAGTGTTATAAGTAGCAGTAATGTTCTTTAGCATCTGTGATTAAATGTACAGTGTTTTAGGCCATAAGAGCAAATTGCCATTTTATTTGCTGCAATCTTTTATTTTATACTGTAATACTCTGTATACTCTGTGCTGGATTATTTTCCCAGGTAAAAGAGACTGACAGAATGGAAGCAGAGCCATTTTATCCTGTATAAAGATAGAAAAACACAAGGTAAACTTTTACAAAAAAAAAAAAAGCAGTGGAAAGTCATATTGATTGAGTGGAAAAAATATGACACAGATGAAGAATTGCCTACGTGAATCAGAGTTATAGGGACACACTCGTTATGCAAAAAAATGTGTAATGTACTTAAAAATGTTAGGTAAACTTTACTATTGGAAAGATTATAGTGTTACTTTAACTCTAGAGTGTATTAGATGGTCATGTGTAAAGTGCAGTGAAAAGTATTTAGATTTATTTTGTTTTGTTTTTTTTTTATTTTTGGCATACTTACATTTTTCAGATTAAAAAACAAACTTAATATCAGACGAAGATAACCTGAGTAAATAGAAAAGACACTTTTAAAATGATTATTTAATTTATTAAGGATAAAAAAAGTCTATCCAAACCAACCTGACCCTGTGTGTAAAACATAATTAATTGCCCTCCCATGAAATAACTGTGAACTACATTTTTAATAGGCTAAAAGATCTTAAAAAGCAACACATTATGTCCCGATCTGAAGAATTTAAAGAAAAGATGAGAAAACAAAATCATTGACATCTTTCAGCCTGGAAAAGGTTACAAAGGCATTTCTAAGGCAGTGGATGACAGTGAGAGCTATTATTCACAAATAGAGGAACACTGGTGAATCTTCCCAGGAGTGACCAGCCTACCAAAATTACTCCAAAAGGGCATGGACAACTCATTCAGGAGGTCCCAAAAGGATGGAATTCTGCTCTCTACCAGAGAATGTCCAGCCATCAGTTTTTTTTACTTTAAGCTCAGGTGTACTTGGGTTCTGCAGCAGGACAATGATCTGAAGTTCATCAACAGATACACCCCTAAATGTCTAAAAAAAAACTAAATGAAGGCCTAGTCTGTTTGAGGTAATGTGGCTTGATCTTTAACTGGCCGTTTATTCTTGAAAATCTTCTAGTTTGGCTAGGGTTAGGGTGAATTTAAACAATTCTGTAAAAAAGAATGAGTAAAAATGCTGTGAAAGCGCTCTGAAAGACTCATCACCAGTTATCACAAATGCTGTATTGCAGTTGTTGCCAACATTAGATACCGTTAGGTTTAGAAAGTATTTTTCAGTTTCAGTATCAGGCTGGCTTGGAGAGATTTCTTCCCCTAATAAATGAAATCATCATTAAAACAAACTGCTTTTTGTATCATTTTAATGCTATTGTTCTATTTGTTTAACTGCAATCACTTTTATGACATGTAAAATAATGATGAAGGTTTAGGTAATATTTATGCAGAAATATAGAAATTTCTATAGGGTTCAAAAGCTTTCAAGCATCACTTTATGCATGTTGCTATAAGTATGTACTTAGAGAGTTATTATACTAGCTTATGGCAGTCATTATAAGGCATTAAAGTACGTATGCTATTTAATGCATAATAAAGGCATTCATAATTCATTATGAATACAGGATTTATAGAAACTTTAAGTGGAAAAATCTATATGACCACTGTCCTTACTAAAGAACACTTGAAGAACCCTTTCATTCAGAATGTTTTTAGAAGTGTATTTCAAAGAAGTCAAACCTGCTGCATTATTATATCTTTATGAGTGATATACTGTATATACACACTGTACTGAACATTGTAATAATTATTAATTATAGTTTTTAGATGCAGGTCATATTTAACCCCCATATCCCCCAAGTGTTGACTGAATCTGGCTCAACCCATTTGATCAGATTGTAGCATTCAGAGCCGCTGGTTTCCAATCGTATTTCTCTTTTTACTGGTGGTTCTAGTGTTTCCTGTGTTTATTGACTGCAGTATAGATGTGCCCTGACCCCTGCTAGTCCTCGCTGTTACTCTTTCAGACTGTGATTACTGGAAAAGCCCTGATAAACACGCTCGGCAAATACATCCTATTACCTCCACAGGGGTGTAACTTAATGCCACTATCTGGAGCTGGAGCTGGATTTGGATTTGAGCTCGAAGTGAACAAAGCCTAAATCATTTATTAGTGTTTTCCATTCTGTCTGTATGATTTAGGAGCAATAAAGAGTGACAAAAATGTATACATTTACACAATCAATGATGCATCTTATTTTTTGGAACCCTGTACTCTGTGGGGGGAGTTAAATTGAGGGGGGGATGTCCTGGGTATTAACTGTAATTATTTAGTAAACTGTAATAATATCAGTCATTAAATATGAGAATAAAATAAGATGTCTGTGAATGCTTTAGATCAGGCTACTGGAATTAACTGCCGATATATAATAGTTAGAGTTGGACAATAATTCATTATAATAAATATACAGGACCAGTCAAAAGTTTCTTCTCATATTAGATTAATATTAACTCTCCTGTTATGTTAATTTGTCAGGAACTGCAATGGTGTTCCTTGGTCAGTTTGACCCGGTGCATTTAAAAAAAAAAAAAAAAAAAAACTAAACTAAAAAATCCTTACAAGCAGTTTTAATATTTAATTACTAACTTCATTGCTAATTATTCTATCAATATTTAGTGCAATAGTGTTTCTTACCTCTAACAGAAAATGCTTCAATTAATATAATTCACTCGTTTTCATAAAAAGTTTAACTACTTTTTAATTAGACCAACATATAAAACACAATAGTTTTATATAACATTGAAACATTTTGTTTTAGTTTTGTTTTTGCAAATATGTGAGATTAACCATTTTCAAATTATATGCTAATTACACTGATTACACTACAAGAAGAAAACATTTCAAACTGATTTTTTTTTCCCTGGCTCTTCAAACTGTAAAACGATTTGACCCAGAGATAGACCCAAAACATAGCAGGAGGGTTAAAGAAACAACCAGTCATAAATGCAAGTGAGTGTGTGAAATGGTAACATGACACACAGTGGCAACGCTAGCGGTGGTGGTAAATTACCTAGCTATGGTTAGCAACCTTACTGAAGCCCAGTGATTACCTGTTCAGCAGAAAAAAAGCCAACTCACCTTTTCCTATTGCTGCGGCACACTGTTTGCTAGCTGTTGTATATACCTGACAACCCTGAGTGTGGAAATGGGACCGGGAGATTGGTGGTGGGGTGGACAGATTCTGAGGCTACATCTCACACAGATTACTGTGACATACCACACAGTTCAAATAAGAAAATACTGGCTGAAGCTCTGTTGACACCATGCTGTCGATGCTTTACCTCAGCATGTTTCATAATATCTGATGATACATTTTGAGTATGTTATGAGAGACTACAGAAAATAAATCCCAAATAATTAAACATAGACATAAAAACAATGAAGGAACATATATGGAATTTTGCTGTAAACAATCCCTCCTCCACAACCCCCTGACCTAAACCCCAGAGATGAGATGGGTGATTTGGGATGAGCTGGAGCTTCACAGCATGAAGGAAAAATAGCAAATAGTGTTCAGCACCTCCAGGAACACTTTTTGTGGAGTGTGTGACACTTGCAGTTAGCACTATTCCTAATAGTGTACGTTAGGGCGATATGACCAAAAATGCATATCAAGGTATTTTGCAAAATTCTGATGATTTCAAGGAATATCATTATATCTGTATTATTATTTATTTATTTATTATATGTTTTGTATGATTGGGCTTTAATATAGGATTGTGATTTACTGTACTGTTAGGAGTATATATAATATAAAGCACTAAGGCTTTAAATTAAGGCTTTGATTAGTATAGTGTTTACTTTGTCCCTCAAAATTACACAATATCCCTAGCGGTGTGGCGGTATGTGAAAAACACATATCGGTTCAAAAATATCTTCCGGTATACCGTTTGTCGCTATATTTAGCGACTTTTCAGACCCTCTACTGACTTTTTTGTAAAAAAGCGACTAGCGACAAATGTAGCGCGTTTTTTTGTGGTGTAATTAGAGACTTTTGGCGACTCTGAGAGTAACACACTCTTCAGTTACTGTTCCCAAGGAGCAGTGGGTGCTGCCGTGAGCCCCGCCCACAACACTCACAGTATTTACAGATCGAGATGTAAATATAACTGTTTTCAGTGTGACACGAAAATAAATCACTGAATTTAACTCACACAGTCTCAGTCACTCACCTCATTCACCACGTAGCCTGTCACTCATCTCCTCCACAGTGTCTGCCTCTTTTTAAAAAGCTAAACATCTAGCTAGCTAGCTCATCTTTGAACAATTTGTCTATAATATGTTTAAAAATAAAGAAAACTTAAAAAAAAAAAAAAAAAAAAAAACGTAGAATAATGATTTTATAATGATTTTATAATAACATTTAGCAACATGGCAAAAAAAAAGTTATTTTGAAAAGTGACTGCCTATTTAAAAAGCAGCAGAAGTTGTTCATTTGTATCATTTCTAATGGTAAATATTTAGATTAGTTTTTTTTTTTTTACATTTTTCTCTCCCACAACCATAATCCTTTACAGCCTCAAAAACATGTATTATGCAAATTAGGTGATGGCATCATTTAGCGACTTTTAGGACAGCCAATAGCTACTTTCCCTACTGAGGAGTTGGCAACACTAACCGTATGAACCGCTATACCGCCCAGCACTAGTGTACGTAAATGTTTTTAATGGTTATAGACACAAACCTCAGACACCAAACATGTCTTATCTGGTCATTTTTATTTAAGATAAGTGAGCAAATCAGAGAAATTGTATTTAACACCAAACTATTGATTTAAAATAGGAAAAAAAAACTCAGAAAACACGCCAGAGTATTGCAGCGCTCTTTTAGAGTCCAGCGGCATTTACTGAGCTTCCCCGCTGATACTGTCCGGCTGACCCCGCACTGACCCCACCTTTCAGCAGCGATGACCTTTAATTCAGCCCAATTCTCCACTGCAGAGAAAGCATACCGCAGAGAAAGAGAGAGAGAGAAAGAGAGAGAGAGAGAGCGAATGTGCAGAATGGCTTTTCAGTTCATTTGTTCTGATTAGATGAGCTGCACTGTGATTCTGAGGGCAGATGCAGCATTCTCAGCATTCTGTCATACATGCTCGTCCTCTGTAGTCTCTGTCGCTCTCTTTCTCTCATTGTCTCTGGTTTTCTTTTTTACTCTCTCTCACTTATCTCTCTATATCCCCACTTCTTTTAGTTCTTTCTTTTACTTTTTCTAGTATCCTGTTTTTATCTTTTCCCCACTCTCTTATTGGTATCTCACAATTCTGTGAAGTGATGTACAGTAAATAATGTAATCTAGCAGTGATGTATTACAATCTGCTGTAAATAATGTAATCAAGTAGTCAAGTACTGTAATCTACTGTAAATACTGTAATCTACTGTAAGTACTTTAATCTAGTACTAATTTGCTGTAATCTACTATACATACTGTAATCTAGTACCGATTTGCTGTAATCAACTGTAAATACGGTAATCTAGTAGTAATGTACTGTAATCTAGTGTATATACTTTAATCTAGTTATGATGTACTGAAATCTACTGTAGATAAAATAATAAATTATGTTCTGTAATCTACTGTAAATACTGTAATCTAGTAGTGATTTACTGTAATCTACCACAGATAAAATAATCTAGGATGTACTGTAACCTTTTCCTCATTTTTCCCCACTTTTTCATTGGTATCTCATACATTTGTGTCTTTTTACTTGCCTTTTTCTCCATCTCTCTTTCTTTCTCGTGTTTCTTTTCATGTTTATTTCTCTTGTTTTTCTCTTTTTTTTCTACTCTCGCTCTTTCTTGTTTTTCTTTCTTTCTCTTGCTGAATTTCTCTCTCTCTCTCTCTCTCTCTTTCTCTCTCTCTATGCCTTACTATTTTCCTTTCTTTTATGTTCCTTCTCCCCCTCCTCTCTTTTTCTCTCTAGATGGTAGTAGTGATTTACATATGGCCTAATTCTGATCTGGATAAAGAAATATAATATTTATTACTTTTATCGCCCCATAGAGACATTAAATGAGAGATTTTGCGGCGTGTGTGTGTGTGTGAGTGTGTGTGTGTAAGAGAGAGAGAGAGAGGAAGAGAGAGAAAAGAGAGTGTGTGTATTAGGGAGGGCTGTGTTTTTAGTGGGAGAGTAAGAAACAGAATGAGTGAACTGCTGTGTGATTGGGAATTTCATTCATTACTGAGTCTCTTTATTCAGTTAAACAGGGCTTGACCAAGATCTGCTCTGTACACATTATATCTGTAATAACACAGATGAAGACCCCCGACTGTGTGAGTGTTCATGTGACACCAGATACTCAAGATTTCTCTTTTATTTTGTCTGTAATATAATATTTACCCCTGCAATTATCACAATTTACCATGGTTCTTTTACTATTTAGTTATATATTGCAGTGATTGTAAACAGTTTAATTTATTGAAATATGATGTAATCTGCTTTAACCATATATACTGTAATGTAGTAGTGATGTACTGCAATCTACCATAAATACTGTAATATACAGTAGATCCTGTAATTTAGTAATGTACTGTTATTGTCAGTCCTGACTCCGTCAGTCTGCCTGCTCTGGACTCTGAACTACACAACAAAAACTCTAATTCCCAGCATGCACTCACACCGGACTTTTCTGACTCTGCTGAGCATGTGATGTTTCTACGGTGTTCCCGCTCTCCCAGTTACTGATTGTTTGCACCTGGCCTGTCTTGTATGAATACCGCTCTGTTTTCTTTTTTTCTCGCTGAGTATTGAAATTAGATAGCCATGTCTTCTACAACACTTTTCTTTTGTTTGTTGCCTTTGTTACTGATCTGTTTTTGCTTCCGTCTACCGATTTTTGCCTTGCCCTCTTTATTATTTATTATTGTTTGTATCTGTATCTGTATTTTTGACTACTCTTTTGTTTTGCCCCTTTACTGCTGGATTTTCCATGTTTGAGCCTGGTATGTTGATTATATATGCTGCCATACTGTTATTGACCCTGCCTGTCCCATACTACTTCTGTAAGCTTAGCCCTTTTATTAATAAACTGTGTGTATGGTATCGTGTGTGTCTGTCGTGTCTGGCCTGCGTGACAGTTACCCAGTCGAAAAACTGTAGTGATTAATTGTAACTCACCATATATTATATCATCTAGTAATGTACTTTAATCCACTATAAATTCTGTAATCTGGTAGTTATGTACTGTAATCTACACCATATTTTATACTCTAGTAATGTCTAGTAAAGTACAATTTAGTAATGATATATAGTGTAAACGACAGGTGAGAATCTTCCATTTTATATGAGATAAAAGCTGTAATTCTGTAAGTCACAGTATCTGAATACTGTAATCTGGTAATGATGAGACTTGCTGAAATCTACTCTGTGTTTATGGTAATGTGGTAAAGACCTGCTGTCTCTATTGCTTTGTACTGTAGAAATACTGCGTGTGCGAGGGTGTTAATAGTTGTAAATGGAGCACAATAGGGTGTTATTGATTGGGTATTGGCTGGTATTGATCAGCCACAGTGTGCTGTGCTGAGTGAACAGTGCAGACTGCTGCAGTAAGTCTGTTCTTTCTTCTCACACTCTTTCAGTTCACTATTATCATACATGTTCCCATCCAGTACAGCAAAACCCATCCACCTATTCAGCTCATTATCTCTCTCTCTCTCTCTCTCTCTCTCTCTCTCTCTCTCTCTCTCTTTCTCTCTCTTTTATTGCACTGCTTTGCTTAGGCTACAATATATGAGGAAAGCAATATGAAAACAATGTGTGTGTATGCTGCATTCTAACAATAAAGCAGTGATAGAAGCTCTCTCTCTTTTCTCTCTCACGTCTATTACCATCATTCTTTTATGTCCCTCTATCTTTTTTCTCTCTCTTCCTTCATCTTCCTTTGTCGTTCATTCCTTTTTGTTTTCCATTGGTTTTCTGTCTGTATCTGTCACTTCTTTTGTTCTTTCTCTCTCTCTTATATGTCTACCGTTCTTTTCTCTCTGCTTCTCCTTTGTCTTCCTCCCTCTCCTCCCTTAATTGTTTTCTCTCTCTCTTTCTCTCATATATCTCTCATTTTCACCTCTACCTTTCTTTTCTCTAAGCTTCTTTTGTGTCTCTTTATATGTTTTTGATGTCTTTCTCTCCCAACTGCATATTTCTCTCTCCCCCTCCCGTAATTCTCTTTCTTCCTTTTTTCTTTCTTTCTTTCTTTCTTTCTTTCTTTCTTTCTTTCTTTCTTTCTTTCTTTCTTTCTTTCTTTCTAAAATCTTCTTTCTTTCTCTATCTCTAATATCTTCAATTTCTGCCTCTTCTTTTTTTAAGCTTCTTCTGTCTCCCTTTATTTTATTTTTTTGATATCTTTCTTTTCAAATTGCATATCTCTCTCTACTTCCTAAATTCTCTCTCTCTCTCTCTCTCTCTCTCTCTCTCTTTCTTTCATATCTCCCATTTCTGCCTCTCCTTTCTCTAAACTTCTTTAGCTTTCTTCATCTTTTTGCGATGTCTTTTTTCCCCAAACGCATATTTCTCTCTCCCCTCTGTTAATTCTCTCTCTCTCTCTCTCTCTCTCTCTCTCTCTCTCTCTCTCTCTCTGTTATTCCCATACCTCCCATTTCTGCCTATACCTTTTTTTTCTCTATGCTTCTTCTTGTCACCCTTTTTTTTCAATGTCTTTCTTTCCTAATTGCATATTTCTCACTTTCCCCTCTATAAATTCTCTCTCTCTCTCTCCTCATAATTCTCTCTCTCTCTCTCTCTCTCCTCATAATTCTCTCTCTCTCTCTCTCATCAGCAGTTTTGACACTGTGTGTGTGCGTATTGTCTCTTAGTCATCTGCTACAGTGTAATGGTGTAATCTGGAAGGGATGGATCATGGAAACAGAGCTACTCAATAATACAGATTACCTTTATTACAGTAGTCTACATTTCCCTGCGTTTTCCAGGAGCTTCAGCATAGCTTCACTCAAAAGCTTCCATCTGCATTTCAGCAGTTTTCATTTTAATACAGTTTAAATCCGGCAGTTGTTCTTCAAATTGATTTGAAATAACTTGATGAAGGGATCGATAAAAGCTATGCTTTTACCAGCAGATTTTACAACTCACACGTGGTTCTAGAAATTCTATTGTGGTTGAAGATTCCATATCTTTTATTGATCACAATGTGTATAGTGGCTTTAGAAGTAGAAATGTTGGTTATTGTCGTGCGTTATTTCACGACTCTTCTAGGCCTCCCAGAAAGGGAAGCCTGGGCTAGCTAAAATGAGCTCTAAAACTTATCTAGTCATGCATCACTACAAAAGTTCTAAGTTCAAAAGAAAGAAGGTAAAAACAGACGAGTGCCTTAAGTTTAAAGAAAGGAGAAGACGAATCGTTCCGAAGTTCTAAGTTGATTCTTTATTGTTCTTGAAGTCAGCCAGGTTCAGTCAGGAAGCTTCAGTCTTCTGATAATACAGAGGAATACATGCTCTTTTATACAGTATCTGGGTGAACAACAGTGGGGGCTTTTGGCACAAGTCAGACAAAACCAAGGTCGCCTCGACCAGCACCTCGCGCCTTGGTACAGACTGTACAGGCCTCAGAGAAAGGGTCAGACACCTGTTTTAACAGAACTTAGTGAACTCTAGACTTTTCATCCAAATATACTATTATAAAGGTAATATAGCATATATTGATCACCAATTTAGGGCCCACATTATCTATACTTTACCGAAGTAATTTTTTTTGTCCGAATTTTTTACTTCTACTCCTCACATTTTCACACAATTATCTGAACTTTCTACTCCTTACATTTTAAAAATAGCCTCGATACTCCTATTTCATTTCAGCTTGTTTTCAGTCTGGCGTCTTATCATTCAGAAAATCCCTTTCTAGATAAATCTCTCCATCCAGATAGAGTAAATCTAATTGTGGTTGGATGAGAAGTATAAACATATCCCTTTCTGACACCCTATTGGTCTATATCAGGGGTATTTAATTTTTAATTTGTGTTGTGATTCAGTGCAATATCCTGTATACTGAAGAACCCTAGTAGTTCTGTCAGTTACAAATACTATTGAGTATATTTCAACAATATTTATTGTTTTAAATAGGCGACAGAATAACTATATTATTGACTTATCATACAAAAAATGGAAACACCCTTAAAAAAGTCTAGTAATGTGAATCTGCGAAAATGCTATATTTATTCTATTTGATTTTATTTAAATTAGATTTAGGCCTGCCTGTCATGATAATTACATAAATGACAAATCATACAATATATGGATAAATGTTGCTGACATTTCTACCTGAGTGATGAATGCAAATCATTTTGACACCTTGCACACACAGATACACTTTCTTATTTTTTGCTTTTTTTTACAGAGCGATCTGCTTAAAATTGCATTCTTGACTTTCATTTCCAGCACAGTACAGAAGGTGGTGCGTGTGTGTGTGTGTGTGTGTGTGTGTGTGTGTGTGGCTTCTGCCGTTTCTTTGCAGCTCTACTTTTCTGAATCTTTCTCTTTCTTGCAGTGTTTGTGTGACAGAACTCCTCACAACCACAAACACTAGAAATGCATTAGATCTGATCAAATATACATTTTCTGAACAGATGCGGTGTGTGTGTGCACGTGTGTGTGAGAGTGTATGTGTGTGTGTGTGTGTGAGAGAGAGAGAGTGTTTGTGCCTCCATCTATCTCTATCCATTTAACTCTCCCTCTATGATGTGTTCAAAACCAATACAAACAAAAATACCTTTTTGATGGGCTGTTTATTGACTGATGATTTATTTGATGGGTAATTTACATCTCTCTCTCTCTTTCTCTCTCTCTCTCTCTCTCTGATCTGCTATAGTGTGTTGGTGGGAGCACACAGTCCTCCTGCACTTCTGTTAAAGCTCTGCAGGCTGTAATGAGTGTATAAAAGTGCTGCTAACTGCAGGACATATGGCATTTAGAACATAAGCATAACAATTCTGAACGTATCCAATGGCGACAGATGTCGTCTTGTCTCCTCTCCAAGTCGAAGCAGGAGGAGTGTTTGTTTAAAGTTTTAATGCGTTAGAAAAAGAGGAAAAGTCGCTGCAAGTTAAAAGTCACATTGCGTCAAGAAATGGAGGACTTTTCAGATCAGAAACGTGAGATTGTTCCTGAAATCTTGTTTTTTTATTATAAACTATAAAGTGCAGCGACTCGGTTCTGATACATCAGCTCACAGATGCCGCGTGCTGATCAACATCACCCTTTGGAGTGATGAGGAGAAAGAGCACCATCTACCCACCCAAAGAGAGCAAGGCCAATTGTGCTTTCTTAGGGCTCCTGCAGCTGATGGCAAGCTACATGAACGTGATTCGAACCAGCAATCTCCCCCAATAATAATGGCAGCGCTTGTCTTTCTTGTCTTTGATTTAAAAAGCATGTTTTTTTCCAGTCAGTAAAATTAAGCTGATTCATTAAGGATTCCTCAGTATTATAAATTAAATATGACTAAAATTTTGTATTAAGACTACAGTTGACAGTCTAATACTACACTGTAACAAGTTATATGTTCAAATTATCATTAAAATATTAAGACAATAGTTTGATTGAATTTTTATGAATTTGTTTTGTTTTAGTAACTCAAATAAACCTGATTTGACCAACTTGATTTTAAACGTAATTTTACCAAGCCAACTTTTAATATTAATAATAATTTTGATTCTCCTACAACAGTTGAATATAAAATTGTAACAAAATAGCTTTAATGCCTTTCTGCCAGTTAACATTATTACATTGCAAGGTTATTCTCAATAAGTATTTGCAGTAAAGAGAACTGTAACTTGCTCTTACAGCCTACAACACTGTGGACGGGCAATTACTCGAACATTACTCAAGTATACATGCAAAGATTAATTAAGCAAAATTCATAGATAAAATCGTCTCAATTTAATGGGAAAACATTACTAGACTCAGGAATAGTTTTTTTTCAGAGTGTGGAAACAACGGCCTCAGGCATCATGGCTAGCTGGCATGCTTTTCTGAAGATCCCTTTGGAGCATCATCAGAGGAGTTCCAGAGCCTCCGGACTCTGCTGGACCTCGAGAGCTTGACCCAAGAGCACTGCTTTGGTTGTTCTGACCTGTGGACCACATTCAGACTTTTTCCTCCTTTCATTTTCTTTTCCTTCACCTCCCCCGGACTCACTCTGTCACACCACGCTATCCTGATTCCCTGGACTCTGCAATATTCATAGTCCCACATTAAATATGTATTGGACTGTCTCTACAGCATCAGGTATTCATTCATGGTTTTACAAACACACACACACACACACACACACATTACCAACACTCTCTCTCAGACAGATGTACAGGAATACAGGAGTGTAAACAGAACTCACTGTGTCTATAAGGTCAAATTTTCAAAATGATTCACCAAACAGAACACACTGCACACACCAGCGCTCCTGCTCCTGTTCCTGCTCCTGCTCCTGCTCCTGCTGCACCTGTATCACCGTGTCCGACTGGGTCACACAGAGGACTCTTATACTGAAGTCTGGAGTTACTTGTCATCATAAAAAACAGACACCAGAAGGTGATTCTAAATGTTTTATTCAATAAACAACACAAAATTAATTAATTAAAATGATCTAGATTTTGCTTCACTTCTTAAAAATAATTTAAATGTGCATTTGTTTTCCTGGATATTGTGGGTTTTTGTTTGTTTCTTTCTTTGCTTGTTATCATATTGAATAACACATTTTCAAATACTCAATTCACTCAAAAATGATTAATTGTATTAAACCACATATGATTTTGGTATGATATAAACATTAGTCTTTAGATTCAATTTACTCAACACATTTATCTGCAACTACTAAGACTTTTTGCTTTTCAAGCCACTTTATTAGAAACGCCTACATTATACTTCCACTCATTGGCCACTTTATTGGAAAACTTGCATTGTATTTACACTCATTGGCCACTTTATTAGAAACAACCACATTGTGCTTTTACTCACTGGCCACTTTATTAGAAACACCTACTCACTCACTGGCCACTTTATCAGAAAGACCTACTCACTTACTGGCCACTTTATTAGAAACACCCACCTTGTGCTTCCACTCACTGGCCACTTTATTACAAACGCCTACTCACTCACTGGCCACTTTATTAGAAACACCTACTCACTCACTGGCCTCTTTATTAGAAACACCCACCTTGTGCTTCCACTCACTGGCCACTTTATTAGAAAGACCCCCTTACTCACTGGCCACTTTATTAGAAACACCTACTTACTCACTGGCCACTTTATTAGAAACACCTACTCACTCACTGGCCACTTTATTAGAAACACCCACCTTGTGTGTCCACTCACTGGCCACTTTATTTAAAAGACCCCCTTACTCACTGGCCACTTTATTAGAAACACCCACCTTGTTTCTTTCACTCACGGGCCACTTTATTACAAACGCCTACTCACTCACTGGCCACTTTATTAGAAACACCTACTCACTCACTGGCCACTTTATTAGAAATGCCTACTCACTCACTGGCCACTTTATTAGAAACACCTACTCACTCACGGGCCACTTTATTACAAACGCCTACTCACTCACTGGCCACTTTATTAGAAACACCTACTCACTCACTGGCCACTTTATTAAAAACACCTACTCACTCACTGGCCACTTTATTAGAAACACCTACTCACTCACGGGCCACTTTATTACAAACGCCTACTCACTCACTGGCCACTTTATTAGAAACACCTACTCACTCACTGGCCACTTTATTAGAAACACCTACTCACTCACTGGCCACTTTATTAGAAACACATAGTCACTCACTGGCCACTTTATTAGAAACACCTACTCACTTACTGATCACTTTATTAGAAACACCTACTCACTCACTGGCCACTTTATTAGAAACCCCTACTCACTTACTGATCACTTTATTAGAAACACCTACTCACTCACTGGCCACTTTATTAGAAACCCCTACTCACTTACTGATCACTTTATTAGAAACACCTACTCACTCACTGGCCACTTTATTAGAAACACCTACTCACTCACTGGCCACTTTATTAGAAACCCCTACTCACTTACTGATCACTTTATTAGAAACACCTACTCACTCACTGGCCACTTTATTAGAAACCCCTACTCACTTACTGATCACTTTATTAGAAACACCTACTCACTCACTGGCCACTTTATTAGAAACACCTACTCACTCACTGGCCATTTTATTAGAAACACATACTCACTCACTGGCCACTTTATTAGAAACACCTACTCACTCACTGGCCACTTTATTAGAAACACCTACTCACTCACTGGCCACTTCATTAGAAAGACCTACTCACTCACTGGCCACTTTATTAGAAACACCTACTCACTCACTGGCCACTTTATTAGAAACATCTACTCACTCACTGGCCACTTCATTAGAAACACCTACTCACTCACTGGCCACTTTATTAGAAACACCCACCTTGTGCTTCCACTCACTGGCCACTTTATTAGAAAGACCCCCTTACTCACTGGCCACTTTATTAGAAACACCTACTCACTCACTGGCCACTTTATTAGAAACACCCACCTTGTGCTTCCACTCACTGGCCACTTTATTAGAAAGACCCCCTTACTCACTGGCCACTTTATTAGAAACACCCACCTTGTGCTTTCACTCACGGGCCACTTTATTACAAACGCCTACTCACTCACTGGCCACTTTATTAGAAACACCTACTCACTAACTGGCCACTTTATTAGAAACACCCACCTTGTGCGTCCACTCACTGGCCACTTTATTTAAAAGACCCCCTTACTCACTGGCCACTTTATTAGAAACACCCACCTTGTGCTTTCACTCACTGGCCACTTTATTAGAAACACCTACTCACTCACGGGCCACTTTATTACAAACGCCTACTCACTCACTGGCCACTTTATTAGAAACACCTACTCACTCACGGGCCACTTTATTACAAACGCCTACTCACTCACTGGCCACTTTATTAGAAACACCTACTCACTCACTGGCCACTTTATTAGAAACACATACTCACTCACTGGCCACTTTATTAGAAACACATACTCACTCACTGGCCACTTTATTAGAAACACCTACTCACTCACTGGCCACTTTATTGGAAACCCCTACTCACTTACTGATCACTTTATTAGAAACACCTACTCACTCACTGGCCACTTTATTAGAAACACCTACTCACTTACTGATCACTTTATTAGAAACACCTACTCACTCACTGGCCACTTTATTAGAAACACCTACTCACTCACTGGCCACTTTATTAGAAACACCTACTCACTCACTGGCCACTTTATTAGAAACATCTACTCACTCACTGGCCACTTCATTAGAAACACCTACTCACTCACTGGCCACTTTATTAGAAACACCCACCTTGTGCTTCCACTCACTGGCCACTTTATTAGAAAGACCCCCTTACTCACTGGCCACTTTATTAGAAACACCTACTCACTCACTGGCCACTTTATTAGAAACACCCACCTTGTGCTTCCACTCACTGGCCACTTTATTAGAAAGACCCCCTTACTCACTGGCCACTTTATTAGAAACACCCACCTTGTGCTTTCACTCACGGGCCACTTTATTACAAACGCCTACTCACTCACTGGCCACTTTATTAGAAACACCTACTCACTAACTGGCCACTTTATTAGAAACACCCACCTTGTGCGTCCACTCACTGGCCACTTTATTTAAAAGACCCCCTTACTCACTGGCCACTTTCTTAGAAACACCCACCTTGTGCTTTCACTCACTGGCCACTTTATTAGAAACACCTACTCACTCACGGGCCACTTTATTAGAAACACCTACTCACTCACGGGCCACTTTATTACAAACGCCTACTCACTCACTGGCCACTTTATTAGAAACACCTACTCACTCACTGGCCACTTTATTAGAAACACCTACTCACTCACGGGCCACTTTATTACAAACGCCTACTCAGTCACTGGCCACTTTATTAGAAACACCTACTCACTCACTGGCCACTTTATTAGAAACACATACTCACTCACTGGCCACTTTATTAGAAACACATACTCACTCACTGGCCACTTTATTAGAAACACCTACTCACTCACTGGCCACTTTATTAGAAACCCCTACTCACTTACTGATCACTTTATTAGAAACACCTACTCACTCACTGGCCACTTTATTAGAAACACCTACTCACTTACTGATCACTTTATTAGAAACACCTACTCACTCACTGGCCACTTTATTAGAAACACCTACTCACTCACTGGCCACTTTATTAGAAACCCCTACTCACTTACTGATCACTTTATTAGAAACACCTACTCACTCACTGGCCACTTTATTAGAAACCCCTACTCACTTACTGATCACTTTATTAGAAACACCTACTCACTCACTGGCCACTTTATTAGAAACATCTACTCACTCACTGGCCACTTCATTAGAAACACCTATTCACTCACTGGCCACTTTATTAGAAACACCTACTCACTTACTGGCCACTTTATTAGAAACACCCACCTTGTGCGTCCACTCACTGGCCACTTTATTTAAAAGACCCCCTTACTCACTGGCCACTTTATTAGAAACACCTACTCACTCACTGGCCACTTTATTAGAAACACCCACCTTGTGCTTCCACTCACTGGCCACTTTATTAGAAAGACCCCCTTACTCACTGGCCACTTTATTAGAAACACCTACTTACTCATTGGCCACTTTATTAGAAACACCTACTCACTAACTGGCCACTTTATTAGAAACACCCACCTTGTGCGTCCACTCACTGGCCACTTTATTTAAAAGACCCCCTTACTCACTGGCCACTTTATTAGAAACACCCACCTTGTGCTTTCACTCACGGGCCACTTTATTACAAACGCCTACTCACTCACTGGCCACTTTATTAGAAACACCTACTCACTCACTGGCCACTTTATTAGAAACACCTACTCACTCACGGGCCACTTTATTACAAACGCCTACTCACTCACTGGCCACTTTATTAGAAACACCTACTCACTCACGGGCCACTTTATTACAAACGCCTACTCACTCACTGGCCACTTTATTAGAAACACCTACTCACTCACGGGCCACTTTATTAGAAACACCTACTCACTCACGGGCCACTTTATTACAAACGCCTACTCACTCACTGGCCACTTTATTACAAACGCCTACTCACTCACTGGCCACTTTATTAGAAACACCTACTCACTCACTGGCCACTTTATTAGAAACGCCTACTCACTCACTGGCCACTTTATTAGAAACACCTACATTGTAGTTTGGATGAGTGTGTAGTGCTGTTACAGAAGTAGTGTGAGTTTGTGTTTGTGTGTGTGTGTGTGTGTGTGTGTGTGTTTGGGTGTGTGTGTGTGTGTGTGCGTGTGTGTGTGGGTGTGTGTGTGTGTGTTCGATGTTTGTGTGTAAAACACCAGTGTCAGCAGTTTTTCATCATTTCAGCAGCCTGTCTGTTGTAGGGACTAAACACAGGACAGCTAATTATACAGAAAGTGCATTCATGTGTGAGTGCGCATATGTGTTGGTGTGTGTGTAAGTGTGGGTGTGTACTAAAATATTAGAATATATTAGCCAGTAGTAATCCACAGAGAATAGAATCTATGCTTTAACCTATATCCATATTTTAACACACATACATATACACACACAACATTGGCTGTCACAGTGTTTGTAATGAGGACTAAAGGTCTTCATTGTACAAAATTTACAAAATTTCACTGAATTCAGATACTTTTAAATCAATATGTGATAGCTCTGCCAACCTGTAGACACATTTGAATTTACTGTAAATTCATTTTAATCTGAAATGTGTGTGTGTGTGTGTGTGTGTGTGTGTTTACATGAGCATGTAGATACTCATGTAAACACACACACACACACACACACACACACACATTTAAGATGTAAATGATATCCATTTCTCTCAGTGTATATCCACTGATGTTCTCCTACAGGCAAATAGACTGATACAGCTCCCTGTGTGTGTGTGTGTGTGTGTGTGTGGAGGCTGCTCAGAGGAGGTTTATAAATGTGCAGATTCTAGTTTATACAACCAGTAACAGGAAATCTGACAAAATACACAAATCAGACTTATTGTATTTATATACAGGGGTTGGACAATGAAACTGAAACACCTGGTTTTAGACCACAATAATTTATTGTCTAGACGGACAGTTCTGGTGGAAACAGGAGAGTTGAGGTGCACATTGAATTCTGCCGTGATTTGGGCATCCCTTTCAGACAGCTTCCTCTTGCGTCCACAGTTAATCCTGTTGGATGTGGTTGGTCCTTTTGGCGGTATGCTGACATTACCCTGGACACCGTGGCTCTCGATACATCACAAAGACTTGCTGTCTTGGTGTCAGATGCACCAGCAAGACGTGCACCAACAATTTGTCCTCTTTTGAACTCTGGTATGTCACCCATAATGTTGTGGGTATTGCAATATTTTGAGAAAATCCATGCTCTTATCCTGCTAATTGAACCTTCACACTCTGCTCTTACTGCTGCAATGTGCAATTAATGAAGATTGACCAACAGGCTGCTTCAATTTAGGCATGAAACCTCCCACACTAAAATGACAGGTGTTTCAGTTTCATTTTCCAACCCATGTACACTATGGTTATGTTCACACAGCAGGTACAAGTGTCTAAAACTGAATCTGATATTATTTTGTTTAGGCTGTTCACACAGTACTTCACGTTAAGTTTCACTTTACCCCAGACAGAAGAGCTCAAGAGCACATTTACAGGAAGAATATTGTTATTTTACTCTGTATTCTGGTCATTGTTGATGTAAAAATGGATTCTGTGTGCTGCTGTGTGTCCTTGCGACGAGCATGATAGCAATGAATGTCTGACGGTTGAATGTAATCAGGATTCAAATCATCATGCCAACATCAGTGTAGATATATTCGGACATAACTTTGCTATTTTAATGGCGCACGGTGTGAAAATAGACTGTGTGCAGGGTGTAAGATAGCAATGAGCATTGTGACGCACCTTGTGCACTGCGTAAGACAGGGCCCCAAGTGCTGTTTCTTTTCCATATAAAAGATATGTGTGGATTTTGACCTTTATTGCCTAAACTGAAGGCCTGTTTTTTGTGATCTGACAACTAAAATCTCCCTCTTTATCTGTTTTCTTATTATGATCTAAGAACTCCTGACAGGTTTCTACATTATGAACCCATCAATGGCTGTGTGTGTGTGTGTGTGTGTGTGTGTGTGCGTATGTGCTGCATGCTGTGAGCACACTCTATTATTAAGAGACTCTGTCAACAACTGCTAATACAGATTCACAACAGTTGCTTTTCAGCGGTACACACACACACACACACACACACACACACACACACACACACACACACACACAGGCACACATATACGCTCAAATGCATTAAAAGGTATTTTTCTGAGGCATTTCTGTGTGTGTTCAGACAGTAATGATGTTGAGTGTTTCTGATATTTCTCTGCTTTGGTCTCGGTTTGCTTCTCTGTTTCCAATATTTCTGTCCAGACCCCCACCAGGCCCCCTGAAGACTTCAGAGAAATGACTATTCAATTATTTTCTCTCAGCCAGTAATTAGATTTACAATAAACAATACTGTTACAGTCAGAATTAGTTTTTTAATACAAAATTATTTTACCGGACATACACTTGAGTGCCAAATGTCAAGGGATACACTATAAAAAAAGTAAATTAAAGTATACTAAACATTGTTATCCTTTAGTGCACTAAAGTGTGCTTGTAGCCACATTATTAATTAGTATATTTAAAAAATGCTATAATGGAACTACATTTTTGTACTTAGAAAAATAGTGAAAAAAAGTCTTACTTAAATATTGCTAAGTGTACTTAAGTGTACTAAAATGGAACTATCTTAAATATGCTTAATAGTAACATTTAAACATACCACTTCATGTATGTAACCCCATATTTTAAATATGCTTACAGTAAAATTATAATACATTTAATGAGTATTACAACTGTATCGCTATTATACATCAGGTATATTAGAAATGTATTAAGAACGGATATTAAATATATGTGATCTATTTACATTAGAGCACAAATATACTTCTTGTTCCTGTCTTTTATAAGTAGCACACTTCTAGTGTACTTCGTTGAGTGTAAAAATATATTTGAATATACTGTACTACAATTTTTAAAAAGTGTTAAAAATTAACTTTAATTTAATTTAATATACGTAAGTTACATGATACATTGTTCTTTAAGTGAATTACTATAACAGTTGTTTTTAACACAACATACAAAAGTATATTTGTAAATATGTATTTTAGAAATATATTGAATTACATTAAACTAAGCGTGTACTTAGTAGTATATATTTTTTAAATACACTATTTTGTATAGTATAATCAAAGTTTCCTTTAAAACATTTGATGGAAGTATAATATTAATGTATGTTTAATATATTTTAAGTAAGTATATAAATCTGACATTTCCCAATATAGTTTAAGTACAATTAAGTATATATATTTTTTCACCAGACTGCCTTGTTACGAAGCATGCCAAGACAGGGTGGACACATTCATGACATGCACATTTTGAAAGGCACAGTATTCTGAGAATGACCCTTTAATATGATCTTTTTTTTTATCTGACAAAAATAAATCTGATGATCTGTATTAAATGTGTTAGAAAGACTGGGTTCCTGAAACTTCTGACAGGCAGTGGATGAAACATCGATCTCTGAACTGCTGTGTGTGCAGCAGATCTTTACCTGACTGATGTAAAGTGTGTGTGAGTGTGTGAGGGGGGGGGGGGGGGGGGGGTTGGTGGGCGGTATAGATTTAGATAGAATGTTAGCGCTCGGCGACTCTCTGTCAGTCCATCACTTCTTCTTCTATTTCTCTCTCTCTTTTCCTCATCCTTTCCTCACGAATGAGGAGTCATGAGTGCCATCAGTATGTTATATTAAAAAACTTCATATCAGAAGTAAACCAACCAACATACACCTTTACACACACACACACACACACACACACACACACACACACACACAGTGAGAGAATGTTCTGTTTGTCTGAAGCAGCAGGACTGGTGCTGCCCTGATGTGTTGCTATTGGAAACTGTGTGTGTATATTTCTGCTGACATGGAAGAGAAGACAGCGTGTGTGTGTGTGTGTGTACATGTGTGTGTCTGTTATAGTATGGGGGGGAGGACTATACAAATAAATCCCATTACAATATCTCTCATAATTCCATTAACACACCACACACACACACTCTCCTACACACAAGGCTCTTTCATCCTTTTGCTTCAAATTAATTTAATAAAACGTATTAAATTAATTTGAAGCAAAAGGATGAAAGAGCCTTGTATTACAAAAAAAGCAGCAGTTAAATAATCCAAACATATTCAAAACTATGTATTTTTTTAAAGCTTTAATAATAAAAATATATAAATAATACTACTAATAATTAAAACATTACTATTTAAATAGCTGCTATTAATGGGTGTAACATGAAATAAAACACTCAGCATTTCACTTGCCATTCCTTTTAAGAGCCAGGTGCAATCTGACTTTGGCGGATTGCTATTTTAGGGGCGCAGCTACCTGGATGTGTCCAACTCTTTTTTTAGCACAGGAAACTGACCTGCTTGTTCACGCTCGTTCATTATGTTTGTTGTTGATGTAAAAGTTTGCATAGCTGCCAACAAGCAAAACAAGCACTGCTGTGTGTCTGTGATGGGTGTGTTGGGGATGCACCTGTGTTCAAAATTCACTGCCAAGATAGCAATGCATGTCTGACTGTTAGCATCTGCCTAGGCTCATTTCAGTCAGTCGTGCACCTCTGTTTTCTGTTGCCAAGAAAACAATACTCCAAAAAAATGAACCTGAACACACCTCACTTCCAGATCACCACGCCCATCAGTGTAGATCTATTCACATGTTTGGTGACCGATGATGAAGTGTAAGATAGCAATGAGCATGGGAACCCTCTTTGCACAGGGTGTAAGATAGAGCCCGTAAACGTTTACACATGATGTGCCTTTACAACACTTTACAACACAACTCTTTATGTGTAATTGTGATAGAGGAATTATTAAGAGTGATTTGTTTTCTAATCATTTTTTATTTTTGGCAATTTTTCTTAATGTAGAATTTTACCACATTTTATTTATACATAGAGGGAAAAAAATCATCATAAATATTGTTATTAATCATCACTGTCTTGAATCCGAGCTTAAAGAAAAGGAGAGAGAGAGAGAGAGCAAGAGATAGCGATAGAGAGAGAGAAAGTTAAATTTTATTGGGTTTAGTAGTAAGATGTGAAAAGCACCTGGATCATCAGGGCCACTGCTGCAACTGGGATGCTGTGTGTGTGTGTGTGTGTGTGTGCGTGTGTGTGTCGGTGTTTCTTCATGTAGGTGTGAAATGTGCCGGGAGAGGGCAGAGACCCTTCTCACCAGCTACTTTGTTTGTACACACACACACACCTGGTGCATACAAAACTGCCACCCCTCGTGCTTTGGAATGATTCTGTTGCCACGGCAACCTGGGCTGCTGTTTGGTCTAGCCTGTTGTTTGTTTTGTTTATAAACTGTTTCTGTTTGTTTGCTTTACTGTTTCATTACAGGGTGAAACTGATCTCTGTCCAAACACACACACACACACACTCTCTCTCTCTCTCTCTCTCTCTCTCTCTCTATCTCTCTCTCTGTATCTCTCTGTTCGTTCTGCGTAGCTGGGCTGGAGGTGATGAAGCTAATTGTCCGTATCTCTGAGTTTAGATTGGGTCGTTTCGGCTCTGAGGGCAAAAGACAATTAATGCTCAGAATTAATGTCCCTGAAACACACACACTCTTACCGGCCAGGTCACACGCCCAGAAGATCAGCAACAGAGTTTAAACATAACCTCTACAGCACAGACAGCTACTGTGGAATCATTGCTTTAAAAAAAAAAAAGAAGACCCCTGAAGAGCCCCTGTTTCAAAAAGTGTGTTACTGGTCCCCAACACAAGCAATTGTGTTTTACCTTCATTAGGTTTAAGGAATTCCTCTGGGTAAAGCATATCAGAGTCATTTGGATTGGAAGAGAGCTTTTCCCTCTCTTTATCTCTTCACTTTCTTTCTTTTCCTCTTGCTCTCTCATTCTCTCTCTCTCTCTTTTTCTCTCTCTATGGTGATTATGATGTACTTAGTGCAGTGAGTGATGAAGGCTTCACACTCCACTACAGCTAATGTCTCCATATTAACCACTGATCCTTAAATACACACTCTCACACACACACACCACTCCATCGCCAGTGTTCATTTCCATTGTCTCTCCAGATCCTTCTCTCTCTTACACACACTCTCACACACCCTTTTTGCACCAAGAGGCCATATATATATACATATATATGTATATGTATATATATATTGAGAGAGAGAAAGGTCAGGGACCAAGAACGGACCCATGTGGAACACCAAATTCTGCCAAATAAAAAATATGTTTATAATGTGATGGGATATTCAGATTATACAAATACAAATTAGAGCAAGTCAGTGTTTTCTCTACTTTAAAGTGTGACAAAATGCTGCAATACTTTTCTCATGCAGTGGGTAAATAAACTACAGGGATGTTTTATACCCTAATAAAAAACAAAAATACAAGCTAGCCTTACTGCTTAATTCCTTTTTTACTTTTTCCATACTTAGCATAATGATTAAGGGAGTTGAAAGGAATAAGTATCCATTAGCAAGGGAAGATAAAGTTTGCGGTTATCAAACAAACAAACAACCCAAGCCACCCTATTTTTTTTTACAGTGTGGAAGGAGGCTCGGAAGATTGAAGACCAGAACCAGCGGGTTCCGTGACAGCTTCTTCCCCCGGGCAACCAGGCTGTGGAACAGCCAGTAGAACAGTGTTCTGCCCAACCCACCCCACTGTCACCCTTACAAAACTCTGCACCCTGCACTTTACTTTACACTGCACCTATCAGACTTCCCCATGTAATTCTACATACAGAATTCTGCACCCTGTAATTCCCACTCAACTTAATCTGTCTTTACTATTCTGTTACCTATTGGACTATTTCCTTACTTCCACACACACACTCTAGATATCTGCACATCTATATAGCATCGTATATTTATATATTCAGTCTTACTTGACGTATTTCCGGGCAATACCATATGTCAGTATGCCTATAGTGTAAGTTATTATGTGTTTTGTTAATGTGTGTATTGTGTATATTGTGTGTATTGTGAAGTTTTCTGTATATTCTATTTTATTTCACTACTGTACTTATAAATATTGTTCTCTGCACAATTGTTGGAACCTGCACCCAAGGTTTTTACTCACATGTTGACCTGTACTCTGTGATGTGAAAATACAATTTTTGAATCTTGAATCAGTATTTTTTCACACAGTTTCTTCAGTGTTTTGTATTAAACATGCATTAATCTGCTGTAATCTGCTGCACTGAATTTAAAGATCAGTGAAGCCTTTAGACGACTGTAGCAGGCAGCAGTTTGCCAGCGTTAACCACCATAACATAGCATTCTATTTATTCACACTGAACCTGACAATGCAAACACGTTCTCCCTGTTCTCTCTCACCTGCATGTGTCACTGTCGACGACAACTCTGCCAAATGATATACGGCACTGATGGCAGTGAAACATGAGAAGAGAGAGCTGAAGGTGTGGCTGTTTATTATAAGAAATGATGCAGCACCCTGAGGAGAAGCAAGGCAACGACAACACTGACTGTAAAATGCTGCGAAAACTTTACTTTCTGAATCTAATGAATCTATTTTTTTGTCCATATTGGAATGCAAAAATGTTTTAACAAATGATATGTTGCTAATGATATAGGGCAGCACATCAGAGGAAATAACACAGTGTTTGTTTGTAGAGAAGGGTTGGGACTGAAATTGCTCCCTTTTTTACATTTTAAGGCACTGTTGAGTAAGTCATTTAGGAATTTATCGGAATCATGTCTTAATAGTCAACAATAAGAGTCCCAGTTCAAGTATTGATACATAATTCTATATTGAATCAGTTAAAATGATACACTTTTACACTTTCTATGACATAGACACGAATGTCATGTTATCATGAATTATAAACATGATATCAAAATATATATATCAATACAAATATATTCGCTAATTCTACACACCAGTCTGTTCTATTTGACCACAAACCACAAGCAGTTTGTTAAGCTTGCATTAAATGGTTTTACCAAATCAACACAATTCTATTCATCAGTTTTACAGAGGTTAATAATTTAATCCTCTAAGAGTGAATAAGCAGATATGGATACATGCATAAAGCCAGCATTCAGCAGCAGAAGGAAATCTTTAGAAACTTTCTCCTGCACCCGTCAACACTGAGAACAGGCAAATTAAGCTATAGATATTGATATACTGTACATGAACACCCATGGGTGGTGGTTAGATGTAAGGGAAAATAAATACAGCTCTGGAAAAAAAGAAGAGATCATTTAAAATGACGAGTTTCTTTGATTTTACCAAATTAAAAACCTCTGGAATATAATCAATAGGAAGATGGATGATCACAGGCCATAAAACCAAGCTGAACTGCTTAAATGTTTGCACCAGGAGTGGCATAAAGTTATCCAAAAGCAGCGTGTAAGACTGGTGGAGGAGAACAGATGCCATGCATGAAAACTGTTTTTAAAAACCAGGGTTATTCCACCAAATATTGATTTTTAAACTCTTAAAACTAAACTTTATGAATATGAACTTGTTTTCTTTGTATTATTTGAGAGGTCTGAAAGCTCTGCATTTATTTTTATTATTTCAGCCATTTCTCATTTTCTGCAAATAAATGCTCTAAATTACTTAAATATTTTTATTTGGAATTTGGGAGAAATGTTGTCTGTTGTTTATAGAATAAAACAACAATGTTCATTTTACTCAAACATTTAGCTATAAATAACAAAATCAGAGAAACTGATTCAGAAACTGAAGTGTTCTCTTAATTTTTTTTTCCAGAGCTGTATATGCCCAGCATACCTATAGACACTGCCAGAATCCAGTGGGAAAGGTGTGAGATATACATAAAATTACTGTACACACATATGTGCAGTGTTGAGAAGGTTACTTTTAAAATGTAATCCCTTACAGATTACTGATTACATCACTCAAAATGTAATTTGTAACGTAATCAGTTACATTACTTCAAGTGAGTAACGTAATCTGATTACTTTGGATTACTTACAATATTGTCATTTTTTTAAGCCTGAATGAATGTAGCAACCACATACTGCAAATTATCATTTTATTTTTCTTTCCAGTTAACAAATAGATAAACAAATAAAACATCCTTTTCAATCACTCTATAAAAATACTTATGAAACCATTTCATCAAACAATTTTATGAAACACTTCTATGAATTGATGATAAAACAATTTAAAACCAAACAATGTAACAACAACTGTAAGCTATCTACTTGCAGGTTTGCCACCAGTGTTAATTTTGACAACAAATTTTGATTTAGTCTTAGTCATAGTTTTGTGACGAAAATAGCATTTAGTTTTAGTCACAATTCAGTAATTTAGTCGACTTAGTTTTAGTCAACTTAATGTCATAAGAATATAGTCTACTAAAATTACAGTAAATTTAGTCGACTAAAATGTAAAGGGTGTAAATGTAAATGCTTTTTTCATCAGTTCCCTTGAATTATTAACTATACACTTATACGAAATGAAACGTTTAATAACCAATTGAGTAATATTGTTAATGTTTGAATGTGAAATATATTTATATATGATTTAATGTATATTATTATTATTATAGGTGTGTGACTATATATATTTTACATTTAAAATTTTGCTCTAGAAATCAGGTCATAAAACATCTGAATAGTTAAATTATAGTTTAAACAGAGCTGTAAATGCAAAAACAGCTTTTAAATGATCTAGTTTTATCTCCAGCACTAACAGCACACCTACTGGAGCTACAGTCTATAAATGAGATCAAAAACACACCTTCACACACTGTCCTGTAGAGATGCTCTCAGGATGTACTGAGAGACTTCATGAGTTAAAGTGAGAAACTGATGAGAAAGTGCTGTAAGGAACTTTACACAGACTTTTGGGTTCATAGATTCACGTATTTTATTGTTTTATTTTGGATATATTATTGAGTTTCTTTCTGACCTGTTCCTGCTTTAACACTAGCTGTATCTTTCCCACTGTGAGACTAAACAGATGATCTGATCTTAATGAGTGAGTTCTATATCAGTGTTTTAGTGCACTGCCGAGTTAAACACCCCATCAGCTCATGAAATAACATCAGCATTAAAACGCGGATCTCTGCATGGAGATCTGTGTGACTCTGCTCTGCAGAAGCTAAAAGATTAGTGGTGTTTTTACCGGAGATGGAGTCGCTCCACACGGTTTACACGTTATCTTGTTTTTTTTGCGACGTCAAAGGAGAAATATATCGCCCCTCTCTCTCTCTCCCTGCTGAACACTGTCGAGTTAACTTCCAGTCGAGCTCCGTAAGTATCGACAGGTTAATTCCCGGGTTTGTAACTGAGCGCGCAGCGCTACTGCAGGAAAAACAGGTACTGATTGGATGAGTACCCCGCTTGTCCCGCCTCTCCACCTTCGCTAAAGTAGCAGTAATTGGATCTCTTCTTAACTGGTCCCTTCCTTTCACAGAACTAAATCAGTTCTGATTGGATTTCGTCCCTGCCAAACATTTTCGTCTCGTTTCTATTCGTTGACCAAAATGTCAATTAATTTCGTCTCGTTGTGTGTGCGCAGCCGCTGTCTGCCCCTCCTCCCTGTGTGTGTGTGTGTGCAGCGAGATGGGACGAGGGGCAGACAGTTCCCTTTCATATCAGAGCGATTTCACCGCAAAATGTTATTTGCGTTTTGTCAGTGTTGGAAGAGCAAAAAAATAGGAAAGTACCGCAATGTAACCCTTTTATTTTAACAGAGTAACTGTAATCTGATTACCATTTATTGAAGCAGTAACTGTAACGGATTACAGTTACTTATAATTTGTAATCTGATTACGTAACGCCGTTACATGTAATCCGTTACTTCCCAACACTGCATATGTGTTGCAAAATAGATGTTGCAGCAATGTTTATACATGGAGGAACCTAAACTAATGAACTTTCCATCAACCCCTGCTTCTGTATTCCTTTAACACTGTCTTGGTTGTCTGATTGGATTAGTCTGATTTTGAAACATAAAAAAGCAAAAAAAAAACAGAGCTCTGTTCTTAAAAAATGACTCAGTGTTGCAGTGCAGTCTTTGAGTTTCCTTTTTTTTTAGACTTTACCAAATACTGAGATTGTTTTATCATCAATACAGTTTAAATATATTGTGAATATTACAAAAACAACATGCAGAACATTGTGGCATTATCAATGAAGTGTATGAATCTGGTCAATTAAATTAATCTAAACTAAAAGAAGGTTTGCTTAATCTCTGATATTAATCTTATAGAGAACTGACTGATCTTAAGTGTAAAAACTAAAGACTAAGGAAGTTTAAAATGTTGTTTTTTTTGTTTGTTTTAGAGCACAGAGACACAAACTGAGAGAGAGAGAAAGGTGTTCAGTGGGTTTGTTTTAGACCTGAGAAAAAGAGGAGGCGGCACAAAACATGAGAACAAGAAGGCGGGAAAAAGGAAAGAGATGAGAAAATGAGATGATTAAATGATGTTCTCCGTGGTCCTCTGTTAGTGTGTGTTTGTGAGTGTGTGAGTGTGTGTGTGAATATGCAAAAGATGGGTCACAGGTGTTGTGTAGTTTGTGTATCCTGCAGATTGTGTGTGTGTGTGTGTGTGTACATGCTGAAGGGGGACGCAGATGTCTTCAGTGTGTTTTTCAGCCCATCCTTAGGTCAGATATCTGTGTGTGTGTGTGTGTATTAATGATGTTTGTTTGTCCATGATTTTTTGCCTTTGGGGAACAGCCCTCTACAGCAGACAGCAGGTCATGAGCACTGACAACTGAAAGATCTGTCCACCCACGCCATGGAGCTGTGTGTGTGTGTGTGTGTGTGTGTGTCCGCCTACATTTTACACCTCCATTCAACGCAAAACACAGAAGAATTCCCACCAGGATAAAAAACTGAACAATTTTTTTTATACATATAAAGAATCTGTTCTATTGGACCTCGAGCCACAAGCAGTTCGTTAAACTCGGGTTAGACGTTCCAAACTGGCTGCAGTCGAAATCAAAGCATCTCCACGAAGCGAAAACAAACACTGCAGCGCTGGCAGCTATTTCAACAAACAAAAACGCAAACATGTGCCAAACGAAACGGAGAAAACGTAGGAAAACACTGAAAAACAGAGGAAAACATTGCGGAAACAAAACATTCTCAGCGTTTCTCAAAGTTTGTTGCGGTTTTTGGCTGTTGTTTGTCTTTCTGCCATTCAGGAGCAGCTTCCATCTAAAGGCGTTTTCAAAATCCATGCGGTACTCTGCTCTGTTTCCTGCTCTGCTGGATGCTGGCCAGTTGTGGTTGCGTTGTGTTTCTGCTGCGGATGCCGAGCGTTTCCTGCTAATAATAGGCGGGGTTTTCTAAAACATGTATCATCTGCAACCAGTGTTTTGGAGTGTGGTGTAGCTCCAGCATCTGTAGACATGTATCTGTCTCTCAACTTCCTCCTGTTATCTCCATTTAAGTGAAGGGAAGTGATGTACAGCTCAGGATGTTCACTAGCCAGAGGAACAATTGAAAAAGCCATGCATCGTAAAAACACCTTAAAAGAGCACTAAACCCCACTGATTTTAGCTGACTTCACCCTCAGTTCAAATCTAAATATATATATATATATATGAGGGGTAGTTTAGGAGGGTCACTGGGTGATGTATGGGTTTAGAGGCAGGTCAGGAGGGAGAGCTGATTGGCTGAGCTGCAGCGAGACGCAGATGGTTGAACATCAGCAGGAGGGTTGTATTGATTGATCGACTGATCTGCATATCGTGATGTGTCTGCATAACAAAGCACACAAAAACATCATCCACGCCTATAGCACTGTTGGAACTGTGAGGGCACTGCAGAGGCAGAAATTACCCCAATAAAAGCATTTTTTTAAAGGTTAGGAAAAATGTATATAATTGTAAGCATGCCTAGTATATTTTATTATTTCAACACTGCAAAAAATCCATTCATCCATCAATTTTCTTAGTAAGATTTCTTACAAAAAGCAATGGCAAAGTCTCAAAATGAGTGAATTAACACCTAAATCAAGCAAAAAAGTCACTGTTTTTGGACACAAGAATCAGAATAACTTGATCGCTGCTTTATTGTGCTTATTTTGAGTTCAAATTACTTAAAATAAGGTACAAACTCTAAGTAAGAATGATTAAGACAAATTATCCCTAAAATAAGCAAAATAATCTAACACTTACAATGCTTAGTAAGACAAAATGTCTTATCAGAGAAGAAAATAAGATTTATTGCCTTAAATGTAGAAAATTTCACTTGCTAAGATTTAGTTTTTTGCAGTGAAAGTAGCACATTTCAGCTATTAAAGGGAAAAAATATGGTTTAGGGTTTAGTTACTCTTTAAATGTTACAGCTAGAGGCAAATGTAGTGTTACGGTAGGGTTACACTACACAACTTTTAGCAACTACTACTGACTGCAGCCTGCGGGAACGTGGAGTTGAACGTCCAGCGCGTCCAGTCCCGCCCACTTTCTCAACGCCACGCCTCGTCAGTCTCTCGAACTTGTAGTGTACACAAAGTATTTAAGCCAGACGGTGCGGCGCATTATATTTAAGGTCTGAATAAAAATGTATTATTATTTGATTAAAAAAAAGTTTGTGTATTGGTTAAACATCCGAATAAATCTGAAAAAAAAAACTGCTAACTGCTCTGTACATTGTTTATTTCCGTTCAGAGGTGGAGGTAAGACATGACGCTGACAAAGTGGGCGGAGCAGGACGCGATACATGTCCAACTCTGCCTTCCCGCAGGCTGCAGTGAGTACCCTATCACTTTAAGCCCGACTTGAACCCTAAATTTAAGTCTGTGCTTTATTGGAAAGTGTTAAATATGTTCTAATTCAACCCTAATGAAATACTTTTTTTTTTACACTGCACATTTTAAAATGAAAATGAAAGAAATATCACTGCTTGGTTGAGAGAGTCTCTACCGCCCATAATATTTAGCTATAATACGATATTAACCACTGGTGAAAGTCTAATGGCTACACTAAAATATATATATATATATTTACTGGCTCAATTTAACTCAGTCAAGTCATCATATTGCTTTGACTTTTCTTAAATTTCTTAATGTATAACATTTTAAGTTTATTCAATTTAACTGAGTTAAAGCTAAATGATAACTTGAATCAGCTAAGCTTATTCAACTTAACCAAGTTTTCTTCACGCAACAATAGTTAATGAATTAAGTTTTTTTTTTTTTTTGAGTATTGTGGGCTTAACCAATTTAGTTTAAAAAAAATTATATAATGGTGTTTTCAACATATTTAACATAATTTTAAAGAATTGACTCTAATGACAACATAATACTGGAAGTCTAATTCCACATACTGTGATCATTAGGAATCATTTGGGCAACAGAAAACACAAAGATGGTAAGTAAGGAAGAGGCCACAGCCAAAATATGCAAATATATGGTGCCAGGAGCCTATAGGAAAGCTGGATGAACCAACACTGATGAAAGAGCACTGACACAAGTAGTATAACTAAAAGTTGGTAGAAATCTTATTTGTTCGTTGGCTCAACAAACATTTTTAAGTTTTCAGGTTAAAGTTCTCTGAGCTCATTTTATTGAGTTGTACTGGCTGGTAATTTTACCCTACTTAATGATATTAGTTTTTCTGACTAAAACACAAAATGACTTTTTAGAGTGTAACATTTAATATACTGTGCAGCGACCGATTGTCTGCTCTGTTGAACTAAACAGCAGAAGGGTAAAAGATGCTAGAGGTGTACAAAGAGTTTCTGATAAATGTCCCGTGAGCACTGACTGTATCAGTTATTAGCTATTTGATCATTTACAGCCTATAAATCATGTCTGAAATGTTATGACTGCTGCTGTACAACAATCCTGTCACTTCCTTCCTCTATTCCTCGACTTGTGAACTTCATCCAGTCCTTCAGCTCTCCGGACCAGTCTGACATTTCATTCATGGCATCGGGCCACGAGGACTGACAGAAATGACCATTTTAAAGGCGTTAAAAGAGCAGACTGCGAAACCTGGCTTGACATTTCATTTCTCCATGAGGGAATGGCATTAAACAGTGCAAGGCACGATAGCCTGCAGCTCGAAAAACTCCTTCACAAAAATCAACTTCACATAAAATACAGTGGCGTGATAAAGCATTTGCTCCCCTACAAATTTATTTTATTTTTGCTTTTTTGTCATACTGATATTTTTCTGATTATCAAACAAATTTTAATATCAGATACAGACAACCTGAGTAAATATAAAAATCACTTTGTAAATGCTAATTTTATTTATTAAAGGAAAAAAATCTGATTTAAGTTTTACCGATATCTTGCAATGATATGTCTTGTCTTTCACATCTCTGTGGAGGAATTTAGGTCTACTCTTCTTTACAGAATTATTATATTTCAGCCACATTGGAGGATTTTCCAGCATGAACATCTTGTTAAGAATCAGGCTACAGCATCTAAATCAGTCTTTGACTAGGCCACTCCAAAACCTTCATTTAGTTTTGTTTTTAAGTCATTTAGAGGTGGACATGTTTGTGTGCTTTGGATCATTGTCCTGCTGCAGAACCCAAGTACACCTGAGCTTGAGGTCATGAACAGATGGCCGGATATTCTTCTTCAGGAATGTCTGGTAAACAGCACAATTCCTGGTTCCATTTATTACAGCAAGTTGTCCAGATCCTGAAGCCGCAAAACAGCCCCAGAGCATCACACTACCACCGCCATGTTTTACGTTCAGTATGATGTTGTTTTTCTGAAATTATGCCTTAGTATTGCACCAGATACACCTTCCACAAAGTTCCACTTCAGTCATGTCAGTCCAAAGATTTTTTACCCAAAGTCCTGGAGATCGTGAAGATGTTATTTGGTCAATTTGAGATGGGCTGTTGTGTTCTTATTGGTCAGCAGTGTTTTATTTATTTTTTTTTTTTTTACTTGGAACTCTCCCATTAATACCAAATATTAAATGTCTAGTTAAGAAAACAAGAACTATAATTAAGTGTTAGCTGGGTTGAATGTAAGAACTGGCTGGTTTGCTAATGCTAATCCTTGATTTACTGAATAAAACTCATTGAGAAACATAACTTTGGGTTTGTGTTGCTTGAACGCCACAGTGCATTTGTATGCAGTAATGATGAGTTTAAAGGAACTGTTATCATTTACAGTAAATTTATTAAAACCTGCTTTGCCTCTGTTGCTGTTATATTACTTATACATGTATATACATGTATTTTCACAGTTTCTGTTTCAGTTTGTGTTTCTGGATGTGTGTTTTTCACTGTTTGTCATCATTCCCTCTACCTAGTGACCCATACTGGTACCTTTCATTTCTCACTGATCTGGAATGTTCAGCTGTAGCAAGAGGTAGAAACCATTGACTGGTCAAAGCAATCATCACAGTATCTCCTCACACCTTAGACCCTATCCCTTATGGTTCAAAGACCACAAGGCCGCCCCATATTCCCTTTGCAGATCAAAGCAATCCACAAGAGTGCTCGACGAGGTGCCCTTCCTTTGGTGAGGACTGATATGCTGGGAACAGCACAACACCGATGCTGCACTTCACATGGGTGCCAATAAGCCAATAAAGCAAACAACGTCAGGTGTTCTGGTCTACGGAGCCCGGGAGGGGCCATGGATAAAAAAATAATTAAATCGAGTAAACGATATAGCAGTTTGTGCTCACGTTTTCTTTAATTCGAGTGAACGATTTCTGTAATTCGAACGAGCGATTTCTGTAATTCGAGCGAACTATTTTTATATGTGTACAGGGCTGCTGTGATTATACAGTTATATACAAACCTGCTGTTTTTAAAGCTCTAGTGTTACAGGTAGAAAATGCAGCGTGCAGATTTTGTCGTAGTGGTGGTGTCTTCACAGTGTGCGGGGAACTAATTTATATGTCTAATCTAAATTAAACTTGTATGGGAATTATATGTTAATTGATTAATGTCACATGATATACATCATTACAAATCAAAACTATAATCCAGATTTATGGGCTCAGAAACATACATTAACAGTATAATCACAGACACTGTTTCGTGTGCATATTTTAATGATACCGGCGGGACAAAGCTCATAATGATGGAAACACAAAATCGCATTTCATGTATAACATATGATGTTTCAATATCTGATAAAATAGCCTAAAGATCTGCATATTGTCAAATCACAATGTTCTGCTCAGAAACATCACAAGCCTCAAAAAGAGATATAAAATAAATAATTATAAACTTGTTCAAGCTATATTTTCTGAATGATGTGTTTTGTTTTGTTTGTTTTTTTGCTTCAAAGATTAATCTATGAATGAAATATAAGTATCATAGAAGTAATAATGCTAACCAGATTTAAGAAGGGGTGCATTTTCTTGGAGGCTGGCTGAATGATAAGAAATTAATAAACACAATGCCACATTGTATCAGAACTTTGATTTGATATGGTTTTAATAGCACACAGTCATATTGCATCAGAAAAAAATGTTTGTTTCCTTTATTAATGGCTGGAATTGACTGTATGTGTATATTGTTGCTCAATAAGCTCCACAAAACACTGCGCGCGCTCTACCCTCCCATTTTTTACGAATTTTCAAACCTGATCTGAGGATGAAGACAGCTTAAAACAAGAGCCTAAGTGATTTTGTGTTTTAGTCAGGAGAAACAATACAATCCAGTTAAGGGAACTAAACAGCTAGTACAACACAATAAAAGGAGTTCAGAGAACTTCAACCTGAAAACTTAAAAATGCTTGATGAGCCAATGAACAAATAAGAGTTCAACCAACTTTTAGTTATACTACTTGTGTCAATGCTCTTTCATCAGTGTTGGTTCATCCAGCTTTCCCATAAGGCTCCTGGCACCGTTTATTTGCATATTGGGTGTGGCCTTACTTACCATCTTTGTGTGGTCTGTTGCCCAAAGCTACCCTATCCTTATTCTGTGTCCTCAGTTATCACAATATGTTGGTTAAGAGCTGCAGTGTTCACTCCTATACTTCTCCAATATTGTATGATCAGTGTTAGTACTTGAATATACTCTAATTATGTTGTTAACACAAATATACGTATTAATTAAATGTTATTCAAGCCCATGCTATTTGAAAACAACAGTTGAGTTAATTAAGCTGTTGTTGTGTGAACAAAAGTCAGTTAAGTTGAATAAACGTAGAATTGCATGTGTTTACGACTTAACTGAGTCAAAGCAAAATGATGATTAAACTGAGTTAGGATAAATGAACTTAAAATGTTAAATATTTACGACTTGACTGAGTTAAGCTAAGCCAACTTTTTGTGTTGGCACACAGGTAGCATGAACCTGGCCCTCATTAGAAATGCTATAGACTGGACGGAACAGCATCGGGCACGTTTTGCAGTGCTGAGTCTGTATTAGGAGAAAGCTCTTTCTCTTCGCGGCGGCCGGATGAAGGCATCAACATGGTTGGCTGCAAGGGGAGGGAGGGGGTTTTGCAGGGATGGCGGTGGTGGGGAGGTAAGGTGATGGCGACCCTGCAGTCCAGCCTCTTCCCTATTCCTATTGTTGGGCTGGGTCACCCGGCCAGGTGTTGGTGGACAGGTGGGTGAAATGGCCATAGTCCCGACCTCCTGCTTCTCAGTTTTCTTTATTTTGTTTTTTTTGTTGGTTTGTTAAGGGTACACTGTTTGAACTCAATTGATTTAAGTCTGTTTTACATCAAATTGGAGATTTCTAAACAATACTCAACTATTTTGAGTTAGTTGAACATTTGTGGGCACATATTGTACATTTAAACTGAGATCTTTGAGTTGAATCAACTTATAATAACTGAGTTTAGTCTGTTGTCATTAACAGCTTCTTTTCCATTGGCTTCTGTCACAATCTATTTGCATACTTGGTGTGTCCAACAGTTTCTGACACTCACCATCAGTGTGTAGTGATTCCCCCTGGGCTACCTTAGGTTTCGCTTCAGTTGTAATAATAATAATAACAACGTGATGTTTTAATTTTTGCTAACTAAAGTTTTTGAGCAAACCACCCGCCTTAAAAAAGTAAAAAAAAAAAAAAAAAGTAAACTCAACTTATCCAGGCTTACCCTCTAACAAAAATAAAAAAATCCATTTAGTTGTAGTTACTTGATGTTCGAAGTTATGCAAAGTTTTCACTACCCATTGCTTAACCTTTTAAGTAAATTTAACTTATCCGGGCTTAAGGTTTGGTTGTTTTTGGTTCTAAATATGTTGGGAGTAGGATATGTGTTGTTTGTACACCAAGTTTCTGTTGTGAAACTTGAATGAAGGCATGTGTTTTAAAAAAAATATTGAGTTGCAGAGTATACTACTGCAAACTAATTGCCTGAACTAACTTTATAATGTTTCTTGTTAAAAGTTGTGTTAGCAAAATGTACAAATTGTAGTTGAACCCTGTAGTTGAACTAGCCAGGCCAACTACTTTGCACATGCTCAGTTTCACTCTTTGGTTAAACAGGGTCTACTGAGCACTCTACTGTGCGCCATTTTTAGGAAAACTTACACCTATCCCATTGGCTCCTGGCAACACCTATGTAAATGTTGGGCGTGTCCACTTACCTTTCACTCATTTTTAAGATGGTTTATACTTTAATTTGGTAGTGGTTTTCTTCAAATCTTTGCAATTCATTGCAGTATATTGGAACTCCAAGCCAAAAACATGACCAGTAAGAACACAACATAAAGACAACTTAGTATTATAACCTACAAAACTACAGCCAAACAAGTTTTTTAACATATGTAATGCAACACATGCCCAGGATAAGGTAGCTTTGGGCAAGAGACAACACAAATATGGTAAATAAGGGGGAGGCCACACCCAATATGCAAATATATGGTACCAGGAGTCTATAGGAAAGCTGTATGAACCAACACTGTAGAAAGAGCATTGACGTGTAGTGACTAAAAATTGGTTGAAACCCCAGTATTATATTCATTGGCTCAACAAACATTTTTTCAAGTTTTCAGGTTGAAGTTCTCTAAACTCATATTATTGAGTTGTACTGGCCGGAAAGTTCACTCAACTTAATAATATTAGTATTAATAATAACTAAATCACAAAATGATCATGACTGGTGGAATCACCAGTCATGGGACACAATATGATGCATAGAACAGGACTTTCCAGGATATGTTAGTGTAACTATAACTTTAATTCCAGTATTAATTGTAATGCAGTAAATTCAATGTCTACTTTTGACCATAAAATCATCTTCAAGTTTAACAATAAAATGTGCTTGTCTGTTTAGAATTCCATAGGGACCTTCAGCTCCTGTACTGCAGTGATGAAGGCTTTCCAACAATCGCTGTCTTTTCCTAAAAAACCTCATCTGTTTTCCCAGCTTTCTGTCAGTGTAATTACAGTTAGTCCTGAAGCAGCTGTGCTGATGTTTAAGCTTCTCCTGGTGGAGCGTTTAAAGATCAAGTTAAAACAGAAGATCCTTCCACAGAGATTTCTCCAGAGACCCCTGAGGCTCATTAAATAACACAGCACTCTACAAGAACACCTCACAAAAACAATACAATCTGCAGTGCAGGGCAAACGTTGGCGGCACCTGTGAAAAAAGCTGTTTACCTGGGTAGTAAAAGAGTGTATTTGCTCAGTAAGCCAGTGAAATCTGGGTAAATATCAACATTTATTACACTATAAACCCAGAAGTTGTTTGAACTCAAATAAATTAAGTCTGTTTTACATAAAATTGGATATTTCTATTTTGAGTTAGTTGAACATCCGTGGGCACATATACACTTAAACTGAGATCTCTGAGTTGAATCAACTTATAATAACTGAGTTTAGTCTGTTGTCATTAACAGCTTCTTTTCCATTGGCTTCTGTCAAAATCTATTTGCATACTGGGTGTGTCCAACAGTTTCTGACACTCACCATCAGTGTGTAGTGATTCACCCGGGGCTACATTAAGTAAATTTTGTAGGCTGCATATTATGATTAAATACTTGGTCTCTGGGTTTGTAGGTTGTAGAACAAGCATCATTTACTGAGCTGCAGTAGCTCTGTGTTCTTGCTGTGCTCTCAGTACTTTTAATTATTTGATGGTTTTTTCCATCTACTTTTCTACTCCGAGTTAAAAAAAAATAGTTGAATGAAACCAGGAAGAACACTGAAAACAAGTTCAGGAAAATATTAATTTTAAATATGTATGTATTTGTTAAGTTCACTGCACTTAAAAAGTATATTTCATGAACTTAAAATTTTTCTGGGTAATCAGATACAACAAAAGTTTTGAGTTTAGTCAATTTATCGGGTTTTACAGTGTGGAGAAAGAAATCTTGGGTTAGCATAAACTAAAATATCAAATTGTACAACTAAAGGGGCACTTGAACAGAAACTGTTGGACACACCCAGTATGCAAATAGATTGTAACAGAAGCCAATGGAAAAGAAGCAGTTAATGGCAACAGACTAAACTCAGTTATTATAAGTTGGTTCAACTCAAAGATCTCAGTTTAAGTGTATCTGTGCCCACAAATATTTAACTAACTCAAAATAGTTGAGTATTGTTTAGAAATAGCCAATTTTATGTAAAATAGACTTAAATCATTTGAGTTTAAACAACGTGAGGGATGAGTTGTGTGACCAAAGTATTGAATATAGTTGATCATACTGTTGAATATTAAAATTGTTCTCCTTAAGGTAATTTTCAAATCAGCTGAACATAAACTATAGCAAACTGGTTGCCTCATCTAACATTATTAAGTTTCTTGTTAAAAGTTGGTCTAAATAAATCAAAACTAACAAACTGTAGTTGAACCCTAGTTGAGGCAAGCCAACTACCATGCACTACTACACATACTCAGTTTTACTCTTTCGTTAAACAGGGTCTACTGAGCAATTCTGCAGGGGTTTTAACCTGATGTTGGTTATGCTATTTGCATATTGGGCGTGTCCTCCCACCTCTCACTCATCATCAGTGTGTAGTGATTCCCCACAGACTGGTTCTCTTGGGATTCACATATGTGTTATGTAATAGTGAACCGCCTGCTCTCATTGTTGGAGGCTGTAATAGTGACCTTTTCTGTTAATCTCTCGTTTCTAATTCTCTGTTAGCTAATAAATTCTAAATAAAGTATAAAAATAGTACAAACATGATTTTGCATAATTGTTCCGTACATAACAATGCAAGTCACTGCTTAAATTTTAAGCCCTTAGTATAAATACCCATGCTGTTTGTGTATTAAATTGTATTTATCTTTATCCTTTATTTATTGTGTCTTATTTACTGTTGGACCAGAGATAATGTATTACATGTAGGTGGAATAAGTTATTCATAAATGTTAATTTGAACAGTAAACAGTCAAGAACAGCAACATTTGTCGTCTAACAATAGCATGCTAATTATCACGCTAATTATCTTGCCTCATCCCTGACAAATAAAAAAACTTAATTCAATAAATAGATAAATATTTTTAAATAAAAGTAAAGAAATGGATAAACAGTTTATGTGTTATTCTGGTCTGGTTAAATAAAGCTGAAGCATTTTTTTCTGTCTTGAAATGCAATTCATGATCTCATAACTCTCTCTTTTACACACACACACACGCACATGCACACACACACACACACACACACACTTTTTTTATGCAATAGCGTCAATGTCCTCTCATCCCTGATGCCTCAATCATTGCTCCATTTTCCTTTCTCTTTTTCACCATTTTTTCCATCTCCCTCCCACTCTCTCATTTCTCGCCCCCGTCTCTCTCTCTCTCTCTCTCTCTCTATCTCTCTCTCTCTCTCTATCTCTCTCTCTCTCCATTTGAAATATATTCTGAGGCCTCAATCTTCTCTCCATTTTCATCTCTCTTCTCTCTCTCCCCATCTCTCCTCTCTATTTCACATATTCTGATGCAGCAATCTTCACTGTGTTACTCTCTCTCTCTCTCTCTCTCTCTCTCTCTCTCTGAGATAAAAGTGCAAGATGAAGCTCTTCATGTGACATCAAAGAAGGGATCGTCATTCCTGTTTTTTTTTTTGCCTAAAACTTTTTCTCACTAGAACTTCAAATGACTCATCGCTGAGAACTTCCCCTCTACAGCGCGAGCCGAGGCCACAACAACAACCTGCTGCTAAAAATCTGATAAACTCATCAAAGATCTGTTCAGTCCATAATCAAAGTCAGAATTATACACTGACAGTAAGGGAGTGAAGTTCTTTCAATCGCTTACTGTAATAGCTAAGCAAACACACTCAATGCTATTGGTTGCTACCAGCACTGATGCTCCGCCCACGCAGATCACGCACTGCACGTACACTGTAAGCCAAGATAAGTTGCATTTACCTTGAGAAGTTAAGTAATGGGTAATGAAAACTTAAGTTAGCATAACTTAGAACGTCAAGTTATTAAAACTATTACAACTATTTTATTTGTGTTATTTTGTAAGACTGAAATGGTTGAGTTTTCATAACTTTTTTAAGGCTGCCAATTTGCTCAATTGTTTTTAAGTAACAGGGAATGAAAACTTGAGTTAGCATAAATTAAAACATTAGATTACTACAACTAAAGTGGAAGTTGATTTATTTCTAAGGTAGCCTCGGGGAAATCACTACACACTGATGGTGAATATCAGAAACTGTTGGACACACCCAGTATACAAAAAGATTGTGAAAGAAGGCAACGAAAAAGAAGCTGCCAATAGCAACAGACTAAACTCAGTTATTATAAGTTGGTTCAACTCAAAGATCTCAGCTGGGCTACCTTAGAAATAAATCTCCTTTAGTTGTAATAACTTCATGTTTTAATTTATGCTAACTCAACTTTTTATTCCCCATTACTTTAAGCATTTAAGCGAACCGGCTGCCTTAAAACTCAAAAAGTAAACTCAACTTATCCGGTCTTACAGTATGACAAAAATAAAAAAGTTAAACAACTTCCCCTTTAGTTGTAATAACTTGATGTTCTAAGTAATGCTTCTTAACTTTTTTAAGGCGACCGGTTTCCTCCAATTTTTTAAGTAAATTTAACTTATCCAGGCTTACAGTGCAGTAACAGATTGTCGCAGATTGTGACAGAAGCCAATGGAAAAGAAGCTGTTAATGGCAACAGACTAAACACAGTTATTATAAGTTGGTTTAACTCAAAGATTTCAGTTTGAATGTTTATGTGCCCACAAAAATTCAACTAACTCAAAATAGTTGAGTTTGTTTAGAAATATCCAATTTTATGTAAAACAGACTTAAATCATTTGAGTTCAAACAACGTATGGGTTTACAGTGTACATTACACTAAATAAAAAAAAAAGCAGTTACTGCAAATAGAAGTAAAACACTGTTTCATTCCTCCATCCAACCATTTTTAAAAAGGCAGAGGGTTGAGAACATTTAGTTGATTCAGCGTTAAAATTTCAACGTTCGCACAACCATTGAACACTAAATGTTGATTTAACGTTGTTTCAACATTGAAACAACAACATACATTACTTATGTATATATATATATATATATATATATATATATATATATATATATACATATATATATATATATACGTACAGTATTTTTATATATAAATCTCGAATATAATTTCAAATAATGACTGTCATAGTGTTAATATTTGATCTGAATTGACCTCAAAACTCAAAAATCTAGTGTTGAAAGTTTCTCAACTTTTTCAGTTTGTTAATTTCGCAAAGTCCTTGAATTTGCTGTGTGTGTGAAGCTTCATCATCCCAGACAACACAGTAAAACACTTCCACAGCTCAATGCTGTTGGTTTTATACTCCTCTAGCCCATATTCAGCACTGACATATTGCTGCTCTATTCTACTGTATATAAGTAAGTACATGAAGTTATAGCACAACAAATGTTGCAGAATAATAAGAATAGTTGGTTTGTGTAACTTGGTTTGTGCGTCAGTGTGACAGTGCTGAAGAATGTGTCAGACTCTATGGCTGCTCTAATTGGATTCTAAACACACACACACACACACACACACACACATACACACACTGACTCACCTCCACTTGATTTGTCTTTACAGGTGCAGTATTTTGTTATAGTTATAGAGTTCTGACTAGCTACTTCAGCTGATCATATTTCTTCTGTTTTATTTATTTATTTATTTATTTACATTTGACAGCAGAACTGTAGTCATTAAATGTTAATGACAGCTAATGTCAGTCAGCACAGCTAATGTTTTGGTGGTTGCCGCTTTGGTAATGCAATAACAGTCGCTGAGGCGGAAAAGCTGGTGTGTGCGTGTGTGTCCTAGTGTGTGTGTGCGTTTTCAATGTCACTTTGGGTTGAGCATCAGATTTTTTTGCAGACACTCTGGTTTTGTGGTTTTGATGTATTTTTCACTGCTTTCTCATTGTTTTATTTATTTATGTTTTTGTTTTTTGCACTCAGTCACAGTCAGTCCTCGCTGTAAGAGACAGGTATTGTTAGTTAGTTAGTTTCTCTCAGTGTATGGAGAGATACAGTGTCTTGCAAAAGTATCCATACCCCTTGAAACTTTTCACATTTTATCACATTACAACCACAAACTTGCATGTCATTTATTGAGATTTTAAGTGATAGACCAACACAAAGTAGCACACAAGTGTGAATTTAAATTAAAATGACAAAATAAAAATATGGAAATGCGGAAAAACATTCAGCCCCCTTTACTCGAAAACCCCTAAATAAAATCCAATGCAAGCCATTGCCTTCAAAAGTCGAGTCCAGTTATAGATAGAGTAAAAACCCTGATCTATAGAGGCCTTAGTGGTTTGTTAGAGAAACACTGGTAAACAAACAGCTTCATTAAGACCAAGAAACTTACCAGACAGGTCAGAGATAAAGTTGTGGAGTCGTTTAAAGCAGGGTTAGATTATAAAAAAAACACATATCTCAAGCTTTAAGCACCCCCAAAGAGTACTGTACAATCTACAACTGTAAACCTACCAAGTTTTAGCCATTCACCCAAACTGACAGATCGAACAAGGAGAGCGCTGGTCAGAGAAGCAGCCAAGAGGACCATGGTCACTCTGGAGGAGCTGCAGAAATCCACAGCTCAGATGGGAGAATCCATACACAGGTCAACTATAAGTGGTGCATTTCACAAATCTGGTCTTTATGGAAGAGTGGCAAGACGAAAACCATTGTTAAAAGTAAGCCATTAATGACAGAAGTCAAGTCAAGTCAAGTCAAGTAGTTTTATTGTCAATACTGCATACGTACAGGACATACAGAGAATTGAAATTACGTTACTCTCCTTCCCAATTTTACAGCAAGTACAGATAGATATAATAAAGGAGAATGGGAGACACTATGGGTACAATACAGCAGGGACACAATAGACATACATGAGACAAAAACAAGGTGCAGTAGTGTGGGGAGAAATAGATATATAAATATAAGTAAAAAAAAAAAAAAAAGAAATAGATATATAATATAAAAGAGTGGGAGACACTATATGTACAATACAACAAGACACAATAAACATACGTGAGACAATAGTGCAATATTGATGGTGATTGAGATGGAATGACAGATAACAGTAGTGCAAATAGGGTATATGGTATATAGCTTAAGGCTGGTAAAGTGAATGGGTGCGTTAGTCCTTAAAGTTCACAGTTTAATTAAGTGGAATTAAAGTGCGTATTGACAGTGCAAGTATAGCAGTAGCAGAAGTGTCATTGGCAGTTTATAACATAGCCACGTAGGGGTGCTGTGGTCAGATGAGACCAAAGTTTAACATTTTGGCTTAAATGCAAATGCCTCTTTTCATCACCCTAAACACACCATCCCCACTGTGCTGTGGGGATGCTTTTATTCAGTGGGGACAGGGAAGTTGGTTATAGATGATGAAAAGATGGATAGAGTTAAATGCAGGGCAATCCTTTAAGAAAACCTGTTGGAGGTTGGAAACTGAGAAGCGGGTTCACCTTCCAGCAAGACAATGACTCTAAACAGCTACAGTGGAATGGGTTAGATCAAAGAATATTCATGTATTAGAATGGCCCAGTCAAAGTATATTTATATTCAATTTAAAGCATGATATAAATTCAATTGAGCTTCTGTTGCAAGACATGATAATTGCTGTTCAAAGAGTGTGCGTGTGTGTAAATGTTGTAAATGTTTATTGATGTACAGCGAAGTGTTTGGCAGTTCATTACAGCTCGTACAATCAGACAACCCACAGACCATCTGCTGTGTGTGTGTGTGTGTGTGTGCGCGCGCATGTGTGTGTGTGTGTGTGTGTGTGTGATTCCCTGTGGGTTTATGTTCTGTGTGAGAGGGACCTCAGCAGCAGCTCTTAATAAAGGTTGAATTACAGACATATTTCAGCTGATGAACATACTGCATGTGTGTGTGATGATATTCCATCCATTTGCACGTTATGAAAGTTATTAAATGGAGTTTAATATAGATTAATCAACAGCTAGAGAAACAAGACATGGATCACTCAATCACTTGTCCACAGAAATATGATTAATTAAAATACAGTTATGTAAAATGTATTTACAAATCTATTAAAACTCTTTTTTAGTCTGTAAGTTTATCGAGCTTCACAACACATTTCAGAAGGTGCTTTCACACCTAACATGTTTGGTCCAGACCTGCAGAATCAAAATAGAACATGTTAAAGGAGCTGAGAAGCATGGTCTTGACTAAAGGTTAATAACTAATTGTGATCTGAACATAAGAGGTGGTTTTGGTCGTGATTAACTGAATTGAAATGATCCAGTTCATTTGCAGAGTAAAGTAATCTCTTGTAATCTCTCTTCTTTGTTCGGTTCAGATCATTTAATTGAGATCAGTTACAGAAAGTGGAGTCAGTCGATCGTCAACCATTAAAAAATAGTAGGTTAACCCTCTGAACCCCTAGTTTTGGTGTGTTTTTTCTCAGTTTTTGTCAGTTCCTCTTTCAGGTCTTATAACAGAGTAATTATATCAGACAGTCACATGCTCTGAGCTCTTTTACTCCAGAAACCATACGGCTGCTCAAAAATCTAATAAATTAAAATGTAAAAGGAAGCAGAATTATTTTATTTTCCTGGAACTGATCATGTTTTTGTCAAAACTTTACCCAATGCCTGTTTTAATACTTATTTTTTAATTTATAGACTTTAAATATATTCACACCTAAGATATCGTTGAAAAAATGGTTAGACTATAGTGTATATGAGTTGAAAGCTTAAGAATATTATTGATAGTTCATTACATGGTTTATTACTTATTACACTCTAAAAAGTGATTCTGTGTTTTAGTCAGTGGAAACTAATATTATTAAGTTGAGTGAAATTACCGGCCAGTATAACTCAATAAAATGAGTTCAGAGAACTCCAACCTGAAAACTTAAAAAAGTTGGTTGAACCAATGGCAAAATGTGATTTGAACCAACTTTTAGTCACTACCTGTGTCAATGCTCTTTCTAACTGATTCAAGTTATCATCTAACTTTGACTCAGTTAAGTTGACTAAAAATGTTATGTATTCACAACTTAACTGAGTCAAAGCAAAAATAAAGTTAAGTTGAGCCAATTAATATCGTTTTACAGTGCAGGTAAATAAATGTGACTTAAGTTGTATTTATGTAACCTACAGCCTTAAATGCAGCAAACCAGGGTTCAGTCATTCAATGCAATCAACGTGAACCTAAAACATTAATTTAGCTTATTTACGTTCAGTAAATTGAACTTAATCATGTTAAGTCAATTCTACCTGTTCTAAGTGAATTCAAGACAACAATGTTATATTAATTCAACATAACTCCATGATGTTGCATTTAATTAAAACAATTTTGTTAGATTTACTTAGAATATATTGTTGCAATTAATTGTATATTATTTTTATGATTTAAGCAAAAAAGTTTTGTGGGACCGGTTAACATAACTAGATTAAGTAAATATAGCATTTCATTTCTTAGGGTGTATATATATATATGAACTGGGATTTGATGTCACACATTTTTTTTGGTGTTCAAAGTAGTTTTTAGATATATTTTTATGTGTGTGTATATATATATATATATATATATATATATATATATATATATATATATATATATATATATATATATATATATATATATATATTACATATCTTACTTTTGCAATTAGGTAAATGTACCAGACACTATGCTTAATAATAAAACTTTAAATTTTTTAAATTATTTTGTTGTGTTTATATATGTATATATGTTGCATGGGGACACGAATGGCACCCATTTGGTGGAATGGCACATACACAATATATACATAATCACTGGCACTGTGATCTATATTATATGTACTTTATACACAAAACTAGTCAGTGTTAGTGGACGGTTGCCATGGCAGCAGCTTCAGTACAGCATGGCTGCAGCAGTGTGATGACGTCATAGAATTCGGAACTTTGAGGTGAATCAGATCCTGAGTTGAGGATTTTAGTGATCAGTTCTGCTTGCGTCTGCGACTGAACTGCACACAGAGAGAGAAGTTCCCACACAGCCAGAGAGAGAGAGAGTTATTCAGAGAGACAGAGAGAGAGAGACAGAGACAGAGAGAAAGAGAGACAGAGAGAGAGTTATTCAGAGAGACAGAGAGAGAGAGACAGAGACAGAGAGAAAGAGAGACAGAGAGAGAGTTATTCAGAGAGACAGAGAGAGAGAGACAGAGACAGAGAGAAAGAGAGACAGAGAGAGAGTTATTCAGAGAGACAGAGAGAGAGAGACAGAGAGAAAGAGAGACAGAGAGAGAGACCGAGAAATGTGAGTAATTTACTGCAGAACAGCAGAACCAGAGGTGGAAAAAATACTGAAAAATTGTAATTAAGTAAAAGTAGCTTTACTTTGCTAAAATTCTACTCAAGTAAAAGTTAAAATACCCATCTAAGAATCTACTCGAGTAAAAGTAAAAAAGTACTCAATTTAAAATGTACTTTGAGTAAAAGTTACATAGTTACTTTTAATTATTTGATGTAAAAAAAGTACAACAAATCATACATTAAATCATTTTAAATGAACTATTATTCCACATAATAATTTGGACCTTTCAGGCAGTGTTTGTTCAGATCACACATTTTCAAGAACAAGTGGCATAGGTTTCTCTGATCCATTTTTTTCCTTTACTGTTAAAAGGTTATGGTCATATATGTGACTAAAACCATAACCGTATTTTTATAGCTTTACAGTTCATTATTATTTTTTAACTTGCCATTGCTATGCTTTAACTGATATTTACATGTTTTTTTTTAAACATTCAAGCAGATTAATGTTAGTTTAATGTTCCCAATAAAAACTTAAGAAATTATCATAAAAAAAAAACATACAAAAAAGAATGGTGGTCAGTGCATGCCCAGTGCCGTAAAGAAGCATATATCGATGGGTAGCATAACTTGACAGAGCACCGGTTCCCCCGAGTATTTCCACTGCTGGGGAAAGTTCAGCTGCGCTGCCATGGAGAACAAAACTCAGCGCAAACTATGTGTGATAAAATCAGCGGAAGATACACACAGCAAATGCTATGAGGCATTGATGAACGGAGATTACTGGTCTTTGTAAAGTAAATCCACAGCTAAACAGTGAATTTAGAGTATACATATAACTTACCACCACATGCTCTCGCAGGTTTGAGGTGGAAGTTTTGAATGCTAAGAGCTCTGTCCAGCGGAACAGGCACATTTTGTATTGTGTGAGGACATTACTGCCTCGTTATTCCACGTGCGAGCATCTGCGCCCTTTTTTTTTTTAAATCAGACCGTTTTTTCCCCAGCCTTTTATTTTTGACTCAGTAACGGGGAGTTTTCCAATGTAGTGAAGTAAATTACTTGTGTCAAAATGTCTTTGAGTAAAGGTAAAATGACCTATTTTAAAAACTACTTTAAAAATTACAAATTACTCATAAAATCTACTCAATTACAGTAACGTGAGTAAATGTAATTCGTTACTTTCCGCCTCCGAGCAGAAGGAGTCATGGTGAAAGACCAGTACACTAGAGACCTGGAGAAGCTGATCATGGAGCAGAGAGACATAACGTCCAGAGTGCTCAACCAGTGGACAATCGAGAAGGCTGAATGGGACGCGGAGAAAAAGAAAATGAAGCAGGAGATCGAACAGCTGAAGAAGGAAGGAGAGAGGCTGAGCCTGAAAAAGAAGAAAGAGGAAGAGCAGATGCCCTCTGAAAAGTAAGTCTGTGTTTTAGTCAGGAGAACTAATACTATTATGTTGAAAAAACTTTAAAAACGTTTGTTGAGCCGATGAAAAAATGCACTGTAAAAAAAAAACTGTAGTTTTTACAGGAAAACGCTGGCAACTGTGGTTACCAGAGTTTTCCTGTTAAAATTACAGACGATAAGTAAATAACTCTACTGAAAAAAAATGTAAATTAATTTACAGTGATTGAAATCACTGCTAAATTACAATAATAATCTGTCAAGTTTACACAAATTAAATGTTAATTTAGCATAGCAGTGTTCTACATAAAAATACCCTTTCCTGTATTTTTTACCTCTAACAAATGTCTGATTTGAACCAACTTTTAGTCACTACACATGTCACAATGCTCTTTCTACAGTGTTGGTTCATACCACCTTACCCTAGGCATACAGCAATTAAGTAGTTAAATAAACTTAACTGATTCAAGTTATCATCTAGCTTTGACTCAGCTAAGTTCAATAAACTTAAAATTGTATGTATTTACAATTTAACTGATTCAAGTTGATGCAATGATTATTTTTTTTACAGAGTGGGAGATGAGAAGGATCTCCTAAAAATGAAACAGGTGCAACAAGCAATGGAACAAAGAGATCGAATCCTGCAGGCCTGGACTGTGGCAAGCAAGGAATGGGAGGAGGAGAAAAAGAAGATGAAGGTGGAAATCGATCAGCTGAAGAAGGAAGGAGAGAAGCTGATAACGATGAAGAAGAAAGACAAAGAGCAGACGAAAGAGAAGAAGGATCTCCTAAAAATCACAGTAGTCCAGAAAGCAATGGTTCTGCTTCAGAAAACAGAGAATGAAAAAAGGGACAGAATCCTGCAGGCCTGGACTGAAGCAAGTGATGAATGGAAGGAGAAAGAAAAGAAGATGAAGCTGGAAATTGAACAGCTGAAGGAAGAAGGAGAGAGGCTGAGAGCGATGAAGCAGAAAGACGAAGAGCAGACGGAAGAGGTGAAGAAAGATCTCCTAGAAATGAGAGTGGTCCAGAAAGCAGTGGATCTGATTCAGAAAACAGAGACTGAAAAAAGAGACAGAATCCTGCAGGCCTGGACTGAAGCAAGTGATGAATGGAAGGAAAAGATGGAGACGGTGATGAAAGAAAGAGAGAAGGAGAAGAAGGAGATGGAAAAGAGGAGGGAAGAGAGGAAGAAAAAGAAGGAGATGGAAAAGATGAGGAACGAGAGAGAAGCCAGGGTGATGAAGGAGGAAAAGAAGAAGAAAGAACAGAAAGAGAAGGAGGAGAGAGAGATGGAGGAGATGGTGCAGAAAATGGAAGCACTAACCCTTTGTGAGAACTACAGCTGGCAAAAGCCTTCCCTCAAGATGAGGAGAAGAAAAATAGTTCCATTTATTCATCCTTTCTGATTCCCTGTTTCCTTTGATCCCTTTTTCAATAAAGCATTTTTTATTGATACTGAATAAAGCATGCTCTATTGGTTTTTTTTTGTAAATAGAGTTAAAACTTGTTTTTTTAAACAATTAAAATAGCAACAAGCTTATTATAATGTATAAAGTATGTAACTGATGTGTAACATCTAAATTCCTGATCTATTCATCATTTGTAAATCATTTGTTAAGAACGAAATAGTAACTTTTATGTGGCTTGTAAAGCATTGCTAAAAATATAATTCATGGCTTATAGCTATGAGTACGTAATGTATTCATCATTAATTAGGTATGAATTAAAAACGTATAAATGTTACAATGACTAACGTTATTACACTGTAAACCCAGACGTTGTTTGAATTCAAATAAATTAAGTCTGTTTTACATAAAATTGGATATTTCTAAACAATACTCAACTATTTTGAGTTAGTTGAACATCCGTGGGCACATATACACATTCAAACTGAGATCTTTGAGTTGAATCAACTTATAATAACTGAGTTTAGTCTGTTTGCATTAACAGCTTCTTTTCCATTGGCTTATGTCATAATCGATTTGCATACTGGGTGTGTCCAACAGTTTCTGACTCTCACCATCAGTGTGTAGTGATTCCCCGGGGCTACATTAGGTGAACTTGTAGATCACATATTATGATTAAATACTTGATCGCTGTGTTGTAGGCTATTAGCCACCAACCGTAAAACAGTAGTAGATTAACCAAATATGTGTGATAAGGTAGACCTGGTGGGCAAAACTGTGAACTAAAGGGTGAGTAAGGCTGTGTCTATGCAATGAGTTTGTGTAATGTACGAGGAAAGATTGAGATATCCAGATAATTTACAAACAGCTGATTCAGTCTATTGTCAACCATTAAACAATAGTAGATTAACTAAATACATAAGGGAAGGTGGGCAAGACTACACCCTGAAGGTTAAGTGAAGGTAGGTCCACTAAGAAAAAAAAAAAAGATCCAGGCATCCAGATCAGTTACAGAAAGTTGACTTAACCTATTGCCGCTCATTAAACAATAGTACTTTATTAAATACTTAAGGGATAGTAGGCCTGGTGGAAAAGACTACCCACTGATGGTCCAGCAAGGGTAGATCCGTTATGGAAAAACGCATAATTTTGTGTGATGTACTAAAAAAGATCCAAACATCCTTATTAGTTACAGAAAGTTGACTCAAACTATTGTCACTAATTAAACAATAGTAGGTTAACTGACTACATAAGTAGGCCCAGTGGGCATGACTACATTCTAAAGGTTAAGTGAGAGTAGGTCCAATTATGAAAAAATATATATTTTTTTGTAATGTAGACTGTGTATAGCTGGACAGAGCATCGTCTCTCAAAAGTGAAGCCACCACAGGTCGGGCCCCCCCTGCTGTTCGGTAACAGAAAGCTGCGCAACCCCACCCATCCCCATAGGTATCAATGGCAAAACAGCCTGTGACCGCGAGGCAGCCCTCAGGGGCGGGGTTATTTAAATGAGTAGGCTGTCTCTCTACAGTCTTTCTCCCTCCTCTGGTCTCTACTCCGCAGACTCGGGTATCTGATTACAAACATGGCGGAAGATTTTGGGCCCTATTTTAACGATCTATAGCGCACTAGGCAATTGCGCTTTGCGCAGTTGGATTTAGCGGCGTGTCCTCTGTCTTTGGTATCTTGAGGGTGCAAAAAATACGCCTTTGCGCTCCAACGGCGCAAAGGGTGTGTTTTAATTCCATTAATTATTCATGGGTGTGTTTTGGGCGTAATGTGAAATAAACCAATCAGTGTGTCTGTAGTCATTACCTTTAAGAGACAGGTGCGTGCTGACTTCTGTTCATTCCTATTTGAAGAGCGCATAAACTGACTGCGCGTCATGCTGTGAAGATACACCAGCAACTTAGAGAAGAGTAACGTTATTTTATTCTTTATTCTGTTTATTGTTTATGTGAAAACTGGGTTTGCAACACTGAATATTAATCAAGCAATCGATTATTTAAACTGGAGGGGGACCCTCATTTACAGTTTAAAAGGGATTAAAAATATAAACCAATAGAAATAAAAACTGACATTCACTATAGACGATTAAAATATATACATAAAAAAGGATATACATAAATCAGATGCATACCCCTCCTACAAATTCATAAATATCAAGTATAAAAAGACGCATCTGGATTAAATGTATGCAGTGAGTGAAAGCAAATCTTGGTTTGGATTCCCAACTCTGGTCGAGCCTTTCAGGTGTGAAATCACATTCTGAAATTACAAGTAGGATTGCATATGAAAAAAAAACATCAAAAATTAGAAAGCAATTCAATATATTACATAAAATTATTCAAAGATACAGAAAAAGTGCAAACTCTAACAACTTCCATTAAAGGGGACGTTTTATACCTCCTTTTAAACAATTTACAATAGGTATATTGTAAATTGTTTAAGTCCTTCACACAAAATTACAAGCTCTACTTTTGTCAGATTCAGTCCCTTTCAGAATGAGCCCTTTAAGGGCTCTGTCACTTTTATGCAAATAAGCTGTTGTTACCCACACCATGTGCCTTTTCCTTTGCCTGTGGCCATCAACTTCAACTAGTCTAGTGGGTGGGGCTCTAGTGGGGGTTGACAGATTGCCAGGGTAGTGCTATGCAAATGTTCTTTCTCTTATGTCACAGTAAGAGAGCCACCCAAACAGCTTTTAGAAGCTTATGATCCCTGACACCAAACTCTTTCAACTGACTCGGATGAAAAACAGATGAATGAATTTTATTTCACGGTTGGAGTGTTCACAGGAGCAGTCGAGGCCCCCAAAAAAATACTAAACTTTGCAATTGTGTAGATTCTCTTTTCTGCAGATTTCTCCAGGAAAACATATTCTGAATCTCTTGGAAATAAAGAAAGAAAGCAGAGGGTGAGCGCACTACAGCAGTAGTTTATGAAAAAAAAAACACCTATTAAAAAATCAATTTTTCTTTAGAGAGAACACCAAGTCTGCTTTAACACTGTAGATTATTTGCTGGGAGGGAAAATTTGGTAGCAGATACTCAGGGCCAAGTGTCTGCTCTTATGGAGTGAAAGGCCCACAGCTGAGGTCAAACCGACCGTGACCTGACAGTACTGTGTGTTCCTGCTGTTATTGAAAACTCTCAGATTCAGCCTTCTATTGACACTGGTTTGGAGATTTAATTCATAAGTTAAAGCCTTTATATGTCTGTGGCAGAGCTCTGAAACAGCAGCAGCTCCATTGTATTGTACCCAATTCAAACCCAGACAGTTATTAGAAACAGAGAATTGAATAAAAGTATAAAAGCTCTATCAAAATTTGAAGTGTTCTTTAGGATCCCCAATTAACATTTTTTGGGCTTAAGTATTGCAAGTAGTTTATTTTAAAAAAGTTCTACTCAAGTGGTGAAAGTAAAAGTGCAGTACTGTGTTATGTTGTTAATACAGAAAGCAGTGGAAAGTTCTCAGATAGCGCTTTTCCACTAAAAGAACTCTCTCTGGTTAAAACGTCACATGTAAATCATTAACAGAGGGTGTTGTACAACAGCAGTGAACATAATCTGTCATGGTTTCCGCTGCGAACAGACATTCCTGGTTCTGGAAGCTACTTTTGTTGGTGGAAACACAGAGAACTGGTTCAAAATTAGGTTCCCAAATGGTTCAGTGCTTTTCCACTAAAAATTAAATTAAAGTCAGTACCTTCTGGCCTCACAACCCCGCTGATGTGGAACCAGTGAACCTGTGACGTGAGGGGCCAAAGGGCAGGGCATTCAAGCGCCACTGTCGCAAAGTTGTTCACAAACTTTACTGCAGAACAGGAGCGGTGTGGTCTTCTTATAAGATCAGTTTGATCACTTGTTTCACTCAGTGATGAGTGATGACTTCATCAACAGTACGGACAGTACAGAGCATCTACTGCTCTGGCTTTTTTTGATAATTCTTTTATTCTACTTTTTTTTTTACTACTTCCGGCGCCGATGCGAGTGGCTGCCTGTTCCAGTAGCTCCGTCTCTTTGTGTATTTTTCAGATTTTTTTATTTACCGTCTCTGTGCTACTACACACGTCTAGTGTGTATCTAATTTATATCATAAGGGTTTTTTTTTTTTTCAAAATTTCCCCTCGGTGATCAATAAAGTATCTATCTAGTATTATCAGAATCTGAAACGTTGTGGACATTCCTACATATGTCATTCTTTTAATACAGCCAAATTAAAAACCAATTTCTAGATATTTAAAAAAAAGTTAAGATTGCATGACGTTTTTGGCATAAATGCTCTCTTTTATATTATATATTTTTTATTTATTTAATGGATTTAAAATTGAACAAAGGGTGCATAAATTCTGCAAAATGACTGTTGTTGACCTAAAAATAGTATCATGAGCTTTTACTAAAAGGACATGGACCAGATATATTCCATCAGTAAAAATTAGTCCTCTCCACATTTTCTAGTTAAACTGAGTCACAAGCTGTATTTTTTTTATTTTAAAAGGTTTAATCTGTGTGTTTTATTTCGGAGACGAGTATTTTTAAGCAGCTATCAGAAAAATCTCATCACAGTTTACATGATTAGCCTACCGTTCCCTTTCTTTTAGAAAAATCGCTGGGGGGGGGGGGGGGGAGGGTCTTCCCCACACTGACCCTCCTTTGCAAGCTGTTTTTACCTGAAAGGCGGGACTTTCTCCTTGAACCAGCTCCATGATTGGTTAAGAGACACAGAGCGGTCAGTGCCCTGTCTCCTCAATAATATATATTTTTTTATTTTTATTTAATACGGGAAATTTACGGGAAAATACTAATAAGGGAGGACGGCGGGAAAGAGGAGTAATTGTAACGAGTAATGATGCAGCACATATAAAAATGCATTAGAGCAAATCCTACACAGTAAAATCTATAGATCTACAGATAAATCTACATTTTTAAAATCCCTGTGTGTTATCCTAACAACTCTCAGTGTTACAATTCACATAAAGTTGGAATTATTTTCCAGAGTAAACAAATTTCAACTCCTCCCAGTGTATTCTGTCTCACAAGCTCCGCCTCTAAATTTTGCTACACTCAAAGTTCGTCAGCTGCCATTTTGTTCATAATTCAGAGATAGCAGCAGGTGTGACTTTTTCTCTCAAACTCTCGAATTTGATTAGTAGTGACATTAAATAAATCATATATTGTTTTACCATGTATTAAATGTATTTTTTAATTCTAAATATTGTTTAAATGCATTTTCATTAACCCTGTGGAATCCTTTTTGGGTTCCTTTAGTTAGTTATTTAGCTAGCTAGCTAAGCTAAATAACGCTAGCTGAGGTGAAATGGGAAATTTCTCATGATAAACTGGCTAGTGTCATCAGTTTACAGTGTCATCAGTTGTGAAAGCATGTTGCCATTTTCTTTACTTTACTTTAGTTAGTTTATTGCTGGTGTTTTAGGTTCCATATTTTATAAGTGATGTTACTGTAACACTTTACTGCAATCAATCTTTTTAATATTAAAGTAAGTCTGCAACTATCAAAGTATAATGAATAAACATGGCACTTTCCTAAACCTCTGAACATTTCATGCCCTTTTAAATTACATTACATTACATTTGGCAGACGCTTTTGTCCAAAGCGACTTACAATATTCAAGTACAGAAGTAATAGAAGTTAAAGGTAAAACATCTTTAGATAGGGCTTAAAGGAGGTCAAAGGGAAATAATGGGATAGAGGAGTGAAGGAGGGGCAGAAGGAAATGGGGTTAGAAGTAGTTAGTTAGTTAGTTAGAGGTGTTAAGAGAGTAAGTGCTCTTTGAAGAGCTCTGTCTTCAGGAGTTTCTTAAAGATAGCGAGAGATTCTCCTGATCTGGTAGTAGAAGGTAGTTAGTTAGAGGTGTTAAGAGAGTAAGAGCTCTTTGAAGAGCTCTGTCTTCAGGAGTTTATTAAAGATAGCGAGGGATTCTCCTGATCTGGTAGTGGAAGGTAGTTAGTTAGAGGTGTTAGGAGAGTAAGTGCTCTTTGAAGAGCTCTGTCTTCAGGAGTTTATTAAAGATAGCGAGTGATTCTCCTGATCTGGTAGTGGAAGGTAGTTTGTTCCACCATTCACCATTGGGGAACTCTGTATGAGAACAGTCTAGACCTTTTATTTTGCCACAGTTGTCTAGTTTTTATGTCTATTTTCAAACCTGCAGAATTTAGAATAAAGTGGAGTAGAAAGTGTAAAAGCAGCTTCTCCAAGTGTCCTACAGAGTCTCTGAAGCCCTCAAAGTTTTCAGAAAGGAAATAATTAATTTTACTGCAGAGAAAATGGGTTTCATTAACACTTGTGCCAAGGCCTGTTAAGGGGTTAAGTAAACCTAACTTAAAAAATAACCATTATATTTACTTGTGTGAATAAACTCTGAAACACTAAACCACCAGAAATTCCTCTGACCTTAAATAAACTCAAAATATCACAAATAACACTTTCACTTGAAATTAGCTGTATAGAAACTCACGAGAATCAGAGTAAAATAAATTAAAATGGTCAGAGAGAAACTTGTGAATTGCTCGCATTCGATCACAACACAACAGAGGAGGGTTAAAGAATTGTTTTCTTGCTTCAGTGCTGCAGCTGACTTTAAACTTAAGCCTGACAAATGTGATCTATCTAGCACGCCATGGTGTGTCTTTTTTTTTGGACAAAAGACTGTTGTATGGAGAGACGGCCTGCATCCTGATGAGCAAAATCTGGAGAAAATCCAGAACCCCAGATAAGTCTGAGCGCTTGTGGGCCTGTGCTCCAACTGCAGACAATTTGAGAAGCAATTTGCTGAAATTGCAGCGCCATTAGATTTCTTGACACAGAAGGGTGTTCAATTCGAATGGACTCCCAAAAGTGACAATGCTTTTGCCACATTCAAGCATGCTTTTATACCTGTTTAATCCACCCATCCACTTATCTTCTCACCATCAGTCTTCACGCAATCTTATCTGTTGTACTGGTTTTATTTTGTGTGTTATTTTTTTTAACACAAGTAAAAGCACGCCACATGGTTTCCCATAATGAAATAAAAAAAACACTGGACACACTTTATTTAATGCTTTTATTTATGTTTTTTTTTTCTACACTGTAAATGAATACAAAGTCATCCAGACTATGCAGGAACACATAAGGAATCATATAGCAACTTAAAAGTGTTAAACAGAACAAAATACGCTTTTAATTTGAGGTTTCTGAGGCTGGTAACTCTGCTAGCACTTGTTATCTGTCCACAGTCTCTAACTAAAAACTTTACCATAAAATAAAATAATTTCACAGGTCGGGCGCCCCCTTCTGTTCGGTTTCAGAAAGCTGTGTAACCCCACCCATTCCCATAGGTTTCAATGGCAAAACAGACAACTTTCAATCACGTTTTTTTCTAATATACTGTAATTCTACCTCCTTTATTTAAATGCAACAGCTAGTGTAACCTCTGCTTATATTGTTAAATTTTTATATCCTCACAGAATTTGTTTTTAAAACGTTATTCAGCTCTATTTATAAAGGTGTGGTTATTGTAAAAGGGCTGGTTATGGGCGGGACCAATAACAGACCGTCAGCTCCGCTCTGCAGCCTGTGACCGCGAGGCAGCCCTCAGGGGCGGGGTTATTTAAAGTAGTAGGCTGTCTCTCCACAGTCTTTCTCCCTCCTCTGGTCTCTACTGCGCAGACTCGGGTTTCAGGATCACAAACATGGTGGAAGATTTTGGCTTCATTTTCATTGGAAATGAATGGGAACGGCGACACAGCGTCCATCTTTTTTACAGTCTCTGGTTTAAACCCTGTAATAATGTTGATAAGCTGAACATCAGCTGTTTTGATTTTGGGTTTTTTCTGCATTTTGGTGGACTTGAAACACCTGTTACCAAGTTACTTGGTTTTATCTGGGTGCCAATGTAACAATCTGACAAGCCCGATGGCTTGCCGTCTGTTGCTTAGTAGTGAGACTCGCGATGCATTTTGGGAAGCATTTAGCTCATGCAGTATGCAGCAATGTTTACTATAAATCATGATGCATTTTGGGAGTTTACAGTGCCCTTAAAATCACGTTCCAAATCCACTTTACGATTCAGACACTCAAGAGAAAAATGGCTGAGGTACTTAATAGTGCTCTAGATAGTAAATAGGGGGTGATTTTGGTCACAGCCACTGTGTTAGCATGCTAATAGCATTTAGCATGAATTAGCATCTAGTAGCAGGCATTTCACATAACTAAAAAAGGGGTTTGGTCAATATAAATCTGCACAGCAAATTCATTTTTTTTTTTTTAATAAACTCCCTGAGAGTTAATATCAACTCATTTTAAGTGTAAAGGCGTGACCATCATATAAACTCTATGACAGAGTTAAAGTAACTCTTTTCTGGGAGTTGGCATTTAACTCTGTTCAGCAGTTAAATCTGAACTGTTGTAGGAGTTTAAATATTTATACCATCTAGAGTAAAAAACATATCTCAGCTGGAACTTATTTTAACATAAACTCCTTCACAGTGTCAACAAATAATGCAAAAATGTGTGTTAGTAAACTAATGTTACACAAAATCAATGTAATACTTTAAAACCCTGGAACATTCAGGAACAACAACAAAAAGCATCATTACTGATATACAACAACAATTTTATACAATGTTTTGCAATGTTCAGTGTATTGCCAGCACTTTGTCACAGTGCAGAAAACAAAAGCTTGCTCTTATAGCCAACAACACATCAAATAGGCAAACAATCATCACATAAAATATCATGAAAAACCCCATGAAAGGAGCCCTGCTGGGCAGGACTTCACACTGATGGTAAGTTGGGATTGGGGGACACGCCCATTATAGAGTTCAGTCACGCTCCTCAACACCTTGAAATAAACTCTAAAATACTACACCACCAAAGAGTTCCCCTCAACTTAACTTGTAGTTTAAAGGACCACTATGTAACTAATTTTCAGTAGTAAATGATAAAATGATCAGAATGTATCATCAGATATTAAGGAAACATGTTGAGTGAAAGCACTGGCAGCTCTTGTCAGCACGGCTTCAGCAGTATACGTTCCTATTTTAAGTGTGCAGGCCGTCCCCGGTTTTGTGTTTGTTTTGTCCTCTGACTTCTCCTGCTGCTCCTTCCCCAACACTAACTCCTCCCCCCGAGGTTGCCAGACTACACTACAGTGATCGGCGCTGCAGCAGAGGAGCTTAGCTAGCAGGGCTGGTTCAGTTAAACCTCAGCTGCTACATAGCTTAAAAAGCCTCAGCATGTCTCAAAAAAGCTCAGTGACCAAAGAAGGAATATCACAAGAGTGAATAGTGGCAGTGAGTTTAAACGTTGGAGACTTAGAGCTCAAAAAGACTACAAGGCCGACCCAGAGCTGCTACTTTTCTCCTGAACAGGTAAGCTAACTGGCTAGCTAATTCAGTCATGTACTTTCGCGGAGCCGCGGACTGGCACACCGCGGGGCTCGTGCGGTCCGACACACTGCGGTGCTATAGCTCTCCCTCGTGAACATAAAGTCAATATAACTCTAGATACTGCTTTTAGAAGAGTTTGCTGTATTTCTCCTCTCCTCTCGCTCATACTCTCCTACAAGTCTTAACGTTGTGTAGATTCAGCCTGCTGAATTTGGCAACCCGAATAAGTTTTGTGGCTGGGGAGGGGTGGGCGGAGCAGACTACTTTCTGTGGTGTTTTGAAATTGGACTGCTGTAGCCATTTCACACACTCGCTCTCAGGTCCTACATAATGCACCTTTAAGTTGGAGAATAAACTCACAGAATTTCACACTTTCACACCTTTCTGTTTAACTCCAGATTTTCAAACTCCAGAAATTTGCAAAACATTTTAACTCTGAATCAACATAATGTCCTCATAATGTTCTGCCTTTTGAATCAGCATTTTATCAATATACAATTTCTAAAAACGGTTGGATAGAGAAATGAAACAGTGTTTTACTTCTATTTGCAGTAACTGCTTTTTAATTTAACATCATGTTCATGCTAGTTATAGTTTTATTAATAGTCAAACTAATAGTTTTACTGTTTTATTGTTTTTGAGATCAGATGTTGAATCAGATTGGTAGTGTTGGGTAACTTTCATTAAACTCAGCTTTACTACAGTGATATAAGTTTATTGTTAACACTTTGTTAACCATAGGATTGTCTAATTTTAGTGAGCTATGGTTTATTAAAGGTTTAACATATGACTTTGAAACAACGTTGCAATATCAACGTTGATTCACTTTTCAAAATCAACAGTTGATTCAACGTTTATTCAACATTGAAATCCAGTAGAGCTCGATAAATGCTGATCCCATTGGGATAAGAGCAAGACAGATCCTCCAACTGGACGCGCGTGACTACCAAATCATCCTATAGGATGACAGACAGCAACCTGATGCTGATAGTGTGTCAAGCAGACCTGAGGAATACAGTGTTCAATTATCAGTTCAGACCAAGCTATTCTGACAGCTCCTCCACGAGAGCACAGTCATCAAGCTGTTTCTGTCTCAGCTGCCCTTCCTTCCACACACCTGTCAGACATTAGCAATTGATCTAGATGATTTGAGACAGAAAGGAACGACAGACTCACATAATAAAACCGTCATGATATGGATCGAGGAGAAGAAATGGCCACCTGTGAAACAATTGAAAACCCGTCTGCTAAACTGGAGAAACTTTGGCATGAATTCCCTCATTTACCCTCAGCAAATGCCGCTCCTTTCCTCCGCAAAAAGCTAAACTCAGCCTCACAGGAGCCAATCCGAGTCCTGGTAGTGCTTCATCATTCCCAGTCTTCCCAGTCTTCCCAATTCCCAGTTCATCTACACTGTAAACCCATACATTGTTCAAACTCAAATTATTTAAGTCTGTTTAAATAAAATTGGAGATTTCTAAACAATACTCAACTATTTTGAGTTAGTTAAACATTTGTGGGCAGATATACACTTAAACTGAGTTTAACTGAGTTTAGTCTGTTTCTATTGGCAGCTTCTTTTCTATTGGCTTCTGTCAAAATCTATTTGCATACTGGGTGTGTCCAACAGTTTCTGACACTCACCATCAGTGTGTAGGAATTCTTTCTGGGCTACTTTAGAAATAAATCAAGTTCCTCTTTTGTGGTAATAACTTGCTGTTTTAATTTATACAACCTCAAGTTTTCATTCCCCTTTATTTAAAAATTGGAGTTAAATGGCTGCCTTAAAAAAGTTAGGTAAACTCAACTTATCAAATCTCAGAGTATAACAAAAATAAAACTTTTTTTAAGGCAACAGGTTTTCTCAAATTATGTAAGTAAATTCAACTTATTTGGACTTACAGCGTAGGGCAAGAACATACAACACACAACGCTCACTGGGAGTGCTGTTGGCCTTACATTGCATAGACTAGCTTACCTTTTCAAATGGTACAAAATCTTTTTTTTATTCTTTTATTTGGATCGCCATTATCTGAACCTGTAAGCTGTTTTTTTAACACAAATTAATCATACTTTTCTTTTTTTAGTTCACTTTAAATGGGATCTTTGTAAACATAACTGTTTTGAGTTAGCTGAACATTCGTGGGTATCGTAGGCTCTTAAAACCAATAACACCACATAGAAGCATTTAACCATTATATTAAACTTCCCTTAGTATCTCAGAGAAGGTCCCCTGAGGGGAACAACTTCACAATGATGGTGAGGGAGGTCACGCCCTTTACATGTGATAGTGGTGACAGGAACAGGGACAGAACAGAACCGGCGTTTCTGGCCGAGAACCTGTGATTTTGCGGCGGAAACTCAAAGAACCGTTCGGAAACTTGGCACCAGCACCCTGAAAAGTGTCCTGTAAGAATTACTGACAGACTGTTACTGACAGTTATAAGTTGGTTCAACTTAAGATCTCAGTTTGAATGTATATGTGCCCACTAATGTTCAGCTAATTGAAAATAGTTGGGTAATGTTTATAAGTATCCAATTTTATGTAAAACCATCTTAATTAATGTAGCCAGGTGGTGAATTGAGAATACACCTTTAAAATGTGTGTCTGTAACTTTAAGAAACACAATCAGAAGTGTTGTCACCCTGAGAGAGGAAAGGGAGGAGCTAAGAGCATGGTAGAGAAGGAGGCTCAAGCTGCAGTGAATGGTGGTGCTCCATTTTAGGATCCATCCAGAGCCATCCTAATGAAATAAGAGAAGCTGTTTATCCAAGTTCTCTTGATGAAATGTTCATATCTTGTTGAGTAAAGCTGAGTAAATCGAGTGCCACTACCAAATACTGTGCTATGTTCTAAGCTAGGGTTTTACAGTGTATTCATTTTATTTTTGTAATTTTGAGTACAATTGAGTACAAGCTCTGATAAAAAATCAGAATAAAATACCCCAAAAAAAACGTTATTTTGTCATTTGGTGTGCGTCCTTTCCCCGGTGACATTAATTTCAGTTCATACAACTTCTGGGTTTAAAGTGTAGTCTAATTAATTACAGTTTCCAGTAAACATTACTTAAAAAAATAAGGCTGTAAGGCAACCAGTTTCCACAAACATTTAGTAAATTTAACTTATCCAGGCTTACAGTGCACTAACAAATAACACTTACACTAACAATAATTATAAGCACAAATTGGGCACGTTTTCATATTTCTTTTACCTGTAGGAGAATACTATTTATAACTGCATCCCATTTTCTCCACTGAAAAGGGTGGGGGTCTACCAATGCTAAAATATGTGCTGAAATATAGAACTCTGTCAAATAACTCCAACACTGAACACCATTTAAATCTGAATGTGTTTAAATTACTCTTCGAGAGTAAAAAAAATCAAACTTAACATCTCTAGAATAAAGCAAAAGAATGCAGCTATTCTGTAGTGAAAATCAATGTTTTATTGAATGAAGTGCTTTTAAATCTACACCTTATTTTGATTCCATAGATCTGCTGCTCCTGAGTTAAGGGGAGCCTGATAGAATAAGGCCTTTGATGGATTATGAGTTGTATTTTGCAGCAGATTGCCGTACTTGACTCTGTAGGTGGCGCATGAAACTGTAGGCATTCATCTTTCAAGGAGTTTTAAACCATTTGAGCACCATTTGCGTTGCAATGCTCATTTCTATCTTACACCCCGCCTGTCTATTTTCTCCGTCTGTCTACGTAGTTTAAATAGCAACGGTGCTTGTGAATACATCTACATCTGGTCGGGAAGTGAGGTACATTTCTGTATTCTGTATGTATATGTACTGCTATCTTAGCAGCAGAAAATACAGGTGATCCACTGACTGATTCAAACCTAGGCAACAGTCAGACATCAGTGTTTTATAATTGTTTAAATACCAATCAGAGGACACCTGGCTCTTAAAGGGCAGCTAAACCCCCTGATTTTAGATGACTCCACCCTCAGCCAAAATTAAAAAAATACCCAAAAAATGGGAGGAGCACTTTAGTGGGGGGCACTGAGTGATGTATGGGTTTTGGAACAGTATAGAAAAAAGAGTTGATTGAGGATACCATTGATGTCATCAACAGTAAGCTCACCTACTCACCGAATTAAAATCAGAAAATAATCTTCTTTTAATTTTAATTATCTATCAGTAAGTCACTAGTTTGTTCCCCAGAAAAAAAGTAACTATTGGTAACAGACAACACAAAGATGGTAAATAAGGGGGAGATAACACCCAGTATAAATGGTGCCATGAGCCAATGGGAAAGCTTTATGAACCAACACTGATGAAACAGCCTTGGCACTGTTGGCACTTTTTTCGTTGGCTCACCAAACATTTTTGATTTTTCAGGTTGAAGCTCTCTGACCTCATTTTATTGAGTTATATTAGATGGTAAATTCATCAAACAAAATAATTTTTTACAGTGTGTTTATTGGTTAGAATGGACTATTTTACTCATTTTTACAGCTGTTTTCTTCTAAAGATCAGCAGTCCTCACAGAATAGTTGAAAAGTACATTAGACAACATGGCCTCCCAGAATTCATCCTCACTGAACAAGGCTGACAGTTCAAGTGTGATATGTTTGACATCAAGAAAACACGAACAGTTTCTTATCTTCCTGTCAGACAGTGTAGTTAAGCAATCGATCAGATCTCTGAACAGAGGATCAGTTGACAAAGTGCATTAACCATCATAGAAGTAAATAGAATACGTATTTGCCACAAGTTGAGTTGAGATGACCCAGTACAACAGTACGCCTTAAGCTGTCCGTACACCACACGACTTTAAAAAGACTCCAAAAAAAAAAAAAAAAAAAAAAGAAGGCAGGAACTGGAACCATGAATGGACACCTCCAAGCAGGCGGCTCAGGACATAGAGAAAGATAAGGATTAGCACAAGGTTTATGTTTGGTTTGTGACCAGTAAGAGAAATAGTTAAATAGAGGGACAAAAACAATAATGATTAAAAGCCTGTAATCAGAGATGGTACAGGACAGTAGCAAAATTGCTTTTAGTAAAAAAAGATCGCATTTGTCAAAAATGAAGTGCAATATGCATGTCTTTCTATTGTTTCCATTCATATTTTATGTTGTTGGGCTGTAATCCATGGTTTATTATCTTTTTAAAAATGTGTATTCTACTTTATACCTGCAGGGGTCTGCATGGCCTTTGCAGAGTCCAGTTACGACACTCAGGCCACACACTTCAACCCGAGCGATGGCTCAACAGACTACGGCATCTTTCAGATCAACAGCCGCTATTGGTGTAGCGATGGCAAGTTCCCCGGCAAAAAAGAATGTCCATTCACCTGCAACCAGCTGTTCTCCCTCCAGAATAGCATCGCTTGTGCCAAGATCGTAGTGCAGAAGTGGACCATGACAGCCTGGGACGGCTGGAAGGCCAAATGTCGGGGCCAAAATGTGAGCAAGTACATCGCAGGATGTGGCGTCTAAATGAAGACCCTGGAGTGATGCACCCTAACGAGATGCCTCTTCAGATCTATACTGTTACAATTCTTCAGCCAGTCTTTTAACAGAGTATTTAACCAGAAACTGGGATAAGGATAATATGTCTAAACTAAGTCGATCTTTCTATTGTTTTCATAAAGAATGAACAACTTAAACCTAACAAACCTGTATGCTTACATTGGATTTCTGATTTTGCTAAACATACTTGTTTTTTCAAAACTGCATAGCTGTATAATAAAAAAAAACATGATAAAAATCTTGAGCATGAAAAAAAAAAAAAAAAAAAAAAGACTCCAAAAAGACTTTTAACAGACTAAAGTCTGACACCCTCTCACATCTAAAGACTCATCACAGACTTTTTAACTCAGACTTTTTATTTGCAGAATAGTCACAGGCTAAGATTTTGCAAAGACGGGTTGTTTTTAAGACTGCAACTAAATTCTTCCTGAGATTATTTCCCATCATGCTTCTGGTGGAGTTTAACAAAAAAGATAAGCTGTTTAACCCTTGTGTGGTGTTCTCATTTTTCATCAAATGATACAAAAAATATATTTTTTCTAACTCAAACTCATTTTTTGTGAAAAACATATGTCAAAACACATTTTTGATAAACACACACTGTACACCCCCCCACACACACACATTTATATTACATACGTACGTTTGGCCAAGGGCTAATAAACATTGCTTCATTTGTAAATTTGAAACGAAACAAATTTTCTACTCATATCTTGAGTTTAATTCATTTTCTTTTACATTTTATTAAAAAACTAACAAAAAAAAAGAGTAGCACTTTTTGAAAGAAATGTAACATAAGAAAGGTAAAGGACAAATATTAACCATGCAAGCTGTTTATATTGCTTGCAATTTAGGTGAAGTGAGCATGTGTGAAGCATTTTAATGTAAAATTGCTTAATTTTGCTGAATTAAATACAAGTAACAAAGTAAACAAGTAACAAAAATATGAACACCACACAAGGGTTAACAGTGGAGCAGAAACAGAAGCGCTTGGCCTCAGCTGCTTTGGTCAACTACTACTGATTGGAGCCTGCGGGAAGGCAGAGTTGGACATCCAGCGTGTTCAGCCCCGCCCTCCTTGTCAGTGTCATGTCGTCCAGCCCCGCCCTCTTTGTCAGTGTCAGCATCATGTCTTAGCTCCACCTCTGAACAGAAGTAAACATTGTACAGGGCAGTGAGCAGTTGTTTTTTATTCTGATTTATTCGGATGTTAAATCAATATATAAACATTGTGCATTTTTCTATCGATTAATGATACATTAATCTGGCATTTTGGCAAAGTGGGCGGGACTGGACGACATGACACTGACAAAGTCGCAGGGCTGGACAGGCTGGTTGTCCAATTCCACCTTCCCGCAGGCTGCAGTCAATGCAGTGAGCCGAGTCTCAAGACTTGCGATAATATTAAACTCGGTTGATTTTATAGGAGCGAGAGGACGCGAACCTGACTGACTAAAACTTTCAGTCCTAATCACCTTACACTAAACGATCCAGATGACGCGACCACAACTCGACTGCAGCTCGATTCCAGCCAGACTCTCCCGACTCTGGAAATCGTGGAAACTGTGAAATCGTTTGAAAATCACACGGTAAACATTTGTTGACTTTCTAGGAATTATCCTTCAAATTCAGCTCCCAACAGTCTATTCAGTCCCTAAGGCTATGGCTATGTTGTGCGAGGGGGAGGGGGTTGTACATGTTTGTAAGTAATTTAATCAATCAATGAGAGAACCTTTATTTTCACTTGGGAATACATTGAGGGTAATCCTCCTTCTCAATGCAGCCAAGCATTTGTGACTTAAAGGGATGGAAAAAATACAATTAAAATAAAAAAGGATGTAATAAATAAAACTAATAAAAAAAGTAGACGGTAAAACAGAAAATAAAATTAAAAAAGGATGGAATAAATTAGATAAATAAATAAATAAAATGGTAAAAAAATAAAAACTCAACTAAAGCAGGTACATGTTGTTTGAAGGTAATTAGAAATTAAAAGTTTAAAATGATTTAGTGACACCAGCAAGCTGAATGAGAATTGACTATGGTGGATTCACTGGTGGAGCGACAGCTCTCGGTGTTGGGTTGGAGGCTGGATAAGGGTCAGAATCACTGGATGTGATTTGTTTTTACATACCCAGCTCATTTTATTACTTTTTTTTATTATATTATAAACTCTCCTGATTTTTTTGTGTTTAGATGTTACCTGTCCTTTTCATTGAATGTAATGAATTTCTCATGTATAAAAAGCGAGTTATAATGGAAACTGTTTAGAGTTGTAAAACAAGGAAACAGTGAGTTATTATAACATTTAACAGTTGGAGACTTGTTCTTCCTGTGGACATAGTTACACAGTGTAGAATTACCTCAGTTTATTTTTACATGTTTTTAATTGGGACAATGTTACTAGTTTTACCCCCTTTTTCTTGGTCCCCTGCCCAAAACCACACCTCCCAGTGGATCTCCTCATGCACTGCAGTTCTGTGGAAACACACGTTACCCCCGGGACTCCAGAGGCTTATGCCAATGACTTAGAAACTCGTTAGTCTTCGTTTTTACAACAGCTGCTTAACAATCTACTGGAGTAAAATTTGCTCAGAAACATCAGGGCGACAATTCATATTCAAAGTCATATTTCACCCACAAGAGGTACAGGATCTTGTCTTGCCTAATGATCCGACCCAGGAGATGAATAAACTGCTCCCAGATGTAAAGAGCCATTCAGAAGCCTGAAGAGGATGAACAATGGGAGAAACTCTGGTGTGAAATACGAGATCTCAGATCCACGTAATGACTCCACGCAGAAATGGGCAGTACATCACAGCCGACCGAGAGCACTGAGGAGACCTTAACCTAACCAGCTAAGTGGTTCCTCTGTAGCACCATGTGTCACTCACCCACCCTACTGTTCACAGACCACCAGCTCCACTTACTGCTCTGTCTGGAGCCCTTAGCCATATCGTCTTCCAGACTATCCCTCCCCGGCGAGGAGGCAGCGAGCGCTGAAACCTCAGAGTGTGTTTCTCATTCTGTCCTAGATGTCAGCGAGACTGAGGGGTCAAACACTCAGCCCCCCTGTAGAGAATAATTCTGCTTCAACATCAAGAGACACAAGAGTGTTCAGAATGGTCAGTAGCCTGATCCAAATCCTGTTCATGCAGCTTGCCATCAGCTGCCAGAGTCCTAAGAGAGCACAATTGGATTTGTTCTCTCCCTACATCACTCCAAATGGTGATGATGATCAGCACAAGGTGTCTGTGAGCTGATGTATCAGAACAGAGTCGCTGCACTTTCCTCTGAGCGCACTGTGATGCTACTCGGCCATGCTGCACCAGCAGCAGTTCAAAAAGAAGTGGTGGCTGACTTTACATGTATCGGAGGAAGCATGTGCTAGTCTTCCCCCTCCTGGTGTTGGGGCATTACTAGTGATAGGTTGAGTCCTAATGAGTGGGTTGGGAAATTGGCCGTGTAAATTGGGGAGAAAATAGGAAAAAAAATTGAAATAAAATGATAAAAATAGAATGTTCAGTAGTGATGTCAAATTAAAAACTTGAACTAAATTGATCCGTTTGAATCACAGTGTTTTGGAAAAAATCCATGTGGCTGTTCCAAAACTGGTTTTGTTACGTCACACAGTTTCGAAACGTTTCAAAGTTTTTTGCATGTTTTGTTGAAAGCAGCTTATCTGAGATTAGAAGATTCTGTCCCCAAATGTTTCTAAGTAAAAAAAAAAAACTCATCTCTGCCGCATTTTAAGAGATTGTATTAATAAGCATTGTAACTGTTTTTATTTGTGAAGCAAATGTACTGTATCTCTGTAACTGATAACCACAGCGTGCCATCCTTAACGACTGAAACTTACAGGTTGTGTGAAAATGACACGCAACCTGACGGTTGATGGTTGATTGATTTACCGTCAGTCAACCAATCAATTACATTCTATTCATCTCTTGCCTCAGTAGGACATTTAGATTGCTGCTCTACAATGTTCTACAGTATTTCACTGCTTTCACGTTTCACACTCACAAAAACTGAACCAGCATCACTGCGACACTCTTTTCATTTACAACTGTGAGGCGGGATTGTGTCCAAACATGTTTTAACAAGTATTTCATAACTCACGGTTCTAGTGTTTATCACTGAATGTTGAAAAGGAAGGATGGTGTGAATTCATTTCAGAGGTTTTATTGCATGTCACTATGATTATGCTAATCATCTGCCAATTACCTGATCATTGAAGACGATACATGTAAACAAACTCTGCTCTGATGAATGTGATCATTTAATATTTCACACTATATATAATACCACATTATAATATCTGTGGGAATAACTGGATAATTTGTAAATGATCAGATTTTTATGGCACAAAATCAGTGCGTTTCTAAAATTTTACAGAAAATAGTATCAAATATTACACAATAAAAAAATTACTTCTTATCTAAGGATAAAAAAGGATGAAGTAAAATTAATAGAAGAAATGAATTCAGAGGAGTTTAATTTGCTTCAGTGTAGACATGATTCATATGCTCAGGATGTGATGAGTGAGATCTGTAAATCTGTTGGCTAGATGAGCAGATGGATGGATGGAAGGATAATTAATAAATTAATGGATGAATGATTGAATGAATGGATGGATGGAAGGATGGATTAACAGATGGATGGATAAACAGATAAACAGAATGATGGATCAATTAACAGATGAGTGGATGGAAGAATGGATTAATGAATGGATGAATGATGGATGGATGGATGGATGGATGGATGGATAGATCAACAGATTAATGGAAGGAAGGATTGATTAACAGATGGATGGATGAACAGATACATGAATGGAAGGATGCACAAACAGATGAATGGATGCAAGAATGGATGAACAAATGGAAGAATGAACAGAAGAACAGATAGATGGACCACCGGATGGATGGATGATCTGATAGACAGAAGAATGAACAAATAGAAGAGTGGCTGGAAGAACAGATGGATGGATGGGTGGATGGATAGATGGACAGATGGATGAAAAACTGAAAGAATGAACAGAAGAACAGATGGATGGATGGATGAATGAACAAATGGAAGAAATTACAAAAGAACAGACTAATGTATGAGCAAATGGCTGGATGGATTAAAAATGAAAAGATGAACAGAAGAACAAATGGACAGATTAAAAACGAACTATTTATTTATCTATTAATAGAATAAACTCATTCTAATAAAATCAGTTTAATTTGCTTCAGTGTAGCCATATATGCATCTCACTATGTGATTGTGAGATCTGTAAATCTGTAAAAATATATATATTTTTTTATTATGTGACCATGTGCATGTGTTTTATGGTCTCGTGAAAGATCTCTGCTGGGAACCTTAAAGATCAGCTGGAAGGACAGACACCCTAACGTCAGCGTTCTGCAGACGGTCGGCATGAACAGCAGAACTGCCACAGTAAAACAATGTCAACACACACACACACACATATCTGTAAAAAGCAAAAGGAAGCACAACACTGTACATACTAAAAACACCCCATTAAAACAGTCTGTAAAACATTTAAATACCAAACCAAACACCAGAATTAAACATTCCTAAAGACTTTTCACAAAAAGCGGAAAACAACTCCAGCCATGTTCTCCCTGCCAGTTCCTCCACCTGCAGACCCATCAAGAAGTAGCATTAATGAGAACTGGACTCAGGCGGCTGATTATATTTGTTGTTAATATTTGTATTTTTGGAATATGCTTCTTAAAACTGCTATCAGTCAATCACTACTCATTTAAAATATCCAGCTAATACCAAATATTTTCACAAAACTTGTGTAAAAATCTGTTTTCACTTTCTGAAACAGACCCTGGGGTAAAAACACAGAACACTCATGTAGAATATGAGCTTCATTACTGAGCCAATCCTCAGCCAATCACTGATAATTACTTCAGAAGGAGAGTGTTATGCATTTCAGCAACACTGTGTGTGAATGAACACGTCAAGTAGTGTGTGTGCATGTGTGTGTGCGCGCGTGCGTGCGTGCGTGATGTTTTTTATTCCTGTATCCCTGTTTGTGCTAGGCATGTGGTTACCGTGGAAACAAAGCCATGTTAACAGCGGGCAAAGAGTTTTGGTTGATGGACCACAGGGAAAATCTGTGTGTGTGTGTGTGTGTGTGAGAGAGAAAGAGAGGCAGAGAGTTACAGAGAGAGATTGTGAAGGAGTAAGTGAGGTACATGAATAGTTGGATGGATGGGTGGATGGATGGATGGATGAATGGGTGGATGGATGGGTGGATGGATGGATGGATGGGTGGATGAGTGGATGGATGAATGGATGAATGGATGAATAGATGGATGGGTGGATGGATGGATGGTGCTGTAAAAAACAATGCAGCTGTCCGTGGTGCTGAAAAAACAGTGCAAACAAAAAAGTGTGAAAGAGAAAATGAGGCAGAGAGTTAAAGAGAGATTATGAAATAGTAAGTGACGTTTGGATTGATGGATGCATGAATGAATGAATGAACAGATGGATGAACAGATTGGCAAACAGATGGATGGATGGATGGATGGATGGATGGATGATAGATAGATGAATGGATGGGTGAATGAACAAGGGGAAAATTGAATAGAAGAACAGATGGATGGATGGATGAACAAGTGGAAGAATGGACAGAAGAACAGATGGATGGATGAATGAACAGGGGGAAGAATGGACAGATAAACAGATGGATGGATGAATGAACAAGTGGAAGAATGGACAGAAGAACAGATGGATGGATGGATGGATAAACAAGTGGAAGAATGGACAGAAGAACAGATGGATGGGTGGATAAACAAAGGGAAGAATGGACAGAAGAACAGATGGATGGTGGATAAACAAAGGGAATAATGGACAGAAGAACAGATGGATGGGTGGATAAACAAAGGGAAGAATGGACAGAAGAACAGATGGATGGCGGATAAACAAAGGGAATAATGGACAGAAGAACAGATGGATGGATGGATGGATGAACAAGTGGAAGAATGAACAGAATAACAGATGGATGGATGGATGAACAAGGGGAAGAATGGACAGAACAACAGCTGGATTTGCTTCTGCCAGAGCAGAGATGAACAATAAACCATATAACTGAAGGAAATATTACTTTCTTCTCTTTAGGTATTTAATGAAGACTTTAAAGATTATTGAGGAAAAAGACCCTCAGTCAGGTGTTTCACACTCCATCTGATATACTTTCATTAATAAATCAGTATTAATGACTTTTATTCAGTGAATTCAGCTTGTGTTTCTCTTTTTTAATACTGGATAAGATTGCTCTGCCTCCTGATTTTCCTATTAGACAGAAAGGGTAATCCAGCATAAAGTCACACTTTCCAATACAGAAAACAGCAGCTTGCTCTTATTGCCTACAACACTATGACCAACCAATTAAACATATGAAACATAATTGCAGACCCAAGTAAATGTAGTCCTGGTGGGCAAGGCTTCACACTGATGGTGAGAGAAGGTTGGATGGAGTCAAAGATTAACTTTTTTTCAGTAACATAATACAGGAAGATGATAAATCCTGATCTTAACATCTGTTGTTACACATTGGGTCCATTCTCTTGCCTTGTACTCTACTCTCCCACTCACTGAATGAAGAACTGCATGAAATAGTACATGTCCAATCATTGATCAGCACGGAAACTAATCAGTACATTATTAGTAGTACACAAAAAAAAAAATCATTTAGTCTTAATTTACTTAACTTAATTTACTCAAGTTATCGTTTAGATTTGACTCAGTTAAGTTGTAAATATAGAATTTTAGGTGTATTCAACTTAACTGAGTTTTATTCACACAGTAGTTTAACTCAACAGTTCTTTTCAAGTATTGTGGGTTTAAGGAACTTAGCTTTCATACACATATTTTTAAAGAACAGCCAATACTGACAGCACACCAACGGTATAGCAACAAGGAACACAGACTACTTACAGCCTACATCACCGAGGCCCGGCAATTAACACACATGTTACACAAACATATGCCGAGGATAAGGTAGCTTTGGGCAACAGCCAACACAAAGATGGTAAATAAGGGAGAGGCCACACCCAATATGCAAATATATAGTGCCGGGAGCCTTACGGAAAAGCTGTATGAACCAACACTGTAGAAAGAGCAGTAACACATGTAGTGTATTAAAAGTTGGTTGAAATCACATTTGTTCATTGGCTCAATAAGCATTTTTAAGTTCTCTGATCTCTTTTTATTGAGTTGTACTGGCCTCAACTTAGTAATATTAGTTCTCCTGACTAAAACGCAAAAAAAAACCTGGAAAGGTTTAAATAGAACATTAATACAGATTTATTTCAATGGCAATTCCACTGATCCTGAACCACCAATAAAGCATCACAATGCCGTCTGTACCTCAGCTGTCACTGCAGTGCTAATTACCTGCAAACATATGCAGCATAAGTTCCTACTGTCACTCAAAGAGAGAGAGGGGAAGATAGAGAGAGAGAGAGAGAGAGAGAGAGAGAGAGAGAGAAGAGAGAGAGCGAGAGAGAGAAATAGAGAGATCCTCATTCATCATTCATACAGGTATTACTGTATCAGAGGCAGAGAGACATAGAGGAAGAGAAAGAGAGAGAGAGAGAAAGATTTGGATTTCTTCTAGTGTAAAATGACAGATGGCTGCAGTTCAGCTCTATCGAAGTTTGATCAAAGAAAACTTTGTGGTGTGTGTGTGTGTGTATATGTGTGTGTGTGTGTGTGATTAGGCATGGCCAAATGTCTAAATAGACACAGACAACAGCACAGTGGGGTATTTAATTTCCAACAGAGAGATATTCACACGTGCGCACACACACACGTGCGCACGCACACACACACACACACACTGTACACACACTGTACACACACATGCATGCCCAGTCTGTGCTGTAATCCTGTCTTCGCCAGTGTGTGTCTAGTCTAGCTTTTGTGCCAAGGTTTTCCTCCAAACTCCTCTTTCTATCTTCTCTCTCTCTCTCTCTCTCTCTCTCTCTCTCTCTCTCAGGAATTTGTCTCTGAATGTCTTTGTTTAATTTAACACACTGTAAAAAAAAATGTGCTATAACCTTCGTACACTCCTCAGGTAATGTTTTATTCATTTCCCACGTGTTAAAATGAGTAACTGTTTAGTATCAGAAGTGTGTCTCTGTAGAACATGTGACTTGTTTACACATCCATCATCAATATGCATGCAATTTGACCAGGGATGCCCAAAGCTTTGCATAAGACACTTTAAATATGTACATATATAAAAGTGGACACACACACACACACACACAGAGAAACACACACACATAGGAAAAACAAGTGTGGGCAGTAAGTAATCAGTTTGCGTGTCACCAGATCACTTTCCAGTGCTTTGCAAAGTAGTGAAGAAGTAGCTTTTTCTTGTAGAAGCAGATGCTTTATAACCTCCCTATGGAAATGAGACAACACGTCTAAATGTAGCACCAGTTATCCAAACTACGACACTAAGATTTAATTTTTATATTACATAATAAAGGGCCGCTGATTAAACAGTAAGTGTTTATAGTGAAATCTTACAGAAAATAACATTTATAATGTTGTAAACTGTGAAACACAATGCATCTTGGGATGCCCTATGAAAACAGCTGCCATCTGTAATAATCTGTTATAACAATAACATTTGATGTATTTAATATATATTTAATATTTAAGATATTTCCCAGGAATTTGCTGCTATGTTCTGAGACTAAACACCAGAAAAATAACACAGAAATCTACCAGAATTTCTACCAGAATCGAGAAGCTTCCTTCTATACTCCAATTGTACCCAAAATACCCATATATTTTTATCCGATTATACACTTTAAAAAGTTACATATAGAATCTATTCAATAACCATGAAGCAATAAAGTAGTTTAGCGCTGTTTGGAGGGAATTACCTCTATATTTTGAATATTATAGTAAATATTACCTAAATAAAGTTAAATCTTTGCTTTATTTGACCCTGACATCCTTTATTTGCATAATGAGCGTGTCACCACACCCCTAACTCACCACAAAATAAAAGTACCAAGGGTGTTTTTCCTGGGTATTGAGTTACCATATATTTTGTATAATAGTAAACTTCCCAGTCCCCACATTGTAATTTTACGCTGCCTAAGAACTGCAATGCATTATTTTTGCAGTGTTTCTGTTGCCATCATTTTACATACATTTACAGTGAGCCTCCTTATGAACTGTGTATGGCTAGCTGTAATTTTGCAGTAATTAATTGGCAAATAAAGATCTGAAACTTTTAAACTACATATGATTATACTGAAACTCTAATACGTTATACTACTTTACAATATGCTGTAATTTGTTAACCGTAAATTATATCATTTTACAATCCTTTATTTACTGTAAATTTTACAAGAACCTTTGTACAGTGTTTCCTGAGTGTCTAACATAAAACACACAGGTTAGCTTACTGATCTTTACCCAGTCCTTGTACGTTCATATTTCAGAAGTGAGTCAGTCAGCGACTGAAAATGGCTCATTGAGTTTAAGAGCAAACTTTAATATGGTTTAAATGTTGTCAGTTTTTTTTTTAAGTGGCTCCTGCATGACTGCAATATCAGAATAATCAGAATGTCTTTCAATCAGGCACATCACACAACAATAAAATGGGTAATTAGTGAATCTGTCATTATTCAAAACCTGAAAGAAGGTAAATAATGGTCCCATAGAATCAACATTTCCAAATGTATTATAGCTTTATAAATTAAACACAGTGGAGTGGAAACACTTCATTCAGGAAATGATTGTTTTTAACAATGACCTTAGTAACAGCTTTATTACAAACTTGTTGCTGAAATTCTCATCCTCCATAAATAAGTCCTTCCAGGTTTAAAGCTCTGGCCCTTTCATGGCTCTACACACACACAGACACACACAGACACACACACACACACACACTATGCATAAAGGACATGAAATATTCGCCTGGCAGAGCTCAGTCCTGATGCAATACACTGATCAAAGACATCGAGAAGAAAAAGAGGAGAATAAAAGGAGAATGAGAGAAGAATATGGGGAGTATGTGAGAAGAATGAAAGAAAATGAGAGGACAGTATGAGAAGAATAAAAATTGAGGGGTGAATAATAAGAGAATTAGAGAAAACTAAGAAGACAGTAAGATAAGAAAAAAGGAGATGTTGTGGAGGATGTGAGGAGAATAAGAGGAAAATGAGGGGAGAATGAAAAGGGAATAAGAGGAGAATTACATTAGAATAAGATGAGAATGAGAAGATAATACATAAAAAGGAGAGATAAGACAATAAGACAATAATCAAATGAGAATGTGATGGGAATGAGTGAAGAATTAAAGGAGAATGAGAAGAGATTGAAAGAAGAATGTGAGAAGACTGAGAGGAGAGTGTGAGGAGAATAAGAGGTGAATGTGAGATCATTTTAGGAGAATTGGCAGAATAAGGGAATAAAATGAGGACATTGAGAGAAGAATGTGATGAGACTAAAAAGAGAATGTGATGAGACTGAGATAAGAATGTGATGAGACTAAAAAGAGAATGTGATGAGACTGAGATAAGAATGTGATGAGACTAAAAAGAGAATGTGAGGAGACTGGGATAAGAATGTGATGAGACTAAAAAGAGAATGTGATGAGACTGAGATAAGAATGTGATGAGACTAAAAAGAGAATGTGAGGAGACTGGGATAAGAATGTGATGAGACTAAAAAGAGAATGTGATGAGACTGAGATAAGAATGTGATGAGACTAAAAAGAGAATGTGATGAGACTGAGATAAGAATGTGATGAGACTAAAAAGAGAATGTGAGGAGACTGGGATAAGAATGTGATGAGACTAAAAAGATAATGTGACGAGACTGAGATAAGAATGTGATGAGACTAAAAAGAGAATGTGAGGAGACTGAGATAAGAATGTGATGAGACTAAAAAGAGAATGTGAGGAGACTGGGATAAGAATGTGATGAGACTAAAAAGAGAATGTTAGAATGTGAAGAATGAGATAAAAGTAAGAGTGCACAGAGGAGCATTAGAAAAGTATAAGAGGAGAATTACAAGAGAATATGATGAGAATGAGAGGACAATGAAAGAAAAATCAGAGAACAATAAGACAATGATTAAAGGAGAATAAGAAAAGAGAATGAGTATAGAATGAAAGGAGAATGTGAGTAGATTCCGGGGAGAGTGAGAGGAGAATGTGAGGAGTCTAAAAGCAGATTGAGCAGAGACTGAGATGAGACTTTCAGGAGACTAAGATGAGACTATTAGGAGAACAAGAGGAGAATGAGAGAGCAATGTTAGGGACTGAGAGAGAAAGCCAAAAGAATGAGAAGTAAATGTGAAAAGAATGTAAAGTGACTGTGATGAGAATGAGATGACAAAGAGAGGAGAATGAGAGGATTATGAGAAGAGAATGAAATGACAAACATATAAAAGAAGAAAGTAAGATCAGTTAGAAGAGAATAAAAGTAAAAAGAAAGTATCTCAATGAATTGGGGAGAGTTGCTCTGCTGTGTTTACGATATCTGTAATTGAAAGCTTATTTGTTGCCAGTGGGCAGATAGTCAGAGTTGATGCAATGTGTCAGAAGCTTACGGCTATCTTTCATTCTTTTTCTTTCTATTTCTCTCGTTCTCTCCCTCTTTCTCTATTTCTTAAACTCTTCCTTTTCTGTCCCTCTCATTCTTCTTTCTGTTGCTGTTTCTTACTTGTCTTAGCATTTACTCTTTTTCTCCCTTACTCTTTCTTTCACTCCACTTTTTTCTCTCTTCTCGTATTTTTCTTTGTGGGTGGACCTTTACCTTTCTCTCCTTCTTCTTTCCTGATTCGCCCTCCCTTTCTTTGCCATATTAATTTGTATACAGGTTGATTTGGTTGGAAACAGCGTGAGCACACTGGCAAATAAAATAATTATAATAGTTAATTTATATTTTTATATTTTAGGCCATTCATATGTACAGAACAGCATGTTTGTGGGTTTCCTCACATTAATTCCTCACTTCAAATACTTCCACAACATTTCATTGGATTAAGGTCAAGACTTTGACTTGGCCATTCCAAAACAGTAACTTTATTCTACTTTAATCATTCTTTGGTAGAACAACTTGTGTGCTTATAGGGTCATTGTCTTGCCGCATGATCCACTTTCTCCTGAGATTCAGTTAGAAGTCTCTGAAATAATTCAGAATGTACTGTTCCATGCTGAAATGCAGTGGTTTCCTTTAAAACACTTTTCATTTAAATCTAAAAGTTTTATTTTTCTCCCATCCGTCCACAACACCGTCGTCCAATAGCTTTCTGGCTTGTCCACGTGATCTTTAGCAAACTACAGATGAGCAGAAATGTTCTTTTTGGAGAGCAGTGGCTTTCTCCTGCAAACTTGACATGCACATCATTGTTGTTCAGTGTTTTTACTTAAGGTAAACTCATGAATATTAACATTAGCCAATATGAGAGAGACCTTCAGTTGCTTAGAAGTTACCCTGGGGTCCTTTGTGACCTTGTCAACTATTACACACTTTGCTTTTGTCAACCACTCCTGGGGAGGGTAACTCTGGTCTTGAAGTTCCTCCATTTGTACATAATCTGATTTTAATAGATCCATGTCCATTAAATAAAACAGTGTTCTCACTTACACCTAATAGTCTAACTCTAATTGTACCTTTAAATTAATTGCTAATCCTGATAATTCACATACTTTTGCCACTCACAAAGATGTAATATTGGATACATTTCTTCACTAAATAAATGACCAAGTATAATATGTTTGTCTCGTTTGTATAATTGGGTTCTCTTGCCTACTTTTAGGATGATGTTGTTTTAGGTTATATTTATGCAGAAATATAGACAATTCTTCAGATTTTCAAGCACTACTGTAGATAGATAAATGATACAAATGAGTTCATCAAGGACTAGAAGTGGTGGAAGGTTTTATACAGTTTTAAACTGTTCCAATAATTTTGTTCACAAGGAAAAAGGGTAGGTTCAGACAAAAGGTGCTATCTTCTAAACCGTTTATCAGATCATAACAAAGAAAGCCCAGCAGCGCCTCTACTTCCTGCGGAGACTGAGGAAAGCACATCTCCCACCTCCAATCCTCACCATGTTCTACAGAGGGACTGTAGAAAGCATCCTGAGCACCTGCATTGCCGTCTGGTTTGGGAACTGCAACACTTCAGACAGCAAGACCCTACAGCAGATAGTGAGGACGGCTGAAAAGATCATCGGAGTCCCTCTTCCCTCCATCACCGAGATCTACACCACACGCTGCATCAGCAAAGCCACCAGTATTGTGGACGACCCCACCCATCCCTCACACGAACTCTTCCCTCTGATGCCGTCCGGCAGAAGATACAGGAGCATCCGAGCCTCCACTACTAGACTCTGCAACAGCTTCATCCACCAGGCAGTCAGACTCCTCAACGCACAGAGACAGAGCTGAACCCCACCCCACCCACCACTCACCCAACACACTCACACAAAACTGAACTGAACCAACCCCCCCCCTTTACACACACAAAGACTGAACTTCACCCACACACACACACACACACACACTCAGCACACAGAGACTGAAATGTCTTTATTCCTTTCAGCAATATTTGCTGCCACTCTCAATAACTATAATCTCTCTACCTCAGTAACTGCTGTGATTATGTTTGTTCTGTATGTTACAGTATGTTACACATCTCTGCACCTTATCTTCACCATACACTATTATACCGTATCGGTACTGCACTGTCCTGTCTTTTAAATTGTCTCGTCTTTTGTATTTATTGTATTCATTGTTACTTAGTGTTATAGTTATGTTGCACTCCTCGTCAGTCGTCACTCCTGCACTTTATGTTGTCTACTGTTGTTGTTCTATGTTGCACCATGGTTCCAGACTAACTTAATTTCACTACACTATGTACCTGTACTCAGATGTAATGACAATAAAAGCCTCTTGACTTGACTTGACTTGACAAGATGTAAAAATCTGAACATAAAAGTTAAATACTCATATTCATCTTTTAATTTCAAGCACAATTGTTTTATCTATCTTCACTGTTCCCATATATTTTTTAAGATAGTTTTGTGAATACATTTTGGTTAGGAATGGCGTATAGCCTGAAACTCTCACTCTCACACATTACATATTGTAAAATCACACACATATACAAACACCCACTGTCTCAAAATGCCAAACAAAGAACATACAGACGAATGTTTTGCATAATTTATTAAAGATGTATTAACCAACAAAAAAAAAAGGTGCAGAACGCACATTGATGATATATTCATGAATCACGCTTTGAAACTCTTCACAAACACACGGAGCTGAAGTGTTTCTGAAGATTATATAGAGGAAAGACTCTCTGTTTGATGGAGCTGAGAACATCTCTCCTCAAAGAAAAGTCATTCACTTCCCCAACATCAAAGATTAATCTCCGTCTGAACCACACACACACACACACACACACACACACACACACACGAACCTGACTAGATCTTACACCTGATTCCACCTCAGAAAACTTTGCCTCCCCTCCCCACCCCCCCAACCCACACACACTTGGCCTCCCAACACTCTCAAAACAAGAACAAAAGCATGTGTTATTGGCGCTGACTGAAGGACGCTTCTGTTCAGTCTCGGTCTACAGCAGCAGCAGAATCACGCTGAATGTTTAAAAAGCGCTCAGTAGCCTCTCGCTCTTGTCTGCCCTCATAAAGATGTCATAAAGGCTTTTGTTGTAACAATGCCGCAGAACAATCGTCTTTTGTTATTTGAAGACCCTTTCGGTGAATGGTTCCTTAAAGAAAGATGCTGGATGGATGTATGAAGAACTGTTTAAATAGAGAACTCTACCTTTAAAAGGCTTGAAATAGAGAAAGGGTTTCTTATAAAATATCTATACAGTGTTACAGTTTAGATACATTAAAATACTGTGGATTTTATTATATACAGATAAAATATACTGACACAAATATAATCAAGAGGAAGATGGACAGTCACATGCTACCAAACAAAGCTCAGCCCCTAAAGGAATATGGTGTAGTGGTAGGTACTCGATATTAAGTGGTGAGCACCAAAAGCTAAGTGGAGTGCCTCAGATAGTGTTCACGGTTCACGGGTCTGTACATGACTTCACACACTGCTTTGTTGTGCTGTGCTACTTTGTACGTTGTGCTCACCACTGAGTGTGTGGTGCTCACCACTTAGTAAGTCATGCTTTGTATCTGGTGCTCACCACTTAGTATGTGGTGGTCACCACTAAGAATATGGGGCTTACCACTTAGTATCTGGTGGTCACCACTTAGAATGTGCAGCTCACCACTTAGTATATGGTGGTCACCAGATACTTAGAATGATGTGGGGCTCACCACTTAATTTGTGATGCTTGCTACTTAGTATCTAGTGGTCACCACTTAATATGCAGTGCTTAGTACTTAGGTCTGGTGCCCACCACTTAGTATGTGGTGCTCACCACTTAATATGCAGTGCTTACCACTTAGGTCTGGTGCACACCACTTAGTGTCTGGTGCTCACCACTTAGTGTCTGGTTCTTATCACTTAATATGTGGTGCTCACCACTTAGTATGTGCTGCTCACCACTTAGTATGTGCTGCTCACCACTTAATATGTGGAGTTTACCACTTAGTATCTGGTGCCCACCACTTAATATGTGGAGCTTACCACTTAGTATCTGGTGCTCACCACTTAATATGTGGTGCTCACCACTTAGTGTCTGGTTCTTATCACTTAATATGTGTTGCTCACCACTTAGTATGTGGTGCTCACCACTCAATATGTGTTGCTCACTACTTTCTATGTGGTCCTCACCACTTAGTTTCTTGTGCTCACTACTTAATTTGTGGTGCTCATCACTTAGTATCTGGTGCTCACTAGTTAGAATCTGGTGCTCACCACTTAATATGCGGTGCTCACCACTTAGTGTCTGGTGCTCACCACTTAGTGTCTGGTGCTCACCGCTTAATATGTGGTGCTCACTAAAAAACACCCCCATAGCATGATGCTCCCACCATGACAAATTATGACTTCAATGGTTAAAGTGAAAGATTTCATGTAATTATAGGACAGTTTATTGTAAAATGACTACTTTTATAAGGAGTGTATGACACTTTTTTAAGAATTAAAATATGTTAAAAGTGAAGGTTTTATGTAATTATAGGACAGTTTTTTTGTAAAATTAATAATTATTCTGTTTTATAAGGAATATATGATCCTTTTTTAAGAATTAAAATCTGTTGAACGGGAAAGATTTCATGTAATTATAGGACAAGTTCTTGTAAAGTTACTAATTATTCTGTTTTATAAGGAGTGTATGATGCTTTTGAAGAATTTAAAGGTTTATAGGACAAGTTCTTGTCAAATGACAGTAATAGATGTTAATCATAGTAAATACAATAACTGTTTTTTATGGTTTAAATCTGTTTTAAATGTTAAAAGTATTTTTCTGTTTTTTTTACAGACGTTTTCTGTCTCCCCCTGCTGCCGGAAAATTATCATTTTTTTACCCTTTTTTTAAGTGTAGCAAATTGTTACAATAGTAACTTTACTATGGCTCATGATTTTATTAAAAATGAGTAAATAAACAAACAAAAAAAAAACACTTATAGTAAAAGCATTTTTGATGGTTCAGCTGTAGTTGGTGAACATGACCCAGGTAATTGCTGTAGAGAGCATTAAATAATGCTGTATTGATCCTGGTTACCTTTGGGGAAAGTATGTCTGTGGTGATTGCTGTGTTATAAATACAGACTGTTCGGGTGATTTATCATCTTTCTAGTGTCACACAGGTCAACCATGTTAATGTCACACACGACAAACACACTAGAGGAAGACGACTAACAGGTCTGTGTCTTGTGTGTGATTGTGTGAGTTTGCAGGATGCTATGAAGATAAGAAGGTGAGGGCTCTCAGGATAGTTTCAGAGTAAAAATAAATGAAAAATATTTTCATGTACTGTTTCATTGTTTAATTTTCCTACATGGTGGAATCCATATATCCAGTGATTTTAGTTAAATATATTGAAAAGTGAAATAAAGATAGCGTGCTATAATTATTTTTAAAAAAGTGTCGTTTTATTGATTTAAATATCTTTAGCGCTAAGTACTGCAACAAAAAAAAATTGTTGAGCTTATTGACCCTTGACCTACATACACAGGTGAATCTAATTATGAGAAAGGGTTAAGAGAAAGGATACAAAAAGCTCTCTCAGAGATCTCATTTTCCACTGTGAGGAACAGAGTGAGGAAATTGAAGACAGTTCTAGTTAAAACTCGAAGTACAAGAAAAATCTCAGATAATCAGAGGAGAAGGATGGTGAGAACAGTCATAGTCAACCCACAGACCAGCTCCAAACACCTACATCTTGCTGCAGATGGAGTCACTGTGTATCATTCAACTACTCAGCGCACTTTGCACAAGGAGAGGCTCTATGCGAGAGTAATTTCTGAGCACACGCCACAAACAAAGTCGCTAGGGGTATGCTAAAGCTAAAGCACATTTAGACAAGCCAGCTTCATTTTGGAATAAGGTTCTGTGGACTGAGGAAACTAAAATTGTTATTTGGAGGGCGGTATGCATAATTAGAAAAAGAACACAGCATTCCAAGATAAACACTTTACTGCTCCCCACAGTAAAATTTGGTGGTGGTTCCAGCATGCAGTGGGGCTGAGTGATCAGTGCAGATACTGGGAATCTTGTTGTCTCATGGATTTCAGTCAATATCAGCAGATTCTTGAGAACAATGTTTAAGAATCAGTGAGAAAGTTGAAGTTGCACCGGGGCTGGATACTTCAACAAGACAACGACCCTAAACATTAAACACTGCTCAAAATCTACTGAAGCATTTATGCAGAGGAACAAGTACATCGTTCTGAAATGATCATCTCAGTCCCCAGACCTGAATCTTATTGAAATCTGTGGTGTGATTTAAGGCGGGCTGTTTATGCTCAGAATCCATCAAACCTGACTCAACTGGAGATGTTTTATAAAGAAGAATAATCCAAAAATACCTTCAACCAGAAACCAGACTCTCATTGGAATCAATAGGAAGAGTTTAGAGGCTGTTATTTTTGCAAAAAGCAGGATCTACTAAATATTGATGTCATTTTTTTGTTTCAGTGCCAAAAATGTATGCACCTACCTAATTTTGTTAAAAAAATTATGGCACACTTTCTGTAAATTCTCATTTCTCATTCTCACTAAAACTTCATTTCAGTTCTCAAATATCACCGTGTCCACCTGCTATATGATATATTTAACTGAAATTGTTGATCCAAACAACCAATGATTTATAAAGGAAAATCATGAAAATTATCAGGGGTGCCCAAATGTTTTCATACCACTGTATGAATTATTTTGGGGGGCTGTGTTAAATAGGAATTGTACTTTATAATAAGAGACAAAATATTGTAAATAATTATAATGCAAAAAATTGTGTTGATTTCTGTCATGATGTTTTAATGCTGCTGCCTGATGAGAAGCTTTTCTAAATGGCTTTTTTTATATGCAGTTAATTTAAGTTAAGTTACCCATTGGCTTGGTTTTATCAGTAAACTAGCTCCAGTCATCTTATCTTAACACTGCAGAACCATCTTTCACTACAGAACCATATTTCTACACAAACTGACCCCAGTACACAACACAATTCTGTAGGGTAATTTACCACAGCATGACTTAGATAAAACTCGGACGTGAGAAATCCCAGAAATTCTTAAAGCATTGTTCAGAGTACTTAGTCTGATTAATGCGGTTATTTGAGGGCATTTTTTATTTCAGTCATTAGGTAGAGTTCAGTTCCTCCAAAAACTGATGAGTATGATGCAGTCAGTGCATATCCTCTATATACTATGTAAACTTCTTTCCCGTGTGTTAACCTGAGTCTAAAAACATTTGACTAATGTTAGAATTTAAATGTGTGTGGAGTTGTGTCCACAAGTTGTTGTAGGCATGGTCCACCTAAGTTTAGGCTAAATGGTGTCTATGGTAGTGATTTTGAACCTATGAGCTGCAATATATGTTTTTGCAAACTGTATTATCTGTAAATTAATTGCAAAAAAAAAAACATATTTAAGTTTCAATTGTGGATTAGTTTGGCATAGTCACAAGACTGAAAAAGTTAGCTGGTGGTTTAGCAAGCTAGTTAATATTATATATATATTAAATTAATTTAGCATTAATATTAATGCACATCTAAGAGAAAGATTTCTATTTTACTGTATTTTTATAAAAGTTTTGGAAGCAAATAAAGCTCTTTTTGTAGTTGATAGTCTACATTGATGTATTTAATAAGATTTTAAATGGTTGATTTTTATTTAATCAAGCAAGCTTGGTTACTTTAGCTAGTTACATCTACTTCTTTAAGTTCATATGTATTAATTCCGTCAAAACCCAGTAAACAACTTCCAAAGCCTTGTGTCATTGTGACAGTTAAAAAGAGAGCAAAGATCGTAAAGTTATTAAGTGAACAATAAAATTAATAACTGTATATAATAAATATATAAAACAATTAAGAATAAGAGTGTAAAGATGTGGTTATAATCCTTCAATTCACACACATTTCAGATAAAAAAATCTCAGCCTTCAGCTCAATATACTCCACACAGACCCCCTGCCTACCTCAGGGCAGCACATCTCCGCTGCAGCTCTAATGATAAGCACATAAATACATACTTTAATGTACCTCACCACCATTTATTGCTATTTAATTATACAGAGCAAATTTGATGCTCCTAAAAAACGTATAACTTCAGATTTATTACACTTCTAACTCAAATCTGTATAATCCAGCCACAGACAATAGCGTTGTGATATTCCCTAATACACACACACACACTGCATGGTCATACACACTCTGTGAAGAACAGAAAAGGCATGATGGTAATTCAGTTTGGCATGGATTGAGGGCCAAACATGCACACACACACACACACTCACACACACAAACAAACATACTCTGTGTAACTCTCAGAAATGGTGTCACTGGGTACACTTTAAATAAAACAGTTCTATAAAATATTTAAAAAAAATAGTTTGAATCAAAACAGAATTGGGACCCTTTTTGCTGATAAAGAGAACACATTTAAGGTTTATAATGTATTGTCTATAAAATATATTTCCTATATATAAATAGTTAGTGAGAGAAACATTTTTGCATTACTTTGTTTCTTTGAGCTGCATAAACTCACTGCAAAAGATTCACTGAAAAAACACTGAAAATATAATTTCTATAGTGGTAGGCAACTAAAAAGGGATACTGGGTAGAACTGTGTTTAGAAAGCTTCTCCAAATAACCGTATACCAGAGGTTGTCACCTTTTTCTATTTGTACATTTTTAACATCTAATTATCCACTCAGCATTTGCCTGTCTCCTGTCGGCCTGATTCCAAAAGATGTTAGACCCTGAAATAGATGTTAGACCCTAGAAAATCTTTGGGAATCAGGATTCCCCGTCACCCACCAAAGATCAGCTGCCCATGGCCTAGTTTATGCCACCTGCCTTAGACTAGTTGCTCTCCACTACCGATTAAATTAACTCTGCCATTTATAAGTTGTCTGACCAGAAAAGGATCACTGTAAAAAAAAAAGATTCATTGGCTCAACTTAACTCAGTCAAGGTATAATTTAGATTTGACTCAGTTAAGTTGTAAATACATACAATTTTAAGTTTATTAAACTTAACTGAATCAAAGCTAGATGATAACTTGAATCAGTTAAGTTCATTCAGCCTAATTGAGTTTGGTTCACACAACAATAAGTTTTTTTCAAGTTATGTGGGTTTAAATAACTTAGTTTATCTAGTATAAGTATAAATATAGGTATTCTCAACATATTTAGCATATTATTATCGACCTGCCAATACTGATAGTATAATACTGGAGCAGTATAGGAGTGAACTCTGTAGCTTCAAGACCACATACTGTGAGCACTAGGAACACAGAATAAAGTTAATGTGCTCTTTGTTATGACCTGGTCTAGGTCAGACCATAGCATAATTAAAAACATCCGCCCTCCCGGTTCCCCAATAGCACGTAGACCAAGTTGCAATGATAAGACATGTTTATTGATTTTAGGATTTCGAAAACAATTAACAAATAAAGAATAAATGGAAAACGGGGAGAAACGGAACCGGGAAGACACGGAAACGCGTCAGAAGCAAGAGCACCCCCCTCTTCCCTCTGGCACACGTCCATTTTATAGGCAGCGCCCCTGGTGGTCCTTTAGCGCATCTGCAACACAAGGGACTACCCAAACAGCAAGATTATGAACCTACCCCCCCTAGGTTCGTAACACTCTTACAGCCTACAAACACTGAAACCTGACAGCCAACACATATATTATATCACTGCACATTCAGGATAGCATAGCTTTTGGCAACAGACAACACAAAGATGGTAATTAAGACCACACCCAATATGCAAATATTTGGTGCCAGGAGCCTATGGGAAAGCTGTATGCACCAACACTGTAGAAAGAGCATTGACGTGTAGTTTAACCAAAAGTCTGTTGAAATCATATTTGTTCATTGGCTCAACAAACATTGACAACAAGTTTTCAGGTTGAAGTTCTCTGAACTCATTTTATTGAGTTGTACTGGCCGGTAAGTTCACTCAACTTTACAATATTAGTTCTCCTGACTAAAACACACAAGTACTTTTTAGAGTGATGGATCTCCCTTACATATTAGCCTTTATAGAACATGTGATAGTACAAGGTACATGTGAGCCTTGGTTTATTCCTCTTCCAACTTCCTACCTCTGACCTGTGTCTCTCAGTGATAACAAGGCTCAAGATTTCAGCAAATTTCATTTTATCTGAAAAACAAATCAAACTGTATTTAGGATGCAACAAATTACACAGGCTAACAACAAGAGCTCTAAATTAGATTGGGAAACAAAATGAAACCAAGCAGAATTTCACTTCTGATTCATTTTTGCAGTGTTTTTTTTTTCACAGCAGATAATACAATGCAGAAAAAAAAATATTAAACATGAAATGATTATTTATTATAAAGATCAAAAGATATTTTTTTTTACATTTTTACTAATACTAATTGTTACTAATTAATCTTTTCTTGTACAACCAGCCATAGTGTTTACTTTTAAATACACTGATTAAATCATTTTAATTTTGTTAGGTAATTTTATGAACTCTGCTCAAGTGAATTTACTGATTCAGAACAAATTAAAATGTCAAATTATACCTTGAAACGTTCTTTAGTCAGAAGTCAAACACTAATTTAATAAGGTCGAATCCTTTGAGTAATTATAAACTGCAACTGAAAGTGAGTCATCTTCAATAAAAAAAATATTCACGTTTTCGTTTCTTAATTGACAGTAAGATTGTCAATTATAGCAGTACACTGAAAGACTCAGCAAGCATTATATCACACTCTTGCGATATCTCACGGTTGTGTAGTGTGAACACGGAATTACACAAACATAACACGCACACCTTGCAGGAGATTTAAGCAACTTTCTTTTTTCTACTCAAAATCAAATCACATAAAATGTATTAAAGGGTAAATAAACCCCCTGATTTTGGCTGACTCCATCCTCAGCTCAAATTTGAAAAGTGCTAAAAACGTGAGCAGTAGTTTGGGTGGGGCACTGGGTGATGTATGGGTTTAGGGGCGGGGCAGAAGGGAGAGCTGATTGGGCTGAGCAGTGAGCCTTTGATAGCGATGAGACACAGATGGTTGGACATCACCTGGGGTGGTATTATTAATGAACTGATTTGCATATTGTGAGTGTCATCATTCTCACATATAGCACAGTTTACCCTGTAAGGGTGCTGCAGAGGTGGAAATGACTGCACTAAAAAGTGTTTTTTAAAGGTAAGGAAATGTTTATAATTTTTTAAGCAGGACTGGTATGTTTTATTACTTCAAAGAAACACATTTCAGCTATTAATGAAAAAATATGATTTAGTGTTTCGTGCCTTTTTAAGGCTGTAACTTGTCATTTTAACAGACAAAAAGGGAGAGCTCTGAAATGGATTTAGAAACAAAGTGAAACCAAACAGATTTTCACACAGAACCAAAATTCAATTAAATTAAATTCTGATTTATTTATACAGTGCTTTTCACAACAGATTACACAAGGCAGCTTTACAGAGATCAGGATCAAAGCTTCTTTGGAGCAAAGAAAAGCAACAAAAACTTCAGATCAAGAGGAAGAAACCTTGAGAGGAGCCGAGACTTAAAAGAAGAACAGATACAGCACAACTGATAACAAAACACGGGTAGAATAACTGGTCAGATAAAAGACTGTGATCTCTGATAGTGTGTGTGAACTGGCATATTATTGATCTCACCTCCAAACTCAAAGCTCGAACAGCAGTCCAGTCCATCCTGTGTTATTTCATTCAGTGGACTGGTTTAGCAGTATTAATAACTGCTGTATAGGCGCTATTGAAAGAACAGAAGGCTGTAGCTTCATTCAGCAGTCAGCACCTACAAGATCTGAATGTCCTGAAAAAAGGAGCGTTAGAAAAGCCACACACACCTACAAGCTGTGTATTGAAAAAAGCACTTTCATAACTCCTGTTGTAACTCCCACGGCATGTAGAAGGCCATTCAGACCATCACAGACCAGCTGATCTGCTGATCCCTATTAAGCAATACCTCTCACCGAAATTAGCTTAATCTATGCTGTGCATATTTTCACATTCACCCCTACTTTTTATTAGAAAATGCTGTCACCTCATCGACTCATGTGGACTGCTAGACACAATACACATCCAAATCAACAGATCTGACACTATGTTCAGCTTCAGGGACTTTTCATGGACCATCAACATCACCCATCTTGTTAGAAACACTTAAAAATACAAAGCTTGAAATTGTTCTCCTTAAAGAAGAAATCTTCACTGTTAAAAAAAAAATCATTTTTTGTACAGAAAATAACCATAGAAGCGTTTTTCTGTCTTTTATGTGATAAAATAATATACCTGAAAAATCACAGTAAAAACATCTATCTCAAGTAGAAATCTGTAAGTAGAAATCTGTAAATTTAAATGAAAAAAAATCCTCTGTTTTTGTAACTCAACTGTACATTTTTTATGGGGTTTGAATGTTAATTTAATGGGTCTCAGTGTAAAAACACACTCACTGATGTATAAACACAGTCTTTGGTGTAAAAATACAGAGCAGTAAAGTAGTTTTACATTTTTTACATTTTGCTGTAAATAAGATGTAACACACATTACAAAACGAATATGGAACACTGATATAATCTTCAATTTTACAGTTTAATAAAGTTTCAGGGCTGCTTTATCTTAAATTATTATTTATTTAAGCACTGTGTTTAAGCACTATGTTCACAAGCATTTATTCCTCTTGGCTGGAGTGTACTGTGGGGTGCAGGAGTGTATCTGTGTGTTTTTATGGGTGTTGTGGCCTCTTTTATAAAGGTATGCCTCCATTGGTGCTTTTCTTCAACTCATGTTGACCGTGTGGGCGTGTCTATGGCGTTTTTTAAGACAAATGAACCAACAGAAGAAGTCAATTATAAGTTTAATATATATTTTTTATTTTAATCAACCTCACTGTTATCTAGAGTTCTATAAATCCGTATTCCGCCATTTTCAGCTTCTCTTCTGTGGTTAAAAGGCGGCTGCTCTGTGTGTGTGAGACGCTCGTCTGCGTGTGACGTTGCAGCCTGCTGTTCCCTGATTGGCTGCACGCAGCGCGGCCGCTGGATTCATTTGAATGAAGTTGAGCTTCAACGTCTGTGGGGCGTGGCTATGTTAATTAGATGTTCAGTTTAGAGGGCTCACCATGATGTAGTTTCATAGCAGTTTTGTCCACCTGGCTGGGTTTTAAACCACAGGTGTATAGATGGTTTACTCTCTGAACAATGGTTAGTGCTGTCAGTGAGTCTCTTAGTAAAGAGTTTCTAAAAAGTTCTAATATGACATTTACATATCGTGTGTCATTTCAATAATTACAATAAGGAATATAATTATACTGTTATTTAAATGGTAATAATAATAATTTTTATGTTTTATAAGGAGTATTAAGAATTTAAGAATTAAAATATGTTGATAGGGAAATATCTTGTAAAATGACTTATTACTCCATTTTACAAGGAGTGTATGACCCTTTTTTAAGAATTAAAATATGTTGAAAGGGGGAGATTCCATGTAATTATAGGATAAGTTCTTGTAAAATGACAATAATAGTTGTTAATCATAGTGAATGAAATAACTGTTTTTTACGGTTTATATCTGTTTTAAATGTGACATTATTTTTCTGGGGTTTTTTTACAGATATTTTCAGCAACAGCTGGAGTTCGTGCATTTCCGCTAAATTATTTCGCGGAATTTACTTTTTTTGTGCTCCTTAATTGACTTATCATGCCATCATTTCAAGATGGTGGTGCCCGGAGAACTACCTGAAGGTACTGTGTGAATAAACAGTATACACACAGTTTTTGTTTTTTTTAATAAAATACTCGTGCCTCTTTAAAGTGTACAAATAGTGATTTCTTTGCCTGGGCAGTGCTATACCCCTATCGCTAGCATTACAAGCCTGTTGGGAGCATCTGCTAAAAGCCCTGTATTTTAAAAAATTGAGGGCAAATGGACGTGAGCTATTGGACAAAAGCTCATAATCATTATTGTGCTTAACTAAACCCCAGGTCCATTTTGCACTGGATTTCTCCTTTAATGTGATTTATAGTTGAGGCCTGAGCCCAGTTTCCCAAAAGTATTTTAGCATTAAGAGCATCTTAACATTGAGTTAACATTCAGTGTGAAGTTCGTTAAACTTCTGGTATCACCTTCGCTATAACTCATTATATTTTGTAGAAACAATCTAATTCCTTTGTGTCTAAACTTTTGCACAAAAGGTATGATCTTGCATGGCCACGCCCACAATCATTTTCAGTGCCCACTGACGGTTTGGGTCATGAGATTGCTTTTCTGTGGCTTTGTGATGAATTTGCATGTCTTATGTTCGGGAAAGCTTAATGAATACAACTCTAAGTACACATTTCTCATTGGCTCCTGCCACCATCTATTTGCTAATGGGTGAGCCTCCTGCTCCGTGTGAATAAACACAAAGGTTTTGGCAACCCATGGGACTTAAAGTTTAATTAGCTTGCTAGGGACATCAGCTATTTATAATTTTTATCATTAACAAAGGCCAGGTTATGCAAATATCACAGACGTGGCCTAAAGGTTCAAGAAGCAGGCTTGGGACTGGAAGGTCACCAGTTTGATGCCCTGGACTGTCAGGAAGTGCCTCAACATTCACAGCTGAGGTGAGCAAAGTTCCAAATCCAAACTGTTCCCTGGGCATTGGATGGTTACCCACAACACTGTGCACATTCTGAGGGTGCACTTTAACCCTCCTATTAACTTTGGGGTCAGTTTGACCCCCTTTTATGTTTAAAGTGTCTGATTTTTTTTTTTTTTTTTTTTGGCTTTTTTTAATTTGATGAGGACATAAAAAATGTTTCAAAAGTTTATTAAGGTTGTTTTATATGCATAAAACATAAGAGATGACAAATTTTCACACACATTTGTGTGGTAATAATGTTGAGGTCACTTGATATTCAGTTGCATAATCTTTCTCGAAACGTCCCTTTACTTCAGGCCCTAACTTACTAACGCAATACTTATTATACTTATATAATACTAATAAAACATTATGATAATGCCAGAACTGCTGATAATTCAAATAAATAAACATAAAGTAACTGGCAAATAAACATTGCTAACAAGTTTATTTTAATGCAATTATTGACATTTTCTGGAGCTTTACATTGCTGTGATCATACTGATCCAGAGAATAAAGGGTGTTTATTAAATTTGAGGATAGAAGGAGGGTCAAGGGAAGAGTTGTTTTTCTGTGTCCTCACCAAAATTCAGCATCTGATGATTTCAAAGGAACATCTTTACACACCAGATATAATTTGAAAAAGTCATATGTGTAAATACATTTTTTGTAGATGAGTGCTTCAAGTATTTCATTCTAAAATGTACTACTCAAGTACTAAACGTAAAAGGACAAGTATTGTGTTATGTATTTATAACAGAAATTTTAATATCATATATTTTTTATATTATTCCAAAGGTTAAGGCTAAAGCCCATTTACAATTCCTGCAGCTGTAGCAGCAGTACAAGCACAGGAATGTACAAGATAGAGTACATTAAAACTCTGAGCTTCTCTTCCCCCTACTCCCACAGATAAAAACATGGACTCTAAGTAGGGCCAAGGTTGGTCTTCAGCCTCACCCTCACTGTCATGGTCACTCAAGTTGAAGATGTTGAAGGTGGTGTTTCTGGTTCTTCCATCTCAAAACAAAGTAACAAAGCTCAACTGTTCTCATTGCAGGTGGGCAACAGACAAAGAAAGCATTTATAATTGTAACCAGTAACGATGCAGCGCATAAAAAATGTATCAGAGTATTGAATTCATGAAAACTATGTAGTGAAGTAAAAATGGAATCTGAGGAAAAATAATACTTCAGTAGATACAGAAACAGCATTTTAATTACATTAATTTAATTAAGTACAGTAGTTAAACAGTTCTACTTTGTTACTGTACATCTCTGGTTCTTATTGATACAAACAAAACTGCAGCTCTGATAGCTTTAAGAAAGAGGATGGAAAGGAAAAAGAGGGAATGGTAGAGGTAGAATGAGAGAGAGAACGTGTGTGTGTGTGTGTGTGTGTGTGTGGGTGTGTGTGACAAAGAGAGAGCAATGACACCCTGAGGGTGGTCCCCTGAAGTGAGGGAGTGTGTTTGTGTGAGCGTGTGGTTAATTTAGCATGCAACACTACAGACTTTGATTAATGTGGTGGCCTATAATCCTGCCTGTGTGTGTGTGTGTGTAAGAGTGTGTACATTGTGTGTTTTACTGACCTACACGCTACAGTAATATTGCAGCAAGGCAAAAACATATGTGTGCTACACAGTCTGTGTGTGTATGAGTGTATTTCTATAGTTATTTATTCATAACACAGAGAAACCCATACATTGGATGGATAACAGTGTTAGAACTGCACTGACAAAATAGGATTTTGTTGCAAACCACACTGAGACAGTGAGAACCCCTAAATATACAGATTGTGATCAGCTTGACACTTTCTAAAGTAGTTGTTGTTGATAATAGACTTACCTGGAATATTCACTAACTGGTTTATCAGCTTTATTGCATTTAGAATCTGGAAAACTTTGAAGGACCAATAAGGTTTAGATTTTCAGTACTGAATGATAACATTTTCAGAATGTGTCATGAGATATTAAGGAAACATATAGTTTCATCTCTTGAACAGTCATCTCTTGTTACAAGAGCTTTAGCCAGTATTTTCTAACTAGAACTGTGTTGTACGTCACAGCAAATCTGTGTGGGTGTGGTCTCTGACTCCGCCTGCTGCTCATTCCCCAACATTAATTCCACCACCTAGGTTGCCAGTGAGCTTCTTCAGCCAAAGCCTTAGCAGCTACACAACCTAAAAAGCTGAATGACCAAATACTGAATAAAATGAGAGAAATAATGGCAAAGAGTCAACAGATGGAGCAGACTAAGAGTTTAGAAAGGATAAAAGACAAATGCTGAGCTGCTACTTTTGGTGTAACCTCCCTGAAATCAAATTTTGCAACTTGGGATGTCTGTTATATAATAAGAACTACATAACGGTAACCGTTACTCATGGCTATTCCAAGCAACTAGCTAGTGTTAGCTATTTATCTGTTTATTTACAGTCTTCACTGGCTTTGCTTGGCACCTAGATCAGCCTGCAACAATATAAAATGGTAAACTTACAACTAAAAATAGATTCATGTGATCTGCTAAACTAAGCAGCGTGTTACTGGAATCTGTAAATTTAGTAACTTCAGCTCCTGTATTTTCGGAGCAGTGGGCTTTAACGGACTAGGCTTAGGCTAACGCAGCTAGCGGTGCATAAAGCTAGCAAGCGAACTGCGGACAAAGTTATATAAAATGCCAGCGGTTCAGACATTAATGACTGTGTGTTAAGTTATTTTGAGGGCAAGCAAATTTACCCTGTTATATTAGCTGTACACTGACTACACTGTATCTTCATCTTCAGTGTGGAAAGATAATACAATATTTACAAACATGTGAGGGGTGTACTCAGCAAACCCCAATTCACAGTGACTTCTCTGGATTCGCCTGTGTGTGTGTGTGTGTGTGTGTGTGTGAGACTGCTACGCTTGGAAGAACTGCAGGCTCATCCTGACCTAGTGATCCTGTTGCTGTAGGCAACAAGGGGTTGAAGGATAGGGAAAGAACAAATAGGGAGTGAGAGATTGAGGGTTAGAGAATAAGGAAGAAGGACTAAAAAGTAAAAGAAAGAAAGAAATATATAAGTGGACAATGGAAACACAGAAAACAATTAAACACAATAAAATGTGTGAGGGAAAAAATAAATTCAAAAGAAAGAACTGAGAGGGAAAAATGGGAGAGAGAGAGAAAGAGAGAGAGAGAGAAAGAAAGCGCAGGAAGAGAGACTCATCCTGGTTAATCCCACTGTCAATAATACATCACCATGGAAACACAGTCAGAGAAAGTAAAAAGGCAGGAGACTTAGGGAGATCCACACACACACACACACACACACACACACACACACTCACACTCTCTCACACTGAATCTCACACGCACATTTTTGTTTAACTACTTTACTGAGGACCACTATGGGGTTTTAAAGCTGAGTAATACTTTCAATACATGCATATCCTAACCCTAATAAATAACCCAAACCCTATCTTCAGTAACCTAACCCTAACGTCAGTAACTCAACAATAAACCTAACCCAACCCCTATCCTTAATAACCTAAACCTAACCTTAACATCAGTAACTCACCAATAAACCTAACCTAAACCCTATCCTTAATAACCTAAACCTAAACCTAACCTTAACGTCAGTAACTCACTACTAAACCTAACCCTAACCCTATCTTTAATAACCTAAACTTAAACCTTACCCCAACCTTAACCTCAGTAATCTAAACCTAGTCTAAACCTAAACTTAAGAGTAGTAACCTACACTTAAATCCTAACCTTTATCTCAGTAACCCACACCTAACCTTAGTAACCCAAACCTAAACCTAACCTTAACCTACTTTTCTTCTCTAGTCTGAGGGTCATATTGGTCTGTAAGTGAGGTGTGTTGCTATTCCTATACAGTAGGTGCGCCCAGAGCGCGGTCATGTGTGTTTAGCAAGCAGGGGTGTAAAAGGACAAACTCAACAACAACAGATTAAAAAATAAAAGTTACCACTTTAAAATAAGACTACCTTTATAAAGGGTTTATAAATGGTTTACAATTAGTTTATTAATGGTTACTAAATAGGTGGTAAATGCCATAAAAATCATTAACCCTTTACTGCAGAAGCGCCCTCTAACGGCCCGTCGGCGGGCCCGTTCTGACTATGTAAAGTAGAATGCTTAAAAGCATCAAAACTTCTAAACACACCGACCAACTAACCGACTCATATTCTTCAGTACTACTTTAACTACCTGCATGCAAATTTACAGCCATCTACATTAAACCAGTCGCCAGAAATCTCCAACTGAAAACAGCCTGTTTTTTCACATTGTTTACATGGGGAACACGCCTCCCCAACAAAATAGCCTTATAAAATATTATTAATACGTAAAATAACATCAGATTACATTATAGAAAAATCACTTACTATCACAGCATCCACAATACAGCACTGAACCGCAGATAAAATATCCATAAAGTCCTTTTTTCCCCTGCTCACTCCTCCTCACAAACACGCGTTTATTTTCAGCACAGCCGCAACGTCATATTCTCAAGCTCCTAGCGACCACACAATGTGGTGTTTTCAGGTAAAGTTGTACGTGAATACAAAGCTATGGGTGTCTTCTAGATTCTGTGGTTTTTATTGGTCTACAAACAGCTACTTTTCTCGAGTGATCGTCTTTTGATCCAATGGCGTGAGCGCTGGATCGCGCTGGTTTTCAGGGCTGTACAATCAAATCAGGTCACAGCCTTTCTCCACCGTCACAAAAGTGATTGACACCTATTTCAACCAATAGTATTCCCTCAGACGAAAACACTGATACGTAATTTGCCCTGATTGGTCTCCTAATGGCTGGGGGAGGGGCATGCCAAACCGTCAGCACGTGTTGCGCTGTCACAAAAAAAAAACACCCCAAACGCCAAACTCCATAGCAAACTCAGCGCTAATATTACTCTGAGATGGACTTAAATTAATTTATTTTATCACAAAGAAACAAAAACATATTAAAATGGTGTTTAATAGAGACAGATTTATCTCTGTGTTACACTGGGGCGCTCTGGAGAGGTTTTTAAGCCTTTGGAGACGCCTGGTGGACACCTTATATAATGCAGTGTTATTTCTCAGTGCTTTCATATAATGTTTTAAAATTTTGTAATTTGTTTGTCAAGACCCTAATAAACCAGGAAACGTAGAGAATGATTGGCTATTCATCACCAACATCCATACACACACTATTAACTCCAAATATAACAGGCGCTTTTTTTTTGTTTGTTTTACATTTTCCTCTGCATTTGATGTTCTAAAATATAACCTAAATAATGAAAATTCCCTCTTGCAAGTGAAGTACTGTTTTGTCCCAAGTGTCTACTTCAGTTTAAGCCCTGAATGGTCATTGTGCTATATGTAAAACTTAAGATATCCAGTGTGATAGCATAGTAGTGCAAATCGCATAAAAATTAGCAAAAAAATGGATCAGCAGTAAAGGGTTAATAATCAGTTATAACACATACGTAGAAAGGGCAACAATATAGATGGCTATGGGTTCACTATTTGGCAAACAACAGGTCATTGTTGCCCTTTCTACGTATGTGTTATAACTGATTATTAATGATTTTTAAGGCATTTACAACCTAATTAGTAACCATTAATAAACAAATTGTAAACCATTTATAAACCCTTTATAAAGGTAGTCTTATTTTAAAGTGGTACCAAATAAAATAACACTGCTGATTCCTGAAATGAGCTGATGGTGTACCTAGTGATTGCACAGGTCAGGTTTCCTCTGCTGAGATTCACAAAGCGCCTCGCTGTTAAGATATGAAAGCGCCACAGTCAGAGCTCACCTGCCTCTTAAAGGGAATGACTACTGACACACGGATTTGTTTATTATTTTACGTCCAAAACAAACATGAGATTAATTAAGTGAATTAGTTCATGCCTTTTGCGCGTTTCAATAAAATCATGCCTTTTTTTCTCAATAAAACATAATAGTTGATTGACCCTCACTGTCATGCCAAAAGTCACTGAACAGGAATTATCTTCTCTTACCGTGTACAATGACTTATGCCATGTGTTACGGAAGCTAAAGAATATTGAACTGACCTGAGGAATATGTATATGTGTATGCAAATTCAGAATTTCTGAATGGGAGAAGCTTGACTATTTGCACGGACAATTTTAGCCAGATGCTGCCGGTCACAATCATTCCCACCCACTGCATGGTCCACTGTGGGTGGTAATGCCTTCTATCCTTCTATGGTGTATTGCTGGTACACATGTGACTCTGTAGATTGAGGAATGTTAAATATTTATTAAAGTTCATATATGGATTGCCACATTCATCTGACACCCACTATCAAACTCGATCTCCAATAATTCAAGTTTCCTTGCCATGAGGACTCTGGACTCTGGTGTTCAGCCTCTCTCACAAGATAACACCTCACAACTTATACAGGTGTGGGCATTTCCAAGCCGCCCCTAACATAAGAGACTGTATTTAATTTAACAGCTGGAGGAAAAATAATGGATAATAATGTTAGGCTAGGGGAAGAACACACAGGACAGATGGAACTTTTTATCTTGATGTTTCTCATTGTGAAGAAGAATTGCAAGTCTCATCCTCACAGCTCTTACACTCAGCGTATTACACTCAGTCTTTAAACCTCTCTCTCTCTCTCTCTCTCTCTCTCTCTCTCTCTCTCGCAGGGTTTTAGTAACACTTGAACACTCTTCCGTATCGATCTGGAGATTAGCTCACCTTGACCCACGAAACCTCTCCAGGGGCCGTTACCAGGGAGATACAAATGTGGGAAAGAGGCTTTAGCAGCCCCAGACTCCCTCTGCTCTTCTTCTTCTTCTCTCTCATTTTCTCCACCTCTCTCACTACATCTTTCTCTCTCACTCGCTCTCTCTCCCTCAAACTCAATGCCTGTGTTCCCTGTTGTAATCTTTTACCAAATCGCTCTATCCTTCTCTTTTTTCTACGTCTACCCTTTTCTCACACTAACTTTTTCTCTCTCTCTCTCTCTTTCTGTCTCTCTTGCTGTCCATTCTCGCTCTCTCTATTTCTTTCCCTCTCTCACTGATTCTCTCTCTTTATTTTAATGCACTGTGCAGTTTTCTGATGCTCTTTCTCTCTCTGTTCTTAACCCTTCGCTCTTCTCCTGCTGTGCTTTAAACTGCAGACCCTCTTTACTAAATTCCGTCTAAGTGTTTCTCTGCAGGAAACGGGGAGGAACACACACCACAGTAAAGATAACAACTCCAAAAATCCTAGTGATCAATCACACCACTCATGCACTGATGTTTCTTTATGTTATATTACTAATTATAGTCTACCACTGTGAACCAAGAACACAGATAATTCATTTAAGAATTACTTCTAGGGGGCACCGTGAGGTCCAGCGGTCTAAAGAATGACTTCTAGGGGGCGCTGTGTGGTCCAGCGGTCTAAAGCGCTACCACTACAAGTGGGAGGTTGCAGGTTCGAACCTCTGTTCATGCAGCTTTGCTATCAAGCTGTCGGCGCTCAGAGGGAGCAAAATTGGCCCTGCTAGGTAGATGGCGCTCTCTCCCCACATCACTCCTAGGGTGATGTCCACAGCACAAGGCATCTGTGAGCTGTGAGCTTTCCTCCAAGCATACTGTGATGCTACTCAACAATGCTGCACCAGCAGCAGCTCGAAAAGAAGCGGTGGCTGACTTCACATGTATCGGATGAATCATGTAAATTGGGGATAAAATGAGAAAAAATTGAAAAAAAAAAATTTAAAAAAATTACTTCTAATAAAATCTATCACCGCCAACCTTCTCATTTGGATTATTTCCAATGGTTTTTCAAAACACTCACGCTATTACATCCTATAGGACATTCCGAAAATCTAAATATGTTAAGTAAACGCCCACTCAGCCTCAGACTAAGCAAAAACACTACAATTTTTTGGTATTTTTTTGACACTTCTGCCAGTTTTACAGCTTCATATACTTGAGATAACAAACAAAAAAACAGGACTTAATATCTTCAGGGTGACCCCAGGTCAAAACAACAAACCTATCACCTAAAAACTTGACATAAGGTTGTACCATAAAAAGCAGGACAAAAAAAAATAAAACAACCAAGTTTGGTGTGTTCTGGTGGACTTTCACTGGAGCAGCACATGTCGGCTCAGACGGAGAAAAGTGCCTTTTAGCCAATAGAATGTGAGCATGGATGGAGCCAATTACCACCAGAGCAGCCAATCACCCACCAGGGCAGCAGACCTAAGACCTCCAAACTCATGGGGCATAACACATGCAGACATCCCACTTCTCCTGCAAATGACGGGATTCTCCTGCATATTGATAGCAACTCCCTAGCACTCGCAAATAATATACAGTATCCCTGGTCACAGTGACATTTTCCTTGCCTCTGTCTCCACTTCCTCACAAGAGACATAGAATTTACTCAGCAATTCAAGCAGTCAAACGTTTGCTTTACTTCAAATTCAAACGTGGATCAAACACTCATCTCCACATCAAAAGAATGCCTTATGCCCAGTTCAGAAGTCCAGACTGCTGTGCTGCACATTTCCAGTAGTAAAAGTAGGAGTTCACTGCTGTTTATTATCACTATCTATTAGGGTCTCATTAATTCAGTGGTACACTTACAGTCATCTGTCAACATGCAGACATCCCACTTCTCCTGCAAATGCCGGGAATCACCTGACCCACTCTGTTCCTAAAAGAGATTTTTCTTGCCTCTCTCTCCACTTGCTCAAAAGAGTCTTGGACTTAGATTAGACGAACTAAAACTATTCAGAAGAATGAAACAGAAGGATCTTTGATGATGAGCAGGGAACAGATAGACAAAGGAAATCCGTGATGGAATTGTTAATACAGGAGCTGACAGGGCTGAAGTAACTAAGGAAGCCCTTGAAGCCACTGTAATTGGCAATTCGATTCAGGGGTTGAATAGTTTTGAGACTGCAGTAGTTATTATAAAGTGATATTTTGTGTTAAATTCAAGGATTCAAGGAGACTTTATTGTCATTCGCATCACATGTGGTCTCACATTCCAGTTTACACCCAAGAGCAATTATTAAAATAGATACATATAGATAGAATAAAATAAAAGAACACAAAAACATTTAATAGAACAAAATAGATATCAAGATAAATACACAAAAATAGGGAGAGCAGGCAGGTAGCAGCAACATGAAGTCAATTTAAATAAAGTTTGAAAAATTATATGTTATATAAGTGAAGAAATATTGAGGAGTTGTGGCCTAAAGTATATTATTTTCATATTATTTTTGATTAAATAAATGATCAATATTTTTATCTTAATTAATATTTAGCATGATCAATATGTTACCCGGCTGTACTTTATGATTTCTGTTTAATTTTACTGAGTGATTTATATACAACCATGAGTAAAAATCTGCTGCATATTACTTTTGCTGAGGTAGACTTCAAGGCCACATTCTTCTCTAAGTTGGTATGAAAACTGCACATTTATTCAGTATTTTGTGCACTATCTGAGATATATATTGGCTTCATGAAGGCTGACTATTGTATCTTAACAGACAGAAACCCATGGTGTCTGTTTTACAGTTAGAGCAGACTAATGTTATGTCAGGTCGACCTCGAGGATGTACACCACTCACTTGTGATTGGTGGAGCGGTGGTTGATGAGGTCTGTTGAGTTAACGCATAAACTTGGCCTGAACAGACTGGAGTTTAGACTGGGGGAGGCTAAAATATGCTGTCTGAGACCAAGGATATACAGTCAGGTTATTTTTGCATTAGTCAGAACTCTGAAGCCTCACTGTTTGGATGTCGTTTTTGTCCTTAAAGGTGTCCTTTAGAATTCACTTTTTCTTGTTCTTTGTGAAATACAATAGGTCTCTCTAAGTTGTATATAATGCTGCAGATGAATGTCTTCCTCAGCCTCCATTGTCTGCAGTAGTTAGTAAAAGAAAATGTTAAAAAAAACAAAACAGGTCAATCAGGAAAAGCACCGTGTCTACATCAACCTGTGAATTAGTATTCATGGCCTCGCCCAACATGGCTGGCGACCACCCAAAGGCAGAGTGAGTGGAAGTAACGCTGTCTTCTCAGACGGGAGCTAACAGTGCTAGAAACAGCATGGCAGTTCGTTCCTGGGTTATTTGTGCAAATATCACACAAATGGTTAGAATTTTTCTGTGGAACACCACCAGCGAAGTATAATTGACATAGGAAGTTGTGTATTTTCAGAACAGTTCTGTTTACACTAGTTAAAAGTAAAAATCCACCCTAGGGTTATGTTCCAAATGCCTGGGCGGCTTTGCTGCAGCTCAGCCAACAAAACCCCAGAGTGTTTTTTTACTTTCTGGACCTGGACTACCCACCCCTGTGTGTAAATATAGTTTACATAGGATCTCCAGTGGATTTGGTGTTTTACAGGAACTCTAGGACTAGAGAACATGTTTATACATGTTGTAAAGTAACATATGACGTTGCAGATTGATATTAATGTCTTTATTTTAAATCCTATCGTTTCTCCCTGCCCACTCCTCCACCGGTCTAAAGCAGTGATATACCAGGTCACTGTAGGTCCTTTTTTCAATTTGCAGTGTGGAGTAAATCCTTTTCACTAAAGTTGTACAAGGGTTGGACAATGAAACTGAGACACCTGTCATTTTAGTGTGGGAGGTTTTATGGCGAAACTGGACCAGCCTGGTGGCCAATCTTCATTAATTGCACATTGCACCACTAAGAGCAGAGTGTAAAGCATAGGTCGGCAATAGGCGGCCCGCGGGCCAGATGAGGCCCGCAAGCAAGAAACATCTGGCCCATGAGGTTGAACTATAATGAAAAAAAAAAATCGGACTGTCCGTCTCAAAAATGCTCTTTATTTAGAAACTTAATTTTCCAAAACAGAAAAATTTATTAAAGATTTTTTGATAGAGCCACGGGCTGTTAGATAACTGCTAGCTTCTTTATTCTGTTATTTTTTTTTATTCGTTTGTTTTTTTTAATGTAACAAACAGGTATATCATTAATAGCGCCCCCAATGGTCAGTCCACAGATTTCACCCACATCAGCCCACTTGAATGTCTGCTTGTCATTTTAAGAGCGCCCTCCCGCCACCGCGCCCGCCAATAAACCACCCCCCCCCCCGCCACCGCGCCCGCCAATCCCCCCCCACCACCGCCACCGCGCCCGCCAATCCCCCCCCACCACCGCCAAGTGCTTGTGGCCCGCCATGTAATGGCTTGGAATAAATCTGGCCCGCGGCCAAACTTAATTGCCGACCCCTGGTGTAAAGGTTCAATTAGCAGGGTAAGAGCACAGTTTTGCTCAAAATATTGCAATGCACACAACATTATGGGCGACATACCAGAGGTCAAAAGAGGACAAATTGTTGGTGCACGTCTTCCTCGAACATCTGTGACCAAGACAGCAAGTCTTTGTGATGTATCAAGAGCCATGGTATCCAGGTTAATGTCAGCATACCACCAAGAAGGACCAACCACATCCAACAGGATTAACTGTGGACGCAAGAGGAAGCTGTCTGAAAGGGATTTTCGGGTGCTAACCCGGTGTAATGGGTTGGAGTGCTACAGATAGGTGGCACTCCAGCCCAGAGAGTTGTAGAACCCAGTGGCAGAACAGTAGATCTCAAAGCAGGTAAACTCAAGAAAAAAGGGAAATAATGATAATAACAATAATAATTAATTATATATAATCATTAATATACATAAATATATATTAATAGGATATATAATATTATAATAATAAAATTATATGTATATATATATGTATGTATGTATATATAGATATAAATATATTTATATATATATATATATATATCCTTATTAAACCCCGCTCCACGCGGGGATCGAACCCAGGCTGTCGCGGTCGCAGCCCAGTGCTCTAACCGCTGCACCAGCGAGCGGATTGGGATGCGGCCGCTTTATTCGCCCTTAGAGCCTCCGCCGAAAGGGGCGGAGCAACGAAAACGGGCGGAGGACGAAAACGGGTGCAAAACAAAGCCACGCCTAGCGTGAGTGAAATAGTGGGGGAGAATGTAAACAAGACTCGCCGCGGAAGCTAACGGCTACCTCTTATGGCGCGAGGTAAAAACAAAAGAGCTTCCAAACTAAACAAAGAAGTGAATTGGGGTGCTTTTGGATTAAACGCTGCTCCACCAGAGAGAAGAGGAACAGCGAGGGGAGAGAAAAGGTGAGCACACCGCGCGCCTCGCAGCGGCTACCACACACACACAAACACAGACACACAGACCCGAGAGAAAGGGGGGTTAGCCGCGGAGCACACCGCACAACACGACTACACCACACTCGAGATATAAAGGGACAGAGGAAGCTACTTATGCGGGAGGAGTATGCCAGCGGTGCTGGATCATACTCTCTCCAAAGGGATAGCAGGAAGAGAAGGGGAAAAAGAGCAGAGGCTCGGTCTAGAAACCGGCATAGATTCGCTCCCACGAGCTTCAAAGATCCAGCCCCGAGGACCTGAATCTCAGGGTTTATATAGGGGCAAACCCAGGTGGAGTGGATCAGGTCTGATTAGGGGCTCAAGACCTCCCCCTGGCGGCCGAAGAAGCACTCGGCCGGCCCCTAGCCATTACACCCGGATTGTATGCAAAAAACATAAAACCACAGCTGCCCAAATCACGGCAGAATTCAATGTGCACCTCACCTCTCCTGTTTCCACCAGAACTGTCCATCGGGACAATAAATTATTGTGGTCTAAAACCAGGTGTTTCAGTTTAATTGTCCAACCTCTGTAGATGTCTTGCAGTGACACTGGTTGATGATATAATGTGAAACCTTTTCTCTCAATAGAACATGCAGATATAGAGTGGTTATCTATCTCAGTCACTGCTGAACTTGTAATCTTGATCTTTTTTCTGCTGTCAGACAGAGATCTACTCATCCTTCTCATCTAAAAAGCTTTGTGCTTCTGTGTATGAGAGATAAAGAGATAGAATGTAAAGAGAAAGAATCAATAAGATGTTTATCTTTATTCATATCAATAATACATATTTATGTATTCCAGCCATATGTTTAAATGAATATAATATAAACCCTCTAACAGAATGAGTGTGTGTGTGCGCGCATTCTCAGACAGAAGGGTTATGAACACTGATGCAAGGCTGACTCAATGGAAGTCAATGATGATGATCCCTATTTGCCCCCCCATGTCCTTCCTTTCATTCTCTACCCTCATCTCTCTCTTTCCTTCTTCCTCTTACTCTCTTTCTATCTCTCCATCTCCTACAACCCCTATCCTTGTCTCGCCCTGTCTCTCTTTTTTCTCTCTGTTTCTCTCTCCCCCTCCTTCTCTCTGCTGATAACTGAACTCTAAGTGAACACTGAGCTCATCTCCAACTTTTTCCCCCACACTGACTTTATTTACACATATTAATAAATATAAATAAACAAGCAAACTTAAAAATAACAAGACTAACATGTTCTTCGGGCTCCTGGGACAAGGTGACATCTACCTTGAGAGCAAGGCACAAGAATTATTATGCAAACACAAAAAATTCACTCTGCAATTCAAGCAGACATTTGTGTTTTTTCAAATTTAAACGTGGATCACACCCTCATCTCCACAACAACAGAATGATTTATGTTTTATCAATAAGAGTTTTGTCCACATTTCTGCGGTATACATAACCAGTAGTAAAAGTGCAAAGTGGTTTATAAATCACTTCTATCTATTAGTATCTTGTTAAATCATTTGTACACACACAGTACTGTCCAACTTTTATCTACGGACATGTTTCCATGATGTTTAGTTAAGGTAAGGTAAGGTATGGCAAGATATGTTAAGGTAAAGTATGGTAAGGTAAAGCAAAATATGATAAGGTAAGGTCAGGTATGTAAAGGTAAGGTAAGGCATGGTAGGGTTAGGTCAGGTATGTAAAGGTGAGGTAAGGCATGGTAAGGTTAGGTCAGGTATGTAACGGTGAGGTATGGAAGGGTTAGGTCAGGTATGTTAAGGTAAGGTAAGGCATGGTAAGGTTAGGTCAGGTATGTAAAGGTAAGGTTAAGTCAGGTATGTAAAGGTAAGGTAAGGCATGGTAAGGTTAGGTCAGGCATGTAAAGGTAAGGTAAGGCATGGTAGGGTTAGGTCAGGTATGTGAAGATAAGGTAAGGCATGGTAAGGTCAGGTATGGTAAGGTAAGGCATGGTAAGGTTAGGTCAGGCATGTAAAGGTAAGGTAAGGCATGGTAGGGTTAGGTCAGGTATGTGAAGATAAGCTAAGGCATGGTAAGGTTAGGTCAGGTATGTAAAGGTAAGGTAAGGCATGGTAAGGTTAGGTCAGGTATGTTAAGGTAAGGTAAGGCATGGTAAGGTTAGGTCAGATATGTAAAGGTAAGGTAAGGCATGGTAAGGTTAGTTCAAGTATGTAAAGGTAGGGCATGGTAGGGTTAGGTCAGGTATGTAAAGGTAAGGTAATGTATGGTAAGGTTAGGTCAGGTATGTAAAGGTAAGGTAAGGCATGGTAGGGTTAGGTCAGGTATGTAAAGGTAAGGTAAGGCATGGTAAGGTTATGTCAGGTATGTAAAGGTGAGGTATGGAAGGGTTAGGTCAGGTATGTAAAGGTAAGGTAAGGCATGGTAGGGTTAGGTCAGGTATGTAAAGGTGAGGTATGGAAGGGTTAGGTCAGGTATGTAAAGGTAAGGTAAGGCATGGTAAGGTTAGGTCAGGTATGTAAAGGTAAGGTAAGGCATGGTAAGGTTAGGTCAGGTATGTAAAGGTAAGGTAAGGCATGGTAAGGTTAGGTCAGGTATGTAAAGATAAGGGAAGGCATGGTAAGGTTAGGTAAGGTATGTAAAGGTAAGGTAAGGCATGGTAAGGTTAGGTCAGGTATGTAAAGGTAAGGTAAGGCATGGTAAGGTTAGGTCAGGTATGTAAAGGTAAGGTAAGGCATGGTAAGGTTAGGTCAGGTATGTAAAGATAAGGTAAGGCATGGTAAGGTTAGGTCAGGTATGTAAAGGTAAGGTAAGGCATGGTAAGGTTAGTTCAGGTGTGTAAAGGTAAGGTAAGGCATGGTAAGGTTAGGTCAGGTATGTAACGGTGAGGTATGGAAGGGTTAGGTCAGGTATGTTAAGGTAAGGTAAGGCATGGTAAGGTTAGGTCAGGTATGTAAAGGTAAGGTTAAGTCAGGTATGTAAAGGTAAGGTAAGGCATGGTAAGGTTAGGTCAGGCATGTAAAGGTAAGGTAAGGCATGGTAGGGTTAGGTCAGGTATGTGAAGATAAGGTAAGGCATGGTAAGGTCAGGTATGGTAAGGTAAGGCATGGTAAGGTTAGGTCAGGCATGTAAAGGTAAGGTAAGGCATGGTAGGGTTAGGTCAGGTATGTGAAGATAAGCTAAGGCATGGTAAGGTTAGGTCAGGTATGTAAAGGTAAGGTAAGGCATGGTAAGGTTAGGTCAGGTATGTTAAGGTAAGGTAAGGCATGGTAAGGTTAGGTCAGATATGTAAAGGTAAGGTAAGGTAAGGCATGGTAAGGTTAGTTCAAGTATGTAAAGGTAGGGCATGGTAGGGTTAGGTCAGGTATGTAAAGGTAAGGTAATGTATGGTAAGGTTAGGTCAGGTATGTAAAGGTAAGGTAAGGCATGGTAGGGTTAGGTCAGGTATGTAAAGGTAAGGTAAGGCATGGTAAGGTTATGTCAGGTATGTAAAGGTGAGGTATGGAAGGGTTAGGTCAGGTATGTAAAGGTAAGGTAAGGCATGGTAGGGTTAGGTCAGGTATGTAAAGGTGAGGTATGGAAGGGTTAGGTCAGGTATGTAAAGGTAAGGCATGGTAAGGTTAGGTCAGGTATGTAAAGGTAAGGTAAGGCATGGTAAGGTTAGGTCAGGTATGTAAAGGTAAGGTAAGGCATGGTAAGGTTAGGTCAGGTATGTAAAGATAAGGGAAGGCATGGTAAGGTTAGGTAAGGTATGTAAAGGTAAGGTAAGGCATGGTAAGGTTAGGTCAGGTATGTAAAGGTAAGGTAAGGCATGGTAAGGTTAGGTCAGGTATGTAAAGGTAAGGTAAGGCATGGTAAGGTTAGGTCAGGTATGTAAAGATAAGGTAAGGCATGGTAAGGTTAGGTCAGGTATGTAAAGGTAAGGTAAGGCATGGTAAGGTTAGTTCAGGTGTGTAAAGGTAAGGTAAGACTAAGGTATGGTAAAGTAAGGTAAGGTAAGATATGGTATGGTAAGTTTTGGGACAGTATGGTATGAAAAGGTAAGATATGATATGGTAAGATATGCTAAAGTCTGGTAAGGGAAGATATAATAAGGAAAAGATATAGTAAGATAAGGTAGGGTAAAATAAGTTAAGGCATGGTAATATATGGTATGGTATGGTAAGTTTTGGTACAGTAAGGTAAGGTAAGATATGATATGGTAAGGTGTGGTAAGGTAAGGTCTGGTAAGGTAAGATATGATAAGATAAGCTATGGTAAGGTGTGGTTAGGTAAGATACGATAAGATAAGCTATGGTAAGGTGTGGTTAGGTAAGATATGATAAGGTATGGTATGGTAAGGTCTCGTAAGGTATAGTATGAAAAGGAAAGGTATAGTAAGATAAAGAATGGTAAAGTAAGTTAAGGAATGGTAAGGTGTGATAAGGTAAAATAAGGTATGGTAAGATAAGAAATGATAAGGTAAGATAAGAAATGATAAGGTAAGATATGATAAAGTAAAGTATACAGGTTATAGATTATGTATATGGTGTGTATACACTGTACATAAGGTATGTATAATCTGCATAGCAGCCATAGGCATGCACTATGGGTTTGTGCACTGCTGTGTACAAATGTCGGGGATGCGTCTGTTGACAATTGACTGCTAAGATAGCAACGAATGTCTGACTGCTGATGTCTGTTTAGGTTCATTTTAATTGGCGGCGCACCTGTGTTTTTTCCCATTTCCAACATAGCAATACGCCAGCAATGTACCTGAAAGCACACCTCACCCATTGGAGTGGATGTATTCACAAGCGCCACTGCTATTTAAATGACGCAGGTGCAAGACATGAAAATAGACTGTTGGTGGGGTGTGAAATAGCGCTGAGCATTGCGACGTACCTTGCACAGGGTGTAAGATAGGACCCAGAGACAGAGAAATATATGGAAATGATGCAAAATTATTCGAATATTTACCTGGAACACCAACGTCAACTTAGTGTGATGTTTCTCCCAGTCCCAACATTCAGCTTCCAAACTAAGTAGAACGCAGCGTTTATACTCCCTCTACACTCCTGAGACTCCTCCAACTTTTTGACTTCTTACACTTTTTACTCTGCTTACACTTCTCTCACTTTTTCTTCACTTCTCACGCTTTTTACACTTTTCGTCTGAAAAAAAAAAAACACACTGCTATAAGACTGAAGAAGCTCAGCCGGTGTGCTGCTCATATAGGGAATGTCTGAAAGGACTTGTATTAAAGCCTGAAAATGACTGAAATCAGATTGAACTCTTTCCAGACCCTCCACCTCCCCCCATCTCCACCCCCAGCCTCATGTCTCCTGTAGCACAGCTCGGTCTCGCTGCTCTGGGCTTTAAATCTCTGGAATCCCCCTTGACTCTCTGCTGGATCTGCTGTAAGCCTGCAGCTTATTCACACTCTGACTGAGAGGTGAAACACACACACTGACACACTCACACGGAGATACAGAGGGCTGCAGCAAACACACAAATACACGCACACTCAAACACACATACTATACAAAAATATTTACAACACACATTACAGATTAGGGGTGTAAGAAAATATCAATACCCTTTTTTTTTTTTTGCAATACTGTATTGAGTCTTAAAAAACTTAAAAAGTGCTACCTCAGGGAATGTAAACACCTGTATGAGTTGTGAGGTGTTATCTTGTGAGTGAGGCTGAGTGTTGCCTTATGTAGCAGTTCTTCATCAACAGTACCCTGTGTGTATCAGGAATATATCACAGAAAGCATTTCTACACTGTTAAAAAAAAAGTGTTATTTAAAATAAAAGCAGCAACTATTACTGTCGTTTTACAAGAACTTGTCCTATAATTACATGAAATATTTCCCTTTCAACAGATTTTAATGCTTAAAAAGTATCATATACTCCTTATAAAACAGAATAATTATTCATTTTACAAGAAACTGTCCTATAATTACATAAAATCTTTTACTTTTAGCATATTTTAATTCTTAAAAAGTGTCACACACTCCTTATAAAAACAGAATAATTATTAATTTTACAAGAAACTGTCTTACAATTACATGAAATCTTTCACACACACACAGTGGACAGTGCAGTGGATGGTAATGATCGTAACCGGCAGCATCTGGCTTGAATTGTCCATGCGAACAGACTCTGTGACTCTGCAGGAGCCCCTACATGCATTGAACATGGCGAAGTTAATGGGACACAATACTTGTTAAGCACTAGAAACTATAGGATATATGCTGATATGTTTTTATTCTATAACTGTTTAAGTAAGTATTTTTTTAAATAAAACAATATATTGCCTTGCTTAAAGAAGCGCAATGTAGTCACAATATATTGAACTGTAACCCATGTATTGTGATACATATAATAGCGACAGGTTCTTGCTGTCACAACGTAGTCCAATCATGGCCTTGTTTTCTTCTTATCTTTCTTGTCCTTTCTGTTATTGTTTGCTTCTATATCTGCCCTATATCTTACACTCTGTGTGAGGCACATCACGATGCTCATTGCTATCTTACACCCTGTCAACAGTCTATTTTCATGCCTTGTGCCTTTATCAATTAAATAGCAAAGGTGCTTGTGAATATATCTATGCTGATAGATGTCGTGGTGGTCTGGAAATGAATTGTGTTCATGTAAGTTTCTGGAGTATTGCTATCTTGGCACCGAAAAAACACAGGCGCGCCACTGACTGAATGTCAACATTCAGACGTTTATTACTAACTACAGACACATGCACAATGCACATATATCCCCTTTTTACATACTCATGGACACATGTAGAGCAAAACAAGTTATCTTGTTATCTTCCCCAGGTGTTTCTTGTCTGTCTTGGGGTATATATACTGTAGCCCTTTAGTTTCAGCCTTCCTTGATCTGGTCTTTTGCATGTTTCATGTCAGTTTATGGTTGTAGTCAATCAGTTTGTTTGTTTGTTAGTTTGCTTAGTCTTATTTTCTGTAGTGTTTATCTTGTTTTGCATTCATTTTCTCATGTTCATCTGTTTAGGTTTAGTTTTTCCCTTGTTTTCTGAATAAATCTGCATGTATGTCTTAACCGAAAAGAGCCCATGGTGATGTAAATGTCACAGACCCTTTAAAAGACGTGTAATATTCCTTACAGCACTCTGTTCTTCACTTTAACACCGATAGTTTTGCAGTGTAAAGCTGTTTTAACACTGAATGCTGAAAATATTTCTGCTGCACTTTTAAACACAGTGTTTTCAATGGCATGTCCACACAGAATACACCTTTTAATTCTATGATGTTTGCGTGTCGGTGTGGGTGTATGTGTTTCTTTGGTAGTTAACAATAGCTGTGCTGGTGAAAGAGTGCTTTGAGTCATTCTGAACTATCATTAAGGTCTTACTCATCCCTCCGTCATCCTTCTTACTTTACATTCTCTGCACATCTCTCACTCTACACCCCTCACCCAGCTTACACTCTTTTTCCCCACTATATACTCTTCTTACACACTACATGCTACAAACTCACATCTAACACACACACGCACATGCACGCACACGCACACACACACACACAGTATAAGTTGTTTATAAAGCTGTAATGATGACTGATACCTGTCACTGCTCATCAGTTGCCATGGCAATATGAACACCCACTAAAGAAAGCCTGCCATGAAAAGTATAGATGCTCTAACACACACACACACAGATACACACACACACACACACACACACACAGAAAATGAACCACCTGTGTCTCATACCTGCTATTTAGAACAATCTAATACTCCAGGTATTGTATTCTATGATGTGTGTGTGTGTGTGTTTGGCTGGTATTTCTTGTCTTTGTGCACACTATACATTTGATGACAAGCATTCACAACACAATGACAACTGATGAGCAGCGAGGGGGGGGGGGGGTTGAGTTTGGTGGGTTTTGAATCTTTATTTAAGAAAAAAAAAGTTTTACTATCTCTGTAAAGAATGTCCTCACTTCCAAACAGGCACCTTTGAGCATAAACAAAACACTATTTAAATAATAGTAATAAGAAAAAAACGAATTATATATACTGCAGTACAAATTTATGCTAACATTACTGGCTTTCAGTAGCCTGGACTATAAAAAAATGCTGTGAAGGCTGTATTAATTTTTTCTCGTTGTTTGAGTAAAAGAGCTGTTTGTATTTTGACTTCTGTGAACGAACTAAAACTGAAGTGGTGGTGGACTGTTTTTCATGACAATTACCCAAAACATTACAGTACATAAACAAGGAATGGCTCAAAATTCAGAAAGTCAAAGCCTGGACATTAATCCTACACTGAAAGAAATGATGAGTAAAATTTACTTTTAAAAAGTTTCACAACTTTCTGCATTTGTTTTTTTTTAAGTAAATTTAATTTCATATGAATTTAAGTAACTTCAACTCGGTTTCAAGACTTAAATGTTACATAGAGTAAATAAGTGAACTGAACTCAATCCTTTCTTTTAGTAAACTTTACTTAATTTCTGCATACAATATTAACTAATTACAGTTACTTAATTTATACAATATTTCTCAAATTATTTATGATACATAATATATTATACTTTCTGAAATGTAAATATTTTTAGTTAAAACATGCATTCAAATATTTACATAATCTCAAAGATTTATTTTGTAAACAGACCTCACAGTCTCAACACATGGAAGCATGTAACACATTCTTTTTAGTATACTATTCTTTTTAGTTTACTAACAAGAATGTATTACATGCCATCCATGTGTTGTGAGAGTGTAAGATGTCTGTTTAACTAAAAAAAACGAAAGAGAAAGGATTGAGTTCAGTTCACTTATTTACTCTATGTAACATTTAAGTCTTGAAACTGAGTTGATTTATCTGAAATTAAATGTACTTAAAAAAAGCAAATGCAGAAGGTTGGGAAACTTTTTTAAAGTAAATTTTACTCATATTTTTTTTTAGTGTAGAGCATAGATTGTCATCATTTATTCCTCTCATAAGATTAACATTTTTGTTCATTGCACACAGCTAATGTTCTAAAAGTACTTTGTTGAGTTTTATTTGTTTAAAGTTTAATAATCTCAATTTCTCAATAATGTTCAAATGAAGCTCAAATATCCATATGATTGAAGACGTTAAAAGGCAGTTTTTTATTGGGTGTTTTAAGTTTTTACAAGATGTATTGAGGTTTGTCAGACATTATACTTTCTTTGCAACTTGAAAAGTTTTATCATTTGCTATTTTGAGCGTTTAAAGCTGGGTTGTGCTTTAATATTTCATTAAAATGTAATCTCAATGAGGAGTTCAAAGCACAGGTATTTAAAAAAGTCTTTTCAGACTGCAGCATTTATTCAGGATCTTCAGAGAAGAAAGAAACCTGACCTTTTTCACCGTCTTGTTATCTTTGTAAAGCAAATGTCAAATATGCTCTTTGCCTCTTCCTATTTCTACCACTCTTTTTCTCCAGTTCAGTTTAATTAAATTCAAAGTGGCTGTGGAGATGTTTAATGAGATTGCACATTATAAAAAAAAGAGGAGATATGCAGCTCCAGATAAAATCAACCTTAGCTGAAGTCATGAGCCTTTTCATCTCTACAGTGATACAACAATAGTCATTTCAGGAAGAAAGTTTACCCCATAAATAAGAAATAAGAGGAGAAAATCTGGTTAATCTGCCCTTTTGTAATATCCCTCCCCCTTTTTAAAAAGAAAGAGGTCTCTTTAATTTAATTGGTGGTAATTAAAAGTTCAGATGACCTTTTTAAATTTAATAGCATAAATGTATAATTCCCTGCTGATTTGTACCTGGTTAAAGTCCAAATATTCAGTATATTCTGACTTTTAACACTGTAGCTATTGACTTAAATGAACTTACTTTAATTATGAACAGTGGTTTCACATAACTGTATTGTGTTCTCTGAATATTAAAATTGCTTTGTCAAACTTGTCAAACATATTTTTTTGCATTATAAGAGGCCCTTTCATTTGACCAAAAATCGTCAGTGTGTAACGCTGGAGCTGGCAGAGAGATGTGGAAGTGGACGCAGATGCAGGTATTTATTAAATAGATAAACAAATAAACAAAGAAACAAACCAAAACAAACGAGAGATAATAATAACATAAACAAACAGGGAGGCTAACAAACAAGGAACTAAAACAAGACAGAATAAACTAAACAGGGCTAGGAACATAAACAAGAAATGAACTAAGAGATAAACACGGAGTAAACAACTAGGGAACGCGGAATGACAAAACAACAGAGGAAGGTGCAAAGACCGACGAATAAACACAGACACAGGAGGACTATATATACACACACAGGAAGCAAACATCTGGGGAAACAGGTGACGAGGGGGTGGAGCTACAAATTACACACACAGGCCGTTTCTCAATCTGCGTTCTTGTCTGTACTTGTGTTCTTGTGAACTCTTGAAACGTCATCAGTCGCAGCCCAAGAACTGTTTCAATTCAGAAGATCACAGTTAGCCAAGTACACAACTAATACCCGGATGTGTTCTTGCTCCTCCCACTTTATCGAGGATGCATGGAAGGTGACTTGTGTGAACTTCTTACAGCCCGATAACCCAGAATGCACCTCGCAGCAGTATCAGTGTAATGCAGGATGAGAAGGTACATACCTGTAATCACCTGTACGTTTTCAAAACAGTACTGCTGTGTGCTAAAACAATGTTTTAAGTTATTTTTAGGTGAGAATGTAGGGGTTTAGACTTCAGATATGTGGTTTATTTGTTAAGAAAGCAGCTAGGTGAAAAAGTGCTCCTATGTTTTCGGAACAATGCTTTCCGCTCCTCTAAGAGGGTGACGTCATCAAGTACACAGCTGTTCCAAATAAACAACAACCGTCCAGATTCCTCCTGTCCTTCCCAAGTCTGTTCTTCAGAAGTATGGGAGTACAGACTTGTGCACTTGTGTATTGAGAAATGGCCACAGTGACTAGAAAATTACTGGGGAACACACTGGGAAACGTAGAAACACAGGGCAACAGAGCAAGGACATGACACAGTGAGCCTTACAATCCGGTTCGCATTATAAATAAATTCTACCAGTCAGGTTGTAAGGAGCAGTCAAGCTACAAAAGAGTTTTAGTTAAGTTTCTCCAGCACTGAGGCTGAGTGCTGTGGCATTAGCATTAACCACTGACCATAGCGCTAGCTTTTTTGCGGTTCAGAGGTGAGTATATCAGACTGTAGTCTGCATGTTTACCATGTTAAAACAATATATGTGGGACGAACCGCTAGCTAATAGCGCCCTGGTTTACCGGAACATTTAGGGTTCCCTGTAGTGTAGTAACCACGGCTAGTGCTGCTGCTAAATGCGGCTAGCGCTGCTGCTAAATGCGGCTAGCGCTGCTGCTAACCGTGCTGTTGAAAATATTGTGAATCTGAGCTTACTGTAAACAAACTGAAGCGCTTTACTAACCCAAATTAACAGTTTTTAAAATGCGCCTTATAATCCGGTGCGCCTTATGTATGAAAATAGACCAGAAAATAGACGTTCACTGGTATGATACAGTGCTACTTCTAAAGTAAAACACGGTACACAAAACTGTTCGGTGACAAAAACACAACTATATTTGGCCAACCTAACTCACACTGTAAAAAGCTTCATGATAATTGTATAGTAATTTAAATGCTAATAAAAGATTGTAAAATAACAGTAATTCACTCTTGTATAAAATTACTGCATGTTCTGCTGTTATAGTCATTATATCGTGTGCATAATAAATGTGAACAGTTAGTCAGTGTACTCACATGTGCGTTCTAAGTCTTCTTCTTTTTCAGAAAATTCTGTTAGGCATTAGGTTTTAGATTTCACAGAGAACAACTGGACGCTCTGTAATTTGTACACTCTGTTCTTGAGGCTTGCAAAAAAAAAAAACAGAAGAAGTGCCTTTTATCCTGTCGAACATGTCCCATGATTAATGGATGCCTACAGGAGCTTTTCTCCAGCACATTTTCACTCATTTTCTTCAACACTGAATAGATGCTGCTGAAAAGCAGCACCTGTCTTGCTCTTGTGTTTATGCTGTATGTTTTATCATCATTTGCACTGCTATAATATCAAAAACAATAGTATAATATATATGTGTATCTAATTCAGCTATAAAGTCATTTCTGGTAATAAAAAGCATTGTATTGTTTTACAAACACAAAGAATGCAGCAAAAGATACAGTGCACCTTTGCTTTAGTTCCAGGTTTTGGATTCTTATAATATTATTACTTAAGTTTATTATCTATAATGCTGGTCAGACACTTGCAGAAATTGAGGTTAAAAACAGATTTCATAAAAGAGAATAAAAGCACTAGTATCAAGGCAGCCAAGGCAGATATAGGCAAAAATAGAATCATAAATTTAAAAACCAAGCAGAGAGTAAAATAACCAGATAGCCTAATTCGGTAACACTTTATAATACTGTTCCATAGTTAATAGGTAACTAAGCAGTAACTAAGCAGTAACTAATTAATAGTGCTGCATTAACACCTAAATATTTTCTATTAACTACCAGGGAGTACTGAATAATTACTCAGTAGATAGTACTGAACTAATGATTATAGTAGTTCTTTATTAACTTCACAATAATTACTGAGACTTACATATCTCCCAGAGAACTACTTACTAATTATGTCTCCTTTATAATAACTATCCATTAATTACTAATTAATTACTGCTCAAATCAACATTAATTACTGAAAACCCTAACATCCCACCTGGGGAACTATAGATCTAAATCAGGCATATTTTAATTAAATGCATATTAATTAAAGGCATATTTGAATTAAGCAAGTGACACCATTTGTAGTAGTGGTAACCTTAATTACCTTATTATCCTCAGTTACTTCCAAATATTAGCAACATATAGTAAAATATTTAGTGTATTACTCTGAATAACAATAATTTTTGGAATAAAAAAAAACAACATTATAACGTAATATTATTGCATAGAAGACCTTGATGAAAGTTCTCTAGAAGGCATCTCAGACTCTAAGAATGACTGTAAGACTGTAATAATGTAACAATCACTGCTTTAATACTAGGTATCAGCCTTATAAAAGTGCATCTTCAGCGTTTGCAGTCTCACAGAGATTTATTTTACTGCGCATTATTAGGGTAATTACAGTAATTTCACAGGACGCAGCTCTCTAGGTCCTTCGTGTAAATTCTCTGCTGTGCTGCTGCTGATGCTGCTGCTGGAAGAGGATTAAGAGAGACTCTGCTGCTTTCATATTTCTGTATTTGATTGAAAATAAACTAGTAATCAAGATATTGAGATCTTTTCCAGCTTATTTTACCCCCGGATCAGAGGAGGACTCTTTGTGGGTTGTTAGCCAGCTTTAGGATGTGTGTTAGCTAGCTAAGTTAGCTAAGTTGTGTGTGTAGTTAGCGTTAGCCAGCTAAGTTAACTAGGTTATGTGTGTGTTAGTTAGCTAGTTTAAATGTGTGTTAGTTAGTTAGGTTATGTGTGTTCGTTTGCTAGCTAAGTTAATTTTATGTGTGGGTTAGTTAGCAAGCTAAGTTAGCTAGGGGAAATGTGTGTGTGTTAGCTAGGTTAATTGTGTTAGCTAGTTTAAATGTGTGTGTGTGTTAGTTAACTAGGTTAAATGTGTGTTGTTATTATTATTAATAATAATAATAATAATAATAATAATAATAATAATAATAATAATAATGTATATTTCCCTTTATAATACTGTGGTATGATCTGCAGTAACTCATAAAGAAGAACACAGTAACTCCTCAGTAATTAGTAATTAGTTACCATTTTTCTCACTTTATAATACTGTGGTATGATTTGCAGTAACTCCTAAAGAAGAACACAGTAACTCCTCAGTCGTTAGTAATGAGTTACCATGTGCTGCTGTTAACTCCCGAAAAAGAAGGCAGGGACCCTTTATTAATTATCTATGAAGAACACAGGGATGCCTAGTTCGTTATCTAACACAAATATTTATTCATTTAAACATGATTCCCCCCAGAATAAGGATGTAGGACACAACCTACAGTAAAGCTGTATGTGAGCCATCACTTCTACTGAGCACATCTCCAGGAGGACTGAAGAAGAGCACAGGTTTAGAATAAACATCTGTAACACACTGACAGAACATTACAAAAATGGGGGTTAAGCAGACTACTGCACATTTCAGTGTGTCTAACATTTGGAAGATATTGAGCATACTAAGGTAAGTAAGGTTAATATATGATAAGTGGTGTCACTGACTTTAATATCACCACTGATAGAATAACCTGCAGCAGCAGGTAAACACACTGATAGAGGCTAGCGCTCCGGCGCTGTGGAATTACCGTAATTACCCTAATAATGGGCACTAAAAGTCTGTGAGACTGCAAGGCTAAAGATGAACGTTTATAAGGTTTGTGCTGAAAATTAAAGCAGTGACCATTAAAACAAAATTGAGTACAGTCAGTCTTAGAGTCTTCTGGAGAACATAAATAATGTCTACTATGTAATAATATTATGTTATAAAGTTTTTTTTTTCTTTCAAAAATGGGGTTTAAGCAGATTACGACACACTGTAGTATTTTACTATATGTTGCTAATATTTGGAAGATAATGATGATAATAAGGTAATTAAGGTTACTACTACTACAAATGGTGTCACTGGCTTCAAATATGCCTTTAATATCACCACTGATAGAATAATTGTTTGTGTAGACTGATTTAGATCTATAGTTCCCCAGGTGGCATGTAAGGGTTTTCAGTAGTTAATGTTGATTCGAGCAGTAAGTAATAAGTAGTTATTATAAAGAAGACATCATTAGTAAGTAGTTCTCTGGGAGATATGTAAGTCTCAGTAATTATTGTGGAGTTAATAGTGAACTACTATAATCATTAGTTCAGTACTATCTACTGAGTAATTATTCAGTACCCCCTGGTAGTTAATAGAAAATATTTAGGTGTTAATGCAGCACTATTAATTAGTTACTGCTTAGTTACTGCTTAGTTACCTATTAACTATGGAACAGTATTATAAAGTGTTACCCCTAATTCAAACAAACCAGGCAACCAAATCCAAAAAGGGGAAAACGAGAGAGAAAGAAAAGCTTAATGAAAAGGTTAATAACCAGGTTAAACAAACAGTATTCAATGAAAGGAGTGTTGGCAATACTTCGCAAACTGAGACACAAATAGACAGGTTTAAATACAGAGTACTTAATTGGGCACAGGTCAAACAAACCTTCACCAGGAGTGTGGGAACAGTTCCTGATTATCTTAGTTGGTCTGATTTGTGATGGCAGACAGAAGTGTTGAAAATGTGACATCATCAAAGATTATCAGCAAGTTTTGCATTAAGATTTATCAACCCTGCTTTCAAATCCAGCTCAAAACCAGCTTTAACTGGTAGCTGGTATTGGATGGTGTAAGCTGTTCTTTGATTGTCAAAGTGGTTGAAAACTGGTCATCCAGGGAAAAATACTGTGCACTGAGAAATTAGCTGGTTAACCAGCTGTATCGTGCATTTCACATTTTATGTTGGTCATGGTTTGTCATGCTAGTTTATGCTGGTCAAGCTTGTCTACCAGCATAGTCAGTGTTGTTTAAACTGCTTGGGGAGTTTGACCATGTTTATAGACCCGCTAAACCATCAAACCCAACCAAAAACATACTCTATGCTGGAGTTTAAAAATTATATGAATTATAACTGCCATTTAGTACATTAGTATTAGGTCACCAATAAAAATAAAACTTTGATTTTTAAGTTGTATTTTACTCATTTGGAAACCCTGGTCCAATTACACAGTTACAGTTCTTCAAAAAAATAAGAGACTTAAGAGAATTAAATTGAGTGAATAAAGCTGTGTTAAATAGTAGACATTGAATAAACATATTTTGAAAATCTTAGTTATATTTACTTAACTGTTTGAAGGGAGTCAGTTTCCCAAATTCTAATAAGTAAAACACAGTGTGATAAAAAAAAAAAAAACAACTGGGAAGTGTACCAGACTTGAGTTGTAAAATGCTCTATAACTATGTTTTACTCTGTTTGTCAGGCTGTTATCTGCAGCCTCTCTCTGTATCATTATTAAATTTTTGTCTTCATCTCTTGGGTCTATAAAACACTTTTGCCTTTTTCTCGTTTTTCACACAGCACTCTAACAATCTCTCCCTGCCTCTCTCTCTTTTATACCTTGACACTCACATGGCAGAAGTGTTAACCCTTTAAAATTCTCTTTGGTTAGGCACAATTTGGGTCACTAAACTTTAGTGATGAACATCTGAATGTATGATTTTATTTATTCCAACTCCATATTTATGAGACAGTTGTGCTAGATAGGCCACAGCTAAAATCAGCAAACTACTTTTGATAGATGAAGAAAGATTTGTTTTGATGAAAAGGTTGGATGGAGGGACATGAGGCATAGTACAACACTGCGTCTTGTCTCTAAGCCTCCATCTGTCCAACTTACTACCAAAAAAATAATATATATTTACTCTTGTTTTATTCTGTCCTTAAATTTTTTTTTGACAAATGCTGAAGCATTCAGGATTTGCTAGTTTGTATGGCTGCTGCACAACTGTGGTGTTTTTAAATCTGGCAACCCAGATACAAGTAGATATAATGAATTCTATAGTTTATGGGACTATGACTGCAAAGACACACAAATCTCCCCTGTGCTTCAGCCTGGATTTAGGGAGCACCAGAAGGCACTGATTGTCAGATCTGATTTATCATTCAAGCTTACACTGAGCTTTTGGAATCACCATCCCAAAATCTTCATGGATCATAGGAGCAGTTTCAGTGGCAGGTTCTTGTCACAGAGCTGCTCTACAGACAGACTCAGGAGATCCTTTGTTACAAGAGCCATCAGACTCTTCAACTCCTCCTAGTGAAGCCGGAAGAGAGAGCACAGTTGAGGAACAAGTCTCATATGCTTTTTTAAATCAAAGACATTTTTTATCTGTACTATAATCACACTATAAACTTAAACTATAATCTTTAACTATAATCACACTCAGTAGCATGTACATATACATCCTGGGACTTTATTGACATTTTACTGTACATTCTGTACATTTGAACTCCTTGAGCATGTATGAACTGAACTTGAACTAGTTCAGAGAAGCTGTGAACTGGCACAACACTGCTGATACCTGCTATCTCTTATGCTTAATTTATTCTGTACTACTGCACTACCTCATATCTACGGCTGCTTACTTTCACACTTTGTATACTTTTTGTATTCATATATTCATGTATATATTCTTTTTCATGTATACATTTTACATTTAATTTTCTTTATATCTTAGAAAGTGTAGTTAATATTTTAAATCTCAGTTTAGAATCTTCTATAGTCTTATATTTGTTTCAGTGCTCTCTTACTGCACTACCCCATTATTGTTTTTTGTTTCTACTGTGTTGTGTAACTGCTACTGGCTGCTAAATTTCCTTTGGGGATCAATGAAGTATCTATCTCTATCTAAAATCCTTACATTAAGCATGTAAACTCTCAAATCCATAACAGGAAGCCATCAAATGTAAAGGCTAAATAGACATTTGGCTTTATCATGAAGCCTTTCTGTATAAGGAAGAACAGAATACAACATTTGGTTGTTGCTCAATTACAGTATATTTGAATGAGATTTACAAAATTTTTAGATGAGGCAGCTGGTAGGGTTAGGTCAGGGCGAGGGTTAGTAAATCTCTGCTGAGCATCAGCTGTTTACAAACATTCCAGTCAGAAATAATGTGAGTGGACATGTTACAGTTTAGCCCAAAGGCAGGGCCAGTTATGACCCGACTGAGAGGCTCGCTTTTACCTGTAGAACAGGCTGGGAAATTTCTGTAAACATGATATTAGTAAAATAATGTACAATTTAATAAAGATCAATTTTCTGCTTCTTCTCAGTGTCCTTTTAAGTCTTGGTTCTATTCAATGATTCTTTTGGATTTTTAGTTTTTATATTATATTTTATATATAAATTCAGTTCTTGTTGCCTCAGCAAACCCCATAAACAAACAAAAAAGTACCACTTTAAAATAAGGCTCCTTCATAAAGGGTTTATAAATCTATCTATATTAACATCTCTGTTAATAACACATCTGTCTTTTACTACCCAGATTAATCATTTATACAATAATCATAATGTGATGTATATGAACATAAAATAACATATTATTAAATGTTAGTGCTGATTAATGGAAAAAGGAATATGACATTTGTTGTTGTGTTGTAACTAATTATTAATGGTTTATTAAGTATTTACAACCTTATTGTTGCTTATTAATAAACTCCCTCATAGACTATTTATAAACCCTTTATAAAGGAGCCTTATTTTAAAGTGGTACCAACAAAAATCTAATATTATAATAAATATGTGGTTAATTACGTAATTAATTAATATAATTAGCAATAGAACTAGTATCCTGTTCATAAGGGATTTTTACCTCAGTGAAGCTGGCCCCTCATATAATTAGAAATTAAATAAAAATATTTCCATTGGTTAGTGCTACGTTTGTGCTGGTTTGTGCTGTTTTATCGTTTTTGAGATATTAAACATTTAATTTTCTTACCTGTTATGTAACACAGCCCCTCATTTGTGTGGCCAAATCACACCAAAGTGGTCTCATTGGTTATTTTATCATTGGGATTTTTGCAGTGTGCCCAATGATACCTGATCAGGCAGTAGTATTTTGTATTGCTCAAAATACACTGACATTATATTTTTGCCATATCATCTACTGTACCGCAAACAGTAAGGTTTGACGGCTAACTGAGCAGCATACCTGTTCTGTTCTGTTAGGTCTGGACCTTTATTATGCAGCTCAGCCTGACCTCTTCTCAATCTGTCAGCATAGAGGAAACAATACAACAGCTGCTACCAAACTTCCCCCAGACTGGAGGAAACAAAGAAAATGTAAAATTTACCTTCATTTATGTCAATTTTTGACTTTTATCAATTGTAGGGTTTTAGTGTGTGTGGCTAGTGTCTGTTAGCTTTCAGATTATACAGTGCGCCCCCCAACCTGATGAGAAAAAGGTTACAAAGTCATTTCTAAGGCTTTGGGAGGCTGGTGAACCACAGTGAGAGCTATTATTCACAGATAGAAATTACATGGGACAGTTAACCTTTCCTGGAGTGACTGGCCTACCAAAATTACTCCAAAAGGGCATGGACAACTCATCCAGGAGGTCACAAACGAACCCAGAAAAAAAATTAAAGAACTGCAGGCCTCACTTGCCTCAGTTAAGCTCAGTGTGCATGATTCAATAATAAAGAGAGGTGAGCAAAAATGGTCTCCATGGAAGAGTCCTGAGACAAAAACCGCTGCTGACAGAAAAGAATACAAAGGTCCATCTCACATTAGCAAACAAATACATTTTGATGACCCTCAGAACTTTTGGAAAATATTCTCTTGGCTCACGAGACAAAAGTGGAAAAGTGCGTGTCTCGTTACGTCTGACATACAATTAACACAGCATTTCAGAAAAACAGAAAAGAAACATCATTCTGAAAGTCAAACATGGTGGTGGTAGTGTGATGGTCTAGGGCTGCTTTGCTATTTCAGGATCTGGAGAACTTGATGTATTTGATGGAATCCTGATTGCTGCTATCTACCTGAAAATCTTGAAGTAATTCAAATAAAAATAGCGGTAACTTCTAAACGGTTAACACAATTTTTTTTTTAAAGGTGAAAGTCTTGATTGTTTCTTTTCAAATACAATGAAGTGGTATGCAGAAGCAAGATTGGGAAAAAAAGAATTCGTTGATGAAATACATTTATTGACGAAATACATTTGAAGTAAAATCCTGCATTTTCCTTCAGACAGTTTTTTTTTCATCCTATTGTAAACGTTTGCCCATATTTTGCTCATGTGTGAGCAACAGGCCAGGAGCAGGAAACAACAACAACAAACACTGGGCAACATGCCAGTGAAAAAAATAATATCAGATAAAAATAAACTGAGTAAATATATAAAGCAGTTTTTACAACAGTGTTTCATTTATTAAGGGAAAAAAGCCATTCTGCTACCAAGAGTACTCCAAAAGGGCATGGACAACTAATCTAGGAGGTCATAAAAAGACCCACAATTCTAGAGAACTTCTGACCACACCTGATTTAAGATCATTTGGTGCAAATTAAACACAGTTTTTCCAAATGTCCAAACATCAGGTAATGACTTCAGGGGTACTTGGGTTTTGCAGAAGAACAATAGATTACTTAAAAAAAAAAAATATATATATATATATATATATATATATATACGTTTAAAAATGGCTGTAATTTCTAAACGGTTAATGTCAATTTTAAATCCCTTGGATTAATGTTGAAAGTCATTATTGCTTTATTTCAAAGAAATAGACCCGGGACATCAGAGCAATGTAGAGTCCAATTAACTTGATCTTTAGGTTTTTTTATTCAAAAACAGAAAGGGACTTGAACCGAGGCCTCCAGCCTAGACTAGAAGGCAAACACATGCTAACCTCTAAGCCACTGTGTCACCCTTACCTGCAAAGGCTTGTGGGGCTGCAGGTTTTCATTCTATATAAATTATAGACTCTGTGAAAGTTTTTTAATTCCGGCAACTCTGGTCATTCCATGGACATACCGCCATCTCTGCAGACACACTTTCAGAGATGCCCTTTTACAGTTTTACCCTTTTTAAAACTAGTATTTTTATTGACCGGCTACTGTTTACATCTCTACAAGTTCATCTCACCTCACAAACCGCACATCAACTGGTGTTTATTGTCTACTGTGTTTAACCGCTCTACCTCCATTCTCCATTACACAGACATTAAAGACTGTACTTTTATACTTTATTGTATTTTTATAGTATATCTTATCCTTCTTTTGTAACTATTGTGTACTATGTATACCTGCATAGTATACCTACCTCTATCTATCTAAGCAGCAGGATTTATGAAATATGAGTCTTTAGGGTTCAAAGTCTTAAAGAGATTAAAGTAAAACACTGTCTGACTGGGCTGTGCAGGGATTTGCTAAGACAGAAATGGCTAAAATCCTGTATTTTCCTTCCCAGACAGTTTTCTTTTCACCCTGTAGTAGAAGTTTGCCCATATTGTGCTCGTGTGTGAGCAACAGGCCAGGAGGAGGAACCGGGATGGCAGTGATTTAGACAGAATTCTGGCTCGGAGAGATGTGCAGAGGCTGGCTGTTGCCATCTGTTGACATTTGGAACATGTTTGGAGCATCGCTGCATTGTGCAACATTCAGACAGAGCCAAACTCTGACAGCTTGACTTGCTCTTCTAACATGGCAGGCTATAACTCTGCATCCTCTCTGTTAACAATATTCCTGCCTGCAGTCTGACACCGGCTCTCCGACTCCACAGACTGATGCTGGACATTTACTTCGATTACCTGTCACAGTGCTGATTGAGTAAACCTGTGACAAAATTCAGAGTTGCTTCCACTGGCCAAATACACTACTGCATATGAGAAAGTATTTAGGTGAAACACTGTATACCAGTCTATATAACACAGAGTAAACCTGAAGTGCTTGTGATTGGACAATAGGCACAGCGTTCCTTTGGTCAACAGGATCTGTAGAGAAAACAGCAGAGAGAGAGAGAGAAAGAGAGGGAAAGAGACGCAAATTCTTTTGGATTTGTCCAAAGAATCTGGTTTCACTCTGCTCACGTAGCTGAGTGTCATCAGTGATTTGGACTGTGAGTTAAAAACATTTTGTAATTGTAAACTTTATTTTTATTTTGTGTTGTTTCAACATAATTATGAGCCCTATTTGCACGGGCCAGGTGTGGAACATGGGGTTGTTTGAACTATTATTAAAAAAAAAAAAAATATATATATATATATATATATATATATATATATATATATATATATATATATATAAATAAAATGCCTCTCTGGCTCCTCTCCTCTCTCTGTCGCGCTCGGCGTGACTTTAGTTTTGGGCTCTCTGTCTCCTTATAAAGGCAGGTTTTTCCAACTGTGTTACAATTTACTAGGTAGCGTATTGGACCGGGACCCTAACAACCCGGAGTTCAATCCCGCGTGAGAAGCAGTGTGTTTATTTATTTCTTTTTTGACTCCTGCATGGCTAAAATAGGATTGGGCAACTGCCTTTTGAGTGTTGTCAGGGTTTTATTCAATCAGTAGTGCACCTGTAAACACACCAGAAATTTACCTGAACATACCTCACTTCCAGACCACCACGACCAACAGTGTAGGTATATTCCTAAACTTCGACACTATTTTAACAGCGAGGGAACAAGGTGTGAAAACAGACTGTTGACGGGGTTTAAGATAGCAATGAGCATCGCAGCGCGCCTTGCACAGGGTTTGCAATAGGGCTCTGAAAATTAAGTGTAGACCTTTAATTTGCTATGCATTAGTAAGACAACGGGCCGCACAGGACCGCCAAACTATTTATCCGTCAGTTGTGCAATTACTTTTGAGCCCATGGAAATGAAGTTCTTAAAAAATGGAAAAATCAGGTGATCTGCTGTTGAAACTGAACTAATCCATAACGTTTACAGAGAAGAACAACCAAACCTGTGTTAATTTAACCAACATATCCATAACCTAGCTGACCAACACCACATTCTTTCCACTGACTTCCACTGTTTATTTGTATTTATTCTAACTGTTATTCTACGCGGTTATTGTGTGACTTAATTTCAGTAGTACACTTGAAGTCTCTAAGCAGTTCAGAACCCAGTCCTTTTATTAGGACAGGATATATCTGGATATGTGGCTGACCATGGCATTGCATGAGATGGCAGCAGTGTGTGGAAGAGCATTGTCCTGTTGAAAATGCCCACTGGAGTGTGCATGCAGAAGAGGTCACATTTTGTAGAACTTTATTAAAGTAACTTTGTGTTATCACGAAGATCAAAAATGATCTGGCAGACATTCATGTGTACATGTGACGTATACAAGACACTAGGTCATCCCCACCCCTCCAAGACAAAATCAGGACTTGTCACTGAAGATGACTTTCCAACCTTGGAAGAACAAACCAATGAATCTGTGAGTGCTTTACACATGTATTACACACAACTTCTGTATGTGTAGCTCAATAAATATTGCCCATATCATTTGTTATGTCTGTTTCTGATTATCTTTATCTTTCTTCTTCCAACTATCATTGCAATCCAACAATTCCTTGTGCAAATAAAATGTACCTTGTACTGTATGTTCTACATACAGAATTGTTACCATACATATTTCCCCCAGTTCCAGGTTCTTATTTCAGACAAGTGAAGTCATGACTAAATTTAAGCAGAGACATTTTAAGGTGAGTGTACAGAAAATGACTCAGCTATAGATATCACTCCCTCTTGGGTTGAAGTTGGCAGGTCTGATCTAGGGCTTTATCAGAAAATGAATTTCATCAGTTGTTCATTTCATCGTTAAGAAAGTCAAAAGAAACACTAATAAACTTGAGAGTAAAATCTTTCACTCCAAAAACAGGAGGTTTCATCAACCTTCAACTAGACAGGAACTCGCATCATCTGATGACACTAGAGGTAAAACAGCAGACAACACTAGTGCTCGTTTAACCTCCCGGTGCGCGCTCCGGTGTACAGGTTTTGTTCCTTATTGGATTTGATTTGTAATTCGCAACCCTTGATGGCTGAGGCGAAATCAAAGAACGGGGGAAGAAGTGCCTTAAACTATCCTGAAGACAAGGTACTAGTACTGCAACGAAATAATGACTCAAGAAGTAGTAAAAGCAAAAGACTCTTTCTTTTATGAACAACTTTTTGATTTCGAACATAGTTGATTCTCAGACATGCTAGAGATGCGAATAACATCCAGTCCAAAGCTGCTCTGCAGTCAGAAAATGACCGCTGACGGTGGCTAACACAAACAGATAGGCTCCAGGTCTCTAAATGTACACCACAATATGAAATGTAAAAAATTGACTTTTTGAGTGTTGTATACTTTTAAATGCTTTGGGTGTACAAGTAGTACATTTTGAGTTCACAACTAGTTTACTAATATAGGCAAATAAAACATAAATGTTTTGTACTCTAAGTTTAATACTTGTACACTTTCAAGAATACTTGTAAGTGTACTTTAGTTATACATTTTAGTAAACTTATAAGTACATATAAGCACATATAAGTGTTCTCCTACAGGTAATAAAATGTGGCCTAACCATTTTTATATATTCATAAAAATCAGGGCACGAATTAAGGGGGGGCGGGGGGTCTGACTTTGAAGAATACTTGTAAGAGTACTTTAGTTATACATTTTAGTAAACTTTGAGTACAGAAGCAGTGTACATCTAAGCTTAATTTTACAGTTCAGGTATATTTTGAACTATACTAAAACCCACAAGTGTACTGACATTATTTATTATTTATAAGCTTCTATTCCACCTTTTAACATATTAAAATATACTTTTAAGTATTGTGGTGTTTGTCAAGAAGATGGCAATACTGTTTTAAAAAGCTTTTTATTAAACAATCTTACTACATCCAGCAAGGTGAGTCGAACTCCCATGAACCTACATCATGGCAAGCACTCCAAACACATTTAATTCGAATAATCCCTCTCACAGCGAGCCTACAAGCCAAGCATACTTTTTAAAAATAATTTTATTTCTAATTTTTTCAATTTTCTCCCCAATTTGGCACGGCCAATTATCCAACCCACTCATTAGGACTCCGCCTATCATTAGAGATGCCCCAACACCAGGAGGGTGAAGACTAACACATGCTTCCTCCGATACATGTGAAGTCAGCCACCGCTTCTTTTGGAGCTGCTGCTGATGCAGCATTACCGAGTAGCATCACAGCGCACTCGGAGGAAAGCGCAGCGACTCGGTTCTGGTACATCATCTTACAGATGCCCTGTGCTGCAGACATCAACCTTTAGTGATGTGAGGAGAGAGCACCATCTACCCACCCGGAGGAAGCAAGGTCAATTGTGCTCCCTCTGAGCGCCGATAGCTTGATGGCAAAGCCAAGCATACTTTACATATAAGGCAAGAACACTTAATTGTACTTTTTTTAAGAATATCTTCATTAAAGGATTAGGTACAAGGTTATGGGTTACAAGGTATAATTAGACTTTTCTGTAAACTTGTCAATATAAACCATGATGCTAAAGTATAATTATGTTTCGTTTAAATTTAGTTTAAAAAAGAAGCACACTTATAGTACACTTCAATAAACGTATTTTTTTATAAGGACTGGTGGCTTTAGTAGTGAGGAATTAGTTGCTCGTATATGATTAATTCTACAGTTAACTCATATCAGCTATTGAAATTAATTTTTTTATGAAATTTAAGACTTTGTAATACCACACAAAAAATAAAATTAATACTATTTTCAAAATAACAAAAAGCACCAATATTAAGTTTTCAGACATTACATTAAGTTGTAATTATTGTATTTTTATCAAACCAATATAAACTTGCATATCAGAAATTACCACTGCAAAATGCAACACTTTTTAAAAAATTTAACACTTTTTAAGACCTTCAGGGGACAGATTTAAGACATCAATAAGACAGAGTAAGGCCTTATTTTTAAGGATCTGCAGATACCTGTAAAATAGTCATGCAGTAAATCAATACAGTGATGTATAATCTTGAAGTTTAAAAACTGTTTTGGTTTATGTAAAATATGAATTGAATTTTTAGGGCAGGAAAACTACTGGCAGATTTAAAATTTGTGCCCACTGCACTGGACCACAGAGAGAGCTGATCTTTAAGAACTTTTAGAAACAGAGTTGAAAATAGCAGAAGAAAGGAAGAGACAAGATAAAGAGAGTTAGAGAGTCCTTGAAATGTTTTTGTGTGTGTGCTGTTCAATTAATATTATGTAACATCTTACATTCTCTCTCTGTCTCTGAGTTCAGTAAAGTTCACTCTCAGCTTAGTTAATAGAAACGCTCTGTCTCTTTCTCTGTTGTTGTCAGGCTGCAAAATCAGACTGATCTGTCCATATTTCTGCACAGACCCACACACCACTGTAATTTCCAACCTTATATAATACGTCTGAAAGCTGACAGCGGTCCAGCTCTCTCCTTTCTGTTCAGATAATAAATGAGTCAAATTATTTATCTGTGTATTTTCACACAGGTCTTCTCTTTAGAAACATACACACACTGCAACACACTCACACACACATACAATCAAAATCTTCACCTTTACTTAACGGGGACAACTTTCAGAAACTTTTGAAGTGAATGCCAGCTGTTTTTACATGAGTTTTGAGTCAGGAGTGTCTTAGAGAGGTATCGAGTAATGAAATACTTACTTACTGTATTCAGTGTAGCCGCTAGCGGTTAGCTGCTAATGCTAATGCCCCTGCCATAGTGCCGGAGAAATTCGGAAATCTAAGCTTACTGTAAATAAATGGAAGCGCTTTACTCACCCAAATAAACAGTTTTCAGGAGAGAATCTGTGTAGATAAACATCTAGCGCTCATTTTACTTCAAAGGAAAGTCTCTTTTATTACAGTTTTATTAAATAAATTTATTAAAATATAAATTGAACACTCATAACTAACTCTCTCTCCTCTTCGTTTTCCTCCGGCTCCGAAGGAGGAGGAATAAGCTTAACTACATAGATAATATGATTTAAGACTTTGCATGATTTCATGTTTTTAATGATATTTCCTTAAGTTTTTATTAAAAACATTAAAAAATCTGCTTGGATATTAAACAAATAACATGTAAATAGCACTTAAAGCATAGCAATGCCAAGTTAAAAAATAATAATGAAAAGTCTTTTTTTTTTACAGTTTTATTTTGATTTACTTTTATTTTTATACTTTAAGTAGTTTTGAAAGCCGTACAGCCTGGTGACGTATTTATTTGTGAGATGTACACGGAGCCTGGTCAAACGATAAAGCGTGGTAAAATATGGAAAACATGGTAAAAAAATTATAAAAATACAGTAAAACATAGTAAACCATGGGAAAACTATAAAAAAAACTTTGTAAAACATTGTAAAACTATGAAACATGGCAAAACACAGTAAAACAGTAAAACGTTAAAAACATGGCAAAATAGTAAAACATGGTAAAACATGATACATGGTAAAAACATGGTAAAACATGGCAAAATAGTAAAACATGGTAAAACAGTAAAACATGATATATGGTAAAAACATGGTAAAACATGGCAAAATAGTAAAACATGGCAAAACACGGTAAAACAGTAAAAACATGGTAAAAAATGGCAAAATAGTAAAACATGGTAAAACATGGCAAAATAGTAAAACATGGTAAAACAGTAAAACATGATAAAAACATGGTAAAACATAGTAAAACTACAAAAATGTGGTAAAACATGGTAAGACTATAAAAACGTGGTAAAACATGGTAAAACTTTAAAAACATGGTAAAACTTTAAAAACATGGTAAAACATGGTAAAACATGGTAAAACTTTAAAAACATGGTAAAACTATAAAAACATGGTAAAACATGGTAAAACATGGTAAAACTATAAAAACATGATAAACTATAAAAACATGGTAAAACTATAAAAACATGATAAACTATAAAAACATGGTAAAACATGGTAAAACTATAAAAACATGATAAAACTATAAAAACATGGTAAAACTATAAAAACATGATAAACTATAAAAACATGGTAAAACACGGTAAGAAAATGGTAAAACTATAAAAACATGGTAAAACTATAAAAACATGGTAAAACATGGTAAAACTATAAAAACATGGTAAAACTATAAAAACATGGTAAAACTATAAAAACATGGTAAAACATGGTAAAACACGGTAAAACATGGTAAAACTATAAAAACATGGTAAAACATGGTAAAACTATAAAAACATGGTAAAACACGGTAAAACTTTAAAAACATGGTAAAACATGGTAAAACTATAAAAACATGGTAAAACATGGTAAAACTATAAAAACATGGTAAAACACGGTAAAACTTTAAAAACACGGTAAAACATGGTAAAACTATAAAAACATGGTAAAACATGGTAAAACTATAAAAACATGGTAAAACACGGTAAAACTTTAAAAACATGGTAAAACATGGTAAAACACGGTAAAACATGGTAAAACTATAAAAACATGGTAAAACATGGTAAAACATGGTAAAACTATAAAAACATGGTAAAACTATAAAAACATGGTAAAACATGGTAAAACACGGTAAAACACGGTAAAACTATAAAAACATGGTAAAACACGGTAAAACATGGTAAAACTATAAAAACATGGTAAAACATGGTAAAACATGGTAAAACATGGTAAAACTATAAAAACATGGTAAAACTATAAAAACATGGTAAAACACGGTAAAACATGGTAAAACTATAAAAAACATGGTAAAACATGGTAAAACTATAAAAACATGGTAAAACATGGTAAAATATGGTAAAACACGGTAAAACTATAAAAACATGGTAAAACATGGTAAAACTATAAAAACATGGTAAAACATGGTAAAACACGGTAAAACTATAAAAACATGGTAAAACATGGTAAAACTATAAAAACATGGTAAAACATGGTAAAACTATAAAAACATGGTAAAACACGGTAAAACATGGTAAAACTATAAAAACATGGTAAAACATGGTAAAACTATAAAAACATGGTAAAACATGGTAAAACTATAAAAACATGGTAAAACACGGTAAAACATGGTAAAACTATAAAAAACATGGTAAAACATGGTAAAACTATAAAAACATGGTAAAACTATAAAAACATGGTAAAACATGGTAAAACTATAAAAACATGGTAAAACTATAAAAACATGGTAAAACATGGTAAAACTATAAAAACATGGTAAAACTATAAAAACATGGTAAAACATGGTAAAACATGGTAAAACTATAAAAACATGGTAAAACTATAAAAACATGGTAAAACATGGTAAAACACGGTAAAACATGGTAAAACTATAAAAACATGGTAAAACATGGTAAAACATGGTAAAACTATAAAAACATGGTAAAACTATAAAAACATGGTAAAACACGGTAAAACATGGTAAAACTATAAAAAACATGGTAAAACATGGTAAAACTATAAAAACATGGTAAAACATGGTAAAATATGGTAAAACACGGTAAAACTATAAAAACATGGTAAAACATGGTAAAACTATAAAAACATGGTAAAACTATAAAAACATGGTAAAACATGGTAAAACACGGTAAAACTATAAAAAACATGGTAAAACACGGTAAAACTATAAAAACATGGTAAAACATGGTAAAACTATAAAAACATGGTAAAACATGGTAAAACTATAAAAACATGGTAAAACACGGTAAAACATGGTAAAACTATAAAAACATGGTAAAACACGGTAAAACATGGTAAAACTATAAAAACATGGTAAAACATGGTAAAACTATAAAAACATGGTAAAACTATAAAAACATGGTAAAACATGGTAAAACATGGTAAAACTATAAAAAACATGGTAAAACATGGTAAAACTATAAAAACATGGTAAAACTATAAAAACATGGTAAAACATGGTAAAACTATAAAAACATGGTAAAACTATAAAAACATGGTAAAACATGGTAAAACACGGTAAAACTATAAAAACATGGTAAAACATGGTAAAACACGGTAAAACTATAAAAACATGGTAAAACTATAAAAACATGGTAAAACATGGTAAAACACGGTAAAACTATAAAAACATGGTAAAACTATAAAAACATGGTAAAACATGGTAAAACTATAAAAACATGGTAAAACTATAAAAACATGGTAAAACATGGTAAAACACGGTAAAACTATAAAAACATGGTAAAACATGGTAAAACTATAAAAACATGGTAAAACATGGTAAAACTATAAAAACATGATAAACTATAAAAACATGGTAAAACACGGTAAAAAATGGTAAAACTATAAAAACATGGTAAAACATGGTAAAACTATAAAAACATGGTAAAACTATAAAAACATGGTAAAACACTGTAAAACTATAAAAAACATGGTAAAACACGGTAAAACTATAAAAACATGGTAAAACATGGTAAAACTATAAAAACATGGTAAAACATGGTAAAACTATAAAAACATGGTAAAACACGGTAAAACTATAAAAACATGGTAAAACTATAAAAACATGGTAAAACACGGTAAAACATGGTAAAACTATAAAAAACATGGTAAAACTATAAAAACATGGTAAAACTATAAAGACATGGTAAAACACGGTAAAACATGGTAAAACTATAAAAACATGGTAAAACATGGTAAAACTATAAAAACATGGTAAAACTATAAAAACATGGTAAAACACGGTAAAACATGGTAAAACTATAAAAAACATGGTAAAACATGGTAAAACTATAAAAACATGGTAAAACTATAAAAACATGGTAAAACATGGTAAAACTATAAAAACATGGTAAAACATGGTAAAACACGGTAAAACTATAAAAACATGGTAAAACATGGTAAAACTATAAAAACATGGTAAAACTATAAAAACATGGTAAAACATGGTAAAACACGGTAAAACTATAAAAACATGGTAAAACATGGTAAAACACGGTAAAACTATAAAAACATGGTAAAACTATAAAAACATGGTAAAACACGGTAAAACTATAAAAACATGGTAAAACTATAAAAACATGGTAAAACATGGTAAAACTATAAAAACATGGTAAAACTATAAAAACATGGTAAAACATGGTAAAACACGGTAAAACTATAAAAACATGGTAAAACATGGTAAAACACGGTAAAACTATAAAAACATGGTAAAACTATAAAAACATGGTAAAACATGGTAAAACACGGTAAAACTATAAAAACATGGTAAAACTATAAAAACATGGTAAAACACGGTAAAACTATAAAAACATGGTAAAACATGGTAAAACACGGTAAAACTATAAAAACATGGTAAAACTATAAAAACATGGTAAAACATGGTAAAACTATAAAAACATGGTAAAACTATAAAAACATGGTAAAACATGGTAAAACACGGTAAAACACGGTAAAACTATAAAAACATGGTAAAACATGGTAAAACATGGTAAAACTATAAAAACATGGTAAAACTATAAAAACATGGTAAAACATGGTAAAACTATAAAAACATGGTAAAACATGGTAAAACTATAAAAACATGGTAAAACATGGTAAAACTATAAAAACATGATAAACTATAAAAACATGGTAAAACACGGTAAAAAATGGTAAAACTATAAAAACATGGTAAAACTATAAAAACATGGTAAAACACGGTAAAACTATAAAAACATGGTAAAACATGGTAAAACTATAAAAACATGGTAAAACATGGTAAAACTATAAAAACATGATAAACTATAAAAACATGGTAAAACATGGTAAAACTATAAAAACATGGTAAAACTATAAAAACATGGTAAAACATGGTAAAACACGGTAAAACACGGTAAAACTATAAAAACATGGTAAAACATGGTAAAACTATAAAAACATGGTAAAACATGGTAAAACATGGTAAAACTATAAAAACATGGTAAAACATGGTAAAACATGGTAAAACATGGTAAAACTATAAAAACATGGTAAAACATGGTAAAACTATAAAAACATGGTAAAACTATAAAAACATGGTAAAACATGGTAAAACATGGTAAAACTATAAAAACATGGTAAAACATGGTAAAACTATAAAAACATGGTAAAACATGGTAAAACTATAAAAACATGATAAACTATAAAAACATGGTAAAACACGGTAAAAAATGGTAAAACTATAAAAAACATGGTAAAACATGGTAAAACTATAAAAACATGATAAACTATAAAAACATGGTAAAACTATAAAAAACATGGTAAAACATGGTAAAACTATAAAAACATGGTAAAACTATAAAAACATGGTAAAACATGGTAAAACATGGTAAAACTATAAAAACATAGTAAAACATGGTAAAACTATAAAAACATGGTAAAACACGGTAAAACTTTAAAAACATGGTAAAACATGGTAAAACACGGTAAAACTATAAAAACATGGTAAAACATGGTAAAACATGGTAAAACTATAAAAACATGGTAAAACTATAAAAACATGGTAAAACTATAAAAACATGGTAAAACATGGTAAAACACGGTAAAACTATAAAAACATGGTAAAAAATAAAACTAAAAACAAAGGCAAAATCATTTACAAGTGAACAATTGGCTCAGCAAGTTTAGCTCAAGAGCAGACCAAAGAAATATCCAAACAATCCAAAAAACAGGACTTTTGGAACAATGATTTTGGACAATTAAATTATTAAAACACAGGAACAGAAAACATGTTTGGTGCAAAACAAACGCACACAGTTTGAGCACACAAACTATGCTGCCCTCTCACTGCGTTCTGAAGAGTTTACAGGACTAGACAGCTAGCTAACCCTTGGTCTCCAAATTACTTCACAAGGTTTACTTTTCTTGTTTTTAATTGAAGATTCAGCAATTTGCTGGTAAACAGACAATTAATGTCCACAACTCAGGCAATTAGGAGGGATTCAGAGAGAGAAACACTGCGGACTGAGAAATCATGACCTTCACTGCTTCACTGCTGGGCTACAATTAGTGCAGTTCCTGTTAACAAAATAGCCACTAGGTGGCAGCATCTGACTGCTAAAAAGGCGAAGTACTCTAAAGAATAAATAAAAGAGGCAGAACTCAGGGAGAACTTAGGCAGAACTCAAACCGATATCTTATTTGAAGCCTATGACCCAAAACATTTAAGTAAATGCACCAAGAAATAGATGGTGCATACAAGAAACCCCGTTAATATCCCATTGCTGGAAGAGTTCTGCCTGGAGGGTAAAAAATTCCCTTGGCTAGTCAAGACTAGTATATGGTTATAGGAAATCTATTAGTCTATTAGAGGTTATTTTAGCCAAGCTCTTTTCCACGCACTGTTTTCCATGTTCAAATGTCCATATGATTAAATATGTTAAGAAAACGGTTTATATTTGTGTGTACATTTTGTGATTTCAGTCCCTGGCCACTTTATTAGAGACACCTACCTCATGCTTCTACTGCCTTTGTGTGACTAGCCACTGTTTTGTTTAATATCACCTGTCGTGTGGGTGTGGGCATGTGTGTTTGTGTGACAGTGAGTGACAGACAGAGTGTGATTATCATTACAGTGTGTCAGACATTCAAATGATAGGCAGGAAAAAAAAAAATTCACACCTACACACACGCGCGTTCGCGCATGCACTCACACAAACTCGCACAACAACTACGAACAAAATAATCACCCCCCTCCATTCCACCATTGCTAATTCAAAGAGAAGACATCTTTGCAGGTTCAGCTAATGTGCCGAGAGAAGGATGAAAGAGAAGTGACAGAGGAATAGAGAGAGATATGGAGGAAGGGAAAAGGTGATAGCTGATGATTAAGAGTAAAGAAAAAAGAGAGAGTACGGGTTATGACCAGAAAAAAGAGAGAGAGCTGGAGAGAGTGAGAGAGAGACTTTACCTTTCTTTTAATCTGTCAGAGGTGCAAACAGAGGAAGAGTGAAGCTGAAGTATAATTATCTCTCTCTCTTTTTTGTGTGGAAAATGAAAGCAGTTTTTATATCTACCCATCATGGCAGTGCAGAAATGGCCAAGGCTACAGAACACAGAACACGCACACACACACACACAGACAGACACACAAGATTTCTTTTTAAATGATTCATTTTTCTCTTGCAGATTACAAGCTGCAGAAGATGCAGAGCTTTCAGAACTCAAATAATGCAAAGAAAACAAGTTCATATTCATGAAGTTTTAAGAATTCAGAAATTAATATTTGGTGGAATAACCCTGGTTTTTATTCACAGTTTTTATGCATCTTTGCATGTTCTCCTCCACCAGTCTTACACACTGCTTTTGAATAACTTTATGCCACTCCTGGTGCAAAAATTCAAGCAGTACAGCTTGGTTTGTTGGCTTCTGATCATCCATCTTCCTCTTGATTATATTCCAGAGATTTTTAATTTGGTAAAATGAAAGAAACTCATCATTTTTAAGCGGTCTCTTTTTTATTTAAGTTATATTATACAAATTTATGCAAGTACAGTATATGAATATGTATTATTACATATTCATTTTTAATAAACACTTTCCAAATAATCTCCATAATTGGTGTTTTTGATGTCAACAGTTATTCAGAGTAAAATTTTCCTTTTCATTTCAGAAAAGTTTCCCTTTAAACAGCCTTCTGTTATCTTGTCTTTGGAAAAGGTCATCTTGGTCCCTTCGAAAAGTCACTAGGCTGGTTGGGAACTTAAAATAGAGATCCATTTAAAAGAAGAGTGTAGAGAGTATCAGTGCAGAAAACGAATGAGGGTCTGAATAAGACTGTGATCGTGAAAAGAATAACCCCGTTACCAACAGGCAGGTTTTCACAGTCCTTTAGCGGAGGAAAGATAATTACTCTGAACTCCATATGAAAGAGCTTCCATTCAGTCAGCAGACGTGCGAGCTGCAGAATCTGAATGACTCCTAGTGGCTCTGAGAGTGTCATTATCACAAAACCAACTGCTTCCATCAGGCAGTAGGTAAGGATTTAGCATAATGCAATGTTGTATTAAAGTGATACTTCAGCCAAAACTGACATTTACCCAGTGTTCACCCCCCAACACCCCCAAAAAATAGTCAATTAGTCCAGATAGATTTGATGCTTTAATGATTGGTTTGTATTGCTGGAGCCACAGCACCAATAAAGCTGTAACAAGTACTGAGAGGGAATGTCCACTAATTTGCATAGTGCTAACTGCTGTTCATAATTATCACACACTCTCCTTAAACTGTGTGGTGTGTTTAGTAATCTATAATAGACTTACTTATCTGGTTTCTAACACTTTAGGACTAAAGTACAATGTGTCAAAAGTATTCCCATTCGTTACTCAGTAAGAAGTATATATATTAGTGTTTAAAATATTTTGATAGAAGTTGAAGTATCAACTCAAGCTTTTTACTCAAGTAAAAGTGTAAAATAAATGGTTTCAAAACTACTTAACGTATAAAAGCAAAAGTAATGTTTAGAAAAATATATATTTCATAAAGCCATAATGACTATAATGTTAAAGTTGAAATGTTAATTTGGGATGCACTAGGATGCCAGTTTCAGTTGCATGTGTGCGTTTAACTATAGCAGGGGGGATGCACACAGGTTGGAGATGCACCTGTGTTAACAATTCACTGCCAAAATAGCAATAAACGACTGATGACATCTGCATAGGTTTTATTCAGTCAATGACACCACTGTGTTTTATGTTGCCAAGATAGCAATACAGTACATGTCAGTCTTGTCGTTGTCTGTCTGCCTGCTCTTGCACTAAAAACTCCCACTTGCCTGATCACGTGACGCTTCAGCGTTCTAACTCGCCGTCCTTCTAATTATTCCCACTTGGTTCTCTTAGTATAAATAGCCCCCTATTTCTGTTTATTGTTGCCCAGGGTTGAATCTATTTTTTGATTAGCTCTTCTAACCTGCGTTTCCTTTGCTCTTTTCTTTTTGTTATCCACCCTTTTTCGTATATTTGACCACTCTTTTTGCCTAGCCATTTGTTGTTTTGTTTGCCTACTAGGTGCCGATCTGTTCTTTTGTACATTTGACCTGCCTTTTGACTTGCCCATCTACTCATTGTTGGATATCCTGTGTATGACCCGTTTGCTTGCCCATTCTTGCATGCATTTTTTCTCTGCTGCCCTTTTGTTACTGACCTTGCCTGTCCCTGTCCGTTCCTATATGTTTAGCCCTGTATTTAATAAATTGTGTGATTGGTATCCGCGTGTGTCTGTCCTGTGTTTGGCCGCCGTAACAATACACCAAGAATGTACCTAAACACACTGCACTTCTTAGACCATCATGCCTATCAGCGTAGATATATTGACATGCACTGTTGCTTTTTAAACGATGCAGGTGAAAAGTCTGAAAACAGACACACACATATACATACAGACACACAGATATATTAGTACCCATATGACCTGGTGAGCGAACCTCGGTTTTGCTGCCTCTGCTTCACTGCTCACTCAACCGGAAATCCAATCTGCCACTGTGTGTGTGTGGTGTGTGTACGCGCTAAAGTGTGGTACCTGTCTTACCTCTCTGTGAATACAGGTGTTAATGTTCTCTCACCAATATCTGCTTCTGCTCTAACACACACACACACACTCTTCCCCACCCCCCGCCCTGCCCCTTCCCCACACACACACAAACGCAGAAAGAGAGATAAAAGAAAAATGTAAAAGAAAAGACAGAAATAACAAATACATCTGAAACACGCTGAGGAGTTTAAATGGTAGTTTAACCAAAAAATCAATTTACGTATTACATAAACTGAATGTTGATGCTGTTGTTTACATAATCATGTGTGTTTTAGCCACGTTCAGGATGAAACAGCAGCAAAACATTACCCTGGACACTCACTCACACACACACACACACACACACACACATACCTGCACCACAGCTGTTTGTGCCATACCCTGGCAAAACACACCGCTGTAAATTACGTGACAATTAAACATCAACATGTAAACCAGAGAACACAGCAGAACTAAAAACAGCCCAGTTTCAGTTGTCAGATCTGAATCGTGTCTATACATTAGTCCATGTTTACCAACCTGCACAGAAACTTGTGTTGGAAAGATTAATGAACACCTCCACAATTTACATGACAGTTTCTTTATAGGCACATACATTGAAACTGAAACACCTTTCATTTTAGTGTGGGAGGTTTCATGGCTAAATTGGAGCAGCCTGGTGGCCAATCTTCATTAATTGCACATTGCACCAGTAAGAGCAGAGTGTGAAGGTTCAATTAGCAGGGTAAGAGCACAGTTTTGCTCAAAATATTGCAATGCACACAACATTATGCGTGACATACCAGAGTTCAGAAGAGGACAAATTGTTGGTGCACGTCTTGCTGGCGCATCTGTGACCAAGACAGCAAGTCTTTGTGATGCATCAAGAGCCACGGTATCCAGGGTAATGTCAGAATACCACCAAGAAGTACGAACCACATCCACCAGGATTAACTGTGGACGCTGTAAGAGGAAGCTGTCTGAAAGGGATTTTCGGGTGCTAACCCAGATTGTATCCAAAAAACATAAAACCACGGCTGCTCAAATCACGGCAGAATTCAATGTGCACCTCGACTCTCCTGTTTCCACCAGAACTGTCCGTCAGGACAATAAATTATTGTGGTCTAAAATCAGGTGTTTCAGTTTCATTGTCCAACCCCTGTAATTATTTAACGGGGGGGGGGGGGGGGTATTTATTTCTTTATAAATAACAGCTTCAACTCTAGGATGTTGGTGAAATTCCTCATATTAACTGTTCACTTCAGGTACTTCCATTTCATTTTGATTAAAACATTTACTTTAACCTTATTCTTCTTTAATCATTCTTTAATAGAAAGACTTGTGTGCTTAGGGTCATTGTCTTGTTGGATGGCCCACCTTTTATTGAGATTCAATCCATGGACATATTTCCTTACATTTTTCTTTACAATTCTTTGTTATCATTCAGAAATCATTGTTCCATTTTAGTAAAGGCAGTCCATCCCAGCCCAGATTCAAGCTTGTTAACGTGACCATTAGCAAACTGCAGACGAGCATTTTTTTTTTTTTTGTAGAGCAGTGGCTTTGTCTTTGCAACACTGCAATGCACACCATTGTTGTTCAGTGTTTTCCTCAGGGTGGACTCATGTTCATTAATATTAGCCAATGGGAGAAAGGCCTTCAGTTGCTTAGAAGTTACCCTGGGGTCCTTTGTGACCTTGCCAACTATTATGCACCTTGCTCTTGCAGTGATCTTAGTTTGAAACAAGGTATCCAACTCCTGGTAAAAGCATTGATCATCTCGCACCTCGACTACTGCAATGCAATGCTTTCGGGCCTCCTGACTTGTGTAGTCAAGCTACTTCAGATGGTTCAGAATGCGGCAGCATCCCTGGTCTTCAACCACAAAGGCACAAAACAGGCACACGTCACCCCACTGCTCACTGAGCATTGGCTACCGGTTGCTGCTCGTATTAAATTCAAAGATCTTACAATTGCCTACAAGGTGAAGCTCTCTCCTACCTGCACTTTCTTTTAAAGTCTAAAGTTACTTCCTGGCCATTGCGCTCCTCCAGTGAAGGTCGCCTCGCTTTACCAAACATTTAAACACAGCAATCCAGACTGTTCTCATACAGAGTTCCCCAAAGGTTGAAAAAACTTCCCTCCACTACCAGATCAGGAGAATCTCTCGCTATCTTTAATAAACTCCAGAAGACAAAGCTCTTCAAAGAGCACTTACTCTCCTAACACCTCTAACAAACTAACTACTGCTAACCTCATTTCCTTCTTCCCCTCCTTTTCCCTCTTCCCCACTATTTCCCCTTAGCTTCCTTTAGTCCCTGTCTAAAATATTTTTGCTTCGAAATTCTATGTCCTCTATTACTAAATGTACAACATTATTTATAAGAAGCTTTGGATAAAAACATCCATTAAATGTAATGTAATGTCTAAATTCTTTCAAGATGGTTTTGTAACTTTTCCCAGCCTGATGATCATCAACAACTCTTTTTTCTGTGGTTCTCAGAAATCTCTTTGCTTTGTGCCATGATACACTTCCACAAGCACGTGTTGTGAAGAGCAGGCTTAGATAGATCCCTGTTCTTTATATAAAACAAAATGATCACTCACGCTTGATTGTCATCCCATTTCACCTGCAAACTAACTGCTTATCCTTGAAACTTCACATATTTTTTGTTCCTCAATAAATAAATGAACAAGTATAATGTTTTTGTTTAATTTCACATTCATACTTTTTATGTAATATATTATATAATAACGTAATAATGGTTATTTTATGCCATCGCCTAAAGAACCAATATGTTCCGCCTTTATTTATTAAGAGTGTGCATTAAGGGAATAACATTTTGTTCAGAGCTACAGCTGAAATCTTGGCATGGTTATGTACAGTAGAGGCTAGAAAATCAGAACTAGCTCTAGGGGACAGCAGCTTTAGAGGTAGGCGAAAGACCTAGCAGCCCAACTGTTCTTTCCTCCAGTCACGGAGGGAAATAAACCGCCACAGAAAGCAGAGGGCCTTGGGCTAGACATTGATGAAGCGCTCTGCTGCTGTAGCGTTGCTAGCGTACACTCCTATATCATCTCTTTATACCGACCCTTACAAACCGTTACATTCATTTCCCTGGGCGACTCAGAATTGTTGTATAATAAACTGAAGTTACATTATAAATTATACTTACATTTCATTTCCAGTCAGGGTGGAGGGTTCAAGTCTGAATTTTTATGTTCCTTTCAATGCCAGTTGGTAATAAAAACATGGTAAAATGAAAAGGAAGATTTTTATTCAGCAATATTAGCCTGTATATAGAGCAATAGCTGTTCAGTAAAGTATGAATATGATAAATGATCTTATGTTCTACAAAAGTTTATAATACACACTGTCCACCCAGTTTTAGCTATTCCATTTATTTTAGTTAAATGACAAATCAGACAAACGTCAAGCCCCCAGCTGCTCAAATAGTCAAAGTTTTAAAAAAGTTTCATGATGCAGAGAGCAGAAATGTAATGTCCCCATATGAGGACCCAGGATCTCAAGAGGTCAAGACAATTTATTCTCAACATAGTACATAATTGCACTCCAACCAAATTGATACATAATATTTGATAAATGTGTCAAAAGTGTTTTATGCAAATACTGTATGGAAAATTCTGGATTAAAAAAAAAAAAAAAACATTAAAATAATGAATTTAAATTTTTCTATCATTACTTCCACAATGGGCGGCACGGTGGCGCAGTGGGTAGCACTTCCACCTCACAGCAAGACGGCCTGGGTTCGATTCCCGGGTGGGGTGACCCGGGTCTTTCTGTGTGGAGTTTGCACGTTCTCCCCGTGTCTGCGTGGGTTTCCTCCGGCTTCTCCGGTTTCCCCCCACAGTCCAAAGATGGCACGTTCAGGCTAAATGGATGTCTGATACAAATTGCCCCCTAGGTGTGAGTGACTGTGTCTGTGTGTCTGTCTGCCCTGCAATGGATTGGCGGCCTGTCCATGGTGTATCCTGCCTTCCACTCGATGCCGGCTGGGATAGGCTCCAGCACCCCCCTGCGACCCTTAATGGATAAAGCAGTTGATAATGACTTACTTGACTACTTCCACAATTTATGCTGACCAAATGTAAAATGTAAAAAAAAAAAAATATTCAATTGTGAGAATAAACTACAGATTGAATCTTGTAAGAAGCAATATTTATAAAACATTATAGAAAAAATACATGTTAGCTGTGCTGATAGTCAAAAAGCTTTGTAAATGCCTTTTAGAGGCTGTCTGTGTGAAGTACGTAAAGACGTGGCCAGAAGAACTTTTGCGAAAAGTGATCTTACACCCCGTTGTTTTCACTTTAACATTCCTTGAGCCACAATGTGACATGTATATTGTAATAAAAGATAACAGAAGACATTACCACCCACAGTGGACAGTGCAGTGAGTGGTAATGATCTTGACCTCTGAAACTAATCATTGCAGAACATGGGACATATATTTATCGCTGTCTCTTAACTTTTTTTGGCATGTCAGTGAATTATTCATGATACAGAAATATGTTTCTCTTTGAGTGCTACTTTTTTGTATTTCTTTCTTTTTGTCCACACATCACTTCTTCACACGCTTTCCAAACACAGTCTTTCAGTCCTCCACACTCTCTCAGTGGGCCTTAAATCTGCTGACTGGGCTGCCGTGACATCACCTGACCTTCCTCAGTCCTCAGCCCTCTCCATCACTGGGTTCACTGTCTTGATGTTCTGGGCACAGCTTCCCTAAAGCTGTGGTTTTCAACTGTGGTACATGTAGCACTATTGGTACACAGAACACCCCGAGGCGATGGAACAGATGACCTCAGAAAATTTGCTGCATGTACTAAAATATTAAGTTTTCATTTGCAAATTGAAAACTCAAAACATTACAAACATGGGAAAACTTTACCCAAAACACCACTTTTAACAGACCTGCTCCCTATTCACTCCTGAGACCTAACACTAACGAGTCACATGACACAGGGAGCAAAAATGGCTAATTGAGCACATTTTCATTTAGGGATGTACTTGCTTTTGTTGCCAGCGGTTTAGACATTAATGGTTGTGTGTTGAGTTATTTTGAGGGCACAGCTAATTTACACTGTTATACTGTAACTGTACACTGAATACTTTTATACATTGTATCAAAGTGTCATATCTTTATCGTCAGTGTTGTCCCATGGAAATATGTCATAAAATATTTAATATTTAAAAAAACTGAATGGTGTAGTTATTTTTGTGAGAAATTGAATATAGCAATTAAAGCTGTGGATGTTAGGAAACAAGCTGCATAGTGAGGGACACTGGTAGTGTGAATAGCTGTCTTACATTTTGCATCTTATTTAATTCATTTTCATATTCATATTGCACATATCCACCAATCATCACTCACCATTAGTGTGTAGTTTTGCCCACCAGAGCTTCCTTTCTTCCAGGTATTTAGTTATGTGTTGTTACTAATAGTTGACTGTCTGGCCACAAGGAGGATGTTAAAGGATATCAGAGCAAGCTACCATTTTCAAGTTACTGTAGTAGTAGTATGACTTCATGCTGCTTCAGAACTGCAGTGAAGGATGTGTGTGCTGGGTTCATTTTCCCATGTAATGGAAAAACACAGGCTGGCAGAAGGGAAGCAGGGCTATTTATTCTTTTATTACCCATCATTTAAATAAATAAAGCTATTCAGTATACCATAAAACACTGTAAATAAAATGACAGCAGATGCACTTTTAAATAACAATAAAATACTGGCACATTATTGTAATTTTTTTCCTTGTAAGGATTATTTTTGTCCAACATCCACCAAAAGAGAACAGATAGATTCTTTACACTAGGAAAGGGCCAGGCAAGGCAACAAGGTTCATTTGTATCGCACCTTTCATTCACATAGGCAGTTTAAAGTGCTTTACAGAAAGATTTACGACTCAAGTCAGAAACAGTTTAAAAGAATAAATTATAAATTAAAGAGAAAAAAACATACATTCATAACAGAATTTAAAACAATTATTTCATTCATTTTAAACTAGTTGAGGTCTCTAGTATGAATGAATGCCATGTAAGCTGTTTGTGTAAAAAATGTGATCAGATGTTTCTATTTAGCCCTGCTTTATTTTACCTAATTAAAGGTGTTTGAAGAAAGACAGGATTTCGGCTCATTAATATTGATACATAAAAAAATATCACCTCTGATTGGCTAACAGCAATGCAGCAGAGAACACCTATCTGCCTTCAACTTCACAGTCAGTTTTACAGCTTTAACACTCAAACATCAAAATGTTTTCAGAGATACAGCTTTAGTTATAAAGATACAGTACTGAGTGCTAGGTAAAGTTAACCCTTAAACTTCGCTGCGTCGCTCAGTCGCAAAACGAGCAGCCCCGCGGCCGAGAAACCTTATTAATGCTGCTGGGAAAGTGGAGGCTGCCCACAGCAGAGCTGCTCTCCCCACAGCAGAGCTGCTCTTCCTGATCAACTCGTTATTTGAACATTTTCTTTTACTAGCTACTGCAGACAATGGAGGCTAAGGAACAGTCTCATGTGCAACATGCATATACAACTCAGAGAGACCTATAGTATTTGAAGAAAAACTAGAACAAGAAAAAGTGGATACATACAAGAAGATACAAGTGATAAAAACTAAGAACAAAAAAACAATACAAGAAATAAAGTACTAACACTGTGCAAAAAACACAGCTGATCAGCATCAGTGTAGTAGAATCTGAACACCTGAGCCCCTCTTTCAGACTGACAGTGGAACTCATATAAAAAGAGAGTGTGATTTTATGACTCTGTCCAGAGTCTTAAATAATAAGCTTAAATCCTGGACGCTGAGAAGCTGAAGTGTGTGTGGAGAGAGAGACCCATTTGTTATGTGTGTAGTTTTGTGTGGAAGAGGAAAGGGGGAGTGGTACAGGATAGTGTGAACAGGAGGAGACAGTATTTACAGATAGAGACACAGCACCCCCATCTGTTTACACTCAGTACTGCAGTCAGAACACGTTATATTCAACATAGATTTATGCCTATGCATTATGACCTAAAGGGTTGTGTGTTGTTGGGTTATGTGATGGGTTATGTGATGTTGTTTCCATAGCCAGGACTGCCTAAACATTTACCTTATGCATAAGGTGTCCAGATGTGTCTGGAAAAACTTGCTTTATTTGTAAATTTGCTGATTATTTAGTTACAAATAAAAATGACTGGCATATCTTTTTATAAATGTGATTTAACAATGTAAACAATGGGAAACAAATTTAGCACAAAAAAATAGATTTTTTTTATTAACCCATTAATGGAAAATGTGGGTCAAAAAGTTAAACGTTTAAATTGTCTATATCTTTTCAATAAATTAATTGAATCATTCATAATTTAAGGTATTCCTCAATTACCTTATTTTTTACATCCAAATTTTTACTTTTCTTACCTTTAGAATAAAAGCCCTTTTTGTATCACTACCACCAATGTACAACATGGTTCAAAAATGACCTGCATTCATTTTCTATGTAACTTCATGTATGGCTGAGAGTTTCTATGATATATCTGCGGAATACATTAATCCAATCATTTAAAAATTAAGGCGTACGCCAATTAACCTGTTTTTGATCATCATACATCCTTATTTAATTTTTACTTTTCTTACTTTTTGAATAAAAGCCCTTTTTGTATCACTACTCCTCTAATACACACATGGGTCACATGACCCACATGCAGTTACCATTTCACAGCTCAGCACAGCCCCCGTCACACAGCTAACTCAGTATAGTTTTAATCAGTGTTCTCAAGTCTCACGCTTTGAGCGTGTGACACACGCACCTCTGCGAGTTCACACGCTCACACGCCACACATGGTATTTCTCACGCTTAAAGTACCAAATTCTGACTTTTGTACCAAAGACTGTGTATAAAATAATAATAAAATAATAATAATAATAAATTGTAACAAAATGACCACAAACTTTCCTAGCCACCAATGTACATAGCTAAGAAGTTATTTTTAGTTATAGTTAGCTAACTACAGTAGATTTCACAAACTTATACAGAGTAGAGCTGGCTAGCTAATAATGATTACTTGTAATTTTCTAATGTTTTATTAAAAATGCTTCGTTCAAACTCCCTCTGCCTGTGGTGTCTGCATTCGAGTCTACCACCTTAACCACCCTGAAAACCTAACTGTGTGATTATTTTTAATAAAAATAAACAAATAATAAAAATCCGTGTGGAGTCATAACATATTCGTACCATGTATATGGGTGATTCTTAGAATTTGTGCACTTTTAGAGCCCCGGGTCATATTTTAAAAAATAATTGCAATTTTGGACAAATACCTCTTTCTGTAGGGAAACGGTGATAAAAAAAAACTTCCACAATGAAAAAAAAGGTTAAAAATATCATTTATATAAGAATTGTTGATGCAGCTGTAGTAAGGAATACTGAAATAAATAAAATATATAAAAATATTTTATTTGAGTTCACTGTCAATATTATCTTTTTATACAAAATATACCTGTCTCACAGCATTGTCGTCATTTCCACCACAATGCCTACTTTCCCTTTAAAAAAGTTCTGGTGAATGATTGTTCAGGTTGTTTTTATGAATAAGGTGACATCAGAGCACATGTTGGACATGGAAGCCACTTAATTTAACACTCACAACTGTTAATGAAAAAACAAGGTAAATATTGCTTGATCAGCAAATATATTTATTGTATGTCATTTCCAAACATGCCGTAGTTCCATTGCTGTTTTGAAAAAGATCACAAATTTAACATGAAAAGCTTTATTTTGCATGCATGAAATGCTATTCAAAGCTAATCAGTGAAGCCATCATCCATTTTTTATTTTAAAAACAGTAGAAATGTCATTTCTACTATTTCTCATGTGCACACACACACACACTCAGTTGTCTATGACACTACAGTTACTATATAGTTCTTTGCATTTTCAAGTTTAGTGTTCCTTGAAGAGAGAATTCATCGTTTATTTGAAGTATTCTTGCCAAACCCCCAGTTTTTGGGTTGTTTACCACATGTACTGTTACAGTTCTGTGAGAGTTTGAAGATTTTGCCAAAAAGCCAAAATTAGATGTTGGCTTATTGCAACACTAATGTGAACAGGTGTGGTTGGTTTTCACATGGTGTTGTAAATGAAGTTGAAGAATTTATGTTTTTTGTAATAAATATATCTACCTTTTCTTTGTGTTTAGTCACTGTCATTTCCACCACTGCACATATTTTTCACAAAACTTCAAAAAATTAGTCAACTCATATTAAAATCATATTTACATTTATTGATGACTTGCACTACTTTATGTAACAAAACAAATTATTTATTATTTACAAGGACCTATCCAAAGTAATACTGCATTTCACACTGTGAAAAATGTATAGTTCAGTAAATTTTGTTTGAAATCTAATGGATCTTAATACTACAATGGTTATTTAAACATATGAAGCTGTGCGAGTTGAATTTGTATAATGTTTTTTTTTCACTCAGCTTCACAAGACCAAAGGTGCACATAATCTAAGAATCACCCATAAATCCCAAAAGAGCCCATGGTGACTTGTGTGTCACAGACCCTTTAAAAGCTGTATAAAGCTTATTACAGCACTTTGTCCTTCATTTTAACTTTTAAGTAAGACATTTAAAAGTACTTTTAAGTAACAGATACTGAACATCTGTTCATTAATCTGATCTTATTCACAGAATATAGGAATGCTGGGTTAGTGCTGCAGATACAAGTAACCCGTTCTTAAAGTGTATTATTTGCTTCTACAGCTCTTTTCCAAACATTTAACCATTCAAATTATTTAATTAAATATTTTCTGTTCCACAGAACTAGTTCTGACCTGATTTCTGAAACAAAATCTTAATAATAGGTAAGAAACAGTTTTGTTATTTATGTTACATCATGATTTTAGTCTTCAAATAGTACAGTGATGTTCCCACAATAAGAAACAAACATTAATGAGCAGCTCACTAAATTCTACTAATTGGTAGAAATGGTATAGGATTAAGTTCAACATTTTCTTCAGTAACGTTTAGTGGGTCAAAATGTGACCTATCAAATATTTGAGTAAGACTTCCAAGGGTTGAGACATAGGAAAGGAATAACAGATGTAAATGTAAGAAACACTGCATTATTTTTTTGTTCATTTTTTAAACTGTCCAAACATTTCTGATTTGGGATGGTATTTTTTAGTGCACTTCTAAAATAGATTATTTAGTGGAATTGTGTGCAAGCCTGTATACCCACTTCAGAGTATTTCTTCTTTGTCCCAAATTACTCTTAGTAGATTTAGACCCACCAGAACCCAATAAAAAAAATCTCTAGCATGTTAAGTATAACACTTATTGTCACGTCTTAGCCCTGTCTCATGTCTCTGTGTGTCTTCCCCACGTGACCTGTGCCTCTCTGTGTCTCCTGTCAGTAGATTTCCACCATGTGTTTCTCATTTGTAGCTCCGCCCCTTCCCCAGGTGTTTCCAATTCTAGTGTGTTTTATGTTACTATAAATAGCCCTCCTCTGCCACCTTGTCCTCCGTCGGTCTTTGCACTAACCCCTGTTGTTTGTCTCTCCGTGTCTCTTTGTGATTTCAGCCTTAGCCCTAGTTCCTTGTTTACATCTTCTTGTTTCTTGTTCCCTTTAGTTCCCTGCTTAGTTTATTTATCCCTGTCTAGTTTAGCCTCTTGTTAGTTTTCCTTGTATATATCCCTGCCTTGTTTAGTATTGTATTTATTCAGTCCCTCGTTTGTTTCTTTGTTTATTTACTCCCAGTTTATTTAGCTATTTATTATCTCTTGTTGGTTTAGTTTATGTTCTCTGGTTTCTCTCGTTTGTTTTGTTTTTTGGTTATTTGTTTATCTAGTTTAATTTATTTAGTTCACTCCCTTGATCCTTGTATATATCTCCCTGTTTTATGTTTAAGTGTTTACTTGTTTCTCGTTTCCTGGTTTATTTATATTTATTTATTAAATTATTCATTTCTCACCCTACCTGCACTTGTGTCCGCCTCCTCGTCTCCCTGCCTGGGTCATCCGTGACACTTATACACCTATACTGAATACCATTAGGACTGTGAAAAAAATAATTCAATCAGGTACTTCTCTTAATTGCTGTTTATATATTCATATATTTTTTTATATCTGCTTACTAAGACCAGATGTGAATATTGTATCAGGCTGACTGCAGGCAAAACGGTTGACAAATATTATAGAAAAGAAAAACACCAGCAGGTATTTAGTCTTTTTTAATAACACTGAACCCAGACATATAAAGATTAAGATTATCTGAAAAAACTTTTTTTCTGTTTAAAATTGAAATATTAATATGTAAATATGCTTAAACAATGCATATAATGCAACACAGGCATACAAAAAACAGCGTGTTAAAGACAACACATTTAGCTAATAGTAATAAAACTGATAAATCTCTGCAAGCTGAAAATTTGGACATGCGACTTTAACAGCATGACGTACGATCAGACCATGAAACAATTAAGTTAACCAATCTCTGGCCATACATCAAAGCAGAACATTGGAAAAAATATATATGTATTTTTTAAACTATGAAAAAATATACAAAAATTAAAGCACACATATATAAAAAAGATCACATTGCAATGCCAAATCAAGCTAAGAGATCTATCCAGAATAAAACAATATAGCTTAATGGGATTTTCATTTTCAAAAGTGCATCAAATGCTTGTAAAAAGGAAGCGTAGAAAAAGCTTTGTGCGCACAGCAAATTTGTAGAGAAACGTACAAACTGCTTTTTTTCCATTTCATCTTGTCTTTTTTGTGATTTTAAGATAATGCTGTACAATAGCAAATGAATCGTAGCAAACTGTCGTACGTATGATGAATAAGCAATCTGAACCCCCAAATGACAGAATTAGGTTTTGGCTTTCTTCTCTTTTCTTTCAGACGCTGCTTCTGCTTTCCGCTTCTGGGCCTGCAGAGAAAAAAAATAAAAAATAAGACAAAAAAACATAAAATGCCTTTAACTTTAAAGCTTCTGTATGTGGGACCACAGTTCAGTTCCTCATTCTCTAACCTTTAGAACCTGAGCATTAGTTAAATAGAAAAGTTACTGAATAATTCATAGTAGATACTGAATTATTCACAGAAAAAAAATTATAATTCATAATACATACTGAATAATTCATCGCAACTGCTGAATAATTCACAGTAAAAACAGTATAATTCATAGTACATACTGAATAATTTATATTAGATGCTGCATCATTTATAGTGGATAATGATTCATACATAGCAGATACTTAATTATAAATAGCAGGTACTGAACCACTCATAATGGAAACTGATTAATTCATAGTGGGTACAGGATAATTTGTAGATGCTAAAATAGGCCTGTAGCAATAATTACAATATTGCAATATTGATTATCATACAATAATTGTACAATTTCTCAGTAGTTTTTGCTTACCTCAGTATTTTCAATTATATATATATTTTTAGCAATGAACATGACTAGCTATTATGTTTTATTCATTTACGATATTTAAAAATATTTCTATTCCAATTTTAACGTTAGAATTTTCTTACATATTAACCGACCCGATATTTTAAATATAATTTTTAAAAGAGTATATTTTTATTTTTACGCTGTTATTTTAATTTTAAATAATTGGCATAAAATTGTCTTAAAATTACAGTAGTATTATTTATAACAATTATATTTGAAACAGTAAATCGCACAAACAAACACTGTTATTGTGGCATACATATCCTAAATTGATAGGAGTTCATAAAAAAGCACAGCAAATGCTGAATATTTCAAGTAATACATTTTTATGGGCAGATTTGGTTTTTTAAACTAGATACTATTTTATTAATTTTAATAAAAAGTTAAATTTAATGTACACATGATATTTTTTAATATACACAATATATACATATGCTAACATTCCATATTCACACATTAATTAACATTTCAATTAACAATTAATTAACAATTAACAACAAATTGTATTGTAAATGGAATGTGTAGAAATACATCAGATTAGAAATGTAAGGGTTAAGTGAGAGAGAGAAAAAGAAAGTGTGTAGCTGGAGACAGACAGCACTGTCTGGTTGTGTGTTTCATCAGAGAAAAGAAAAGATTACTGATTGTCCTTTGGGAGCTCTTTTCTTTTTCTCAGCTCGCTCCTTCTCCTCGATTTCCATGTTTTCTTTCTCAATCAGAGAGATGAGGGTGTTACAGCGTCTCTGCAGCTCCTGCCAAACACAAATATAACAACAAAACAACATGTTCACATCCACTTCAATTAATTACACACAATAGATCTGCATCAGTCACATCACAGCCAGAACACCAATATATCAGCTCACTAAATCAGTCTCTCTCCTTCTCTCTATCTCACACAAGAATAGTACAGTCAAAAATTATGTTAATTATGTATTTATCAGTGAAAAGTGTTTGCATCAATAAAAGATCATCATTAGTTTTAAACATTCAGTAATGTAATTTTAAAATAATTTTATAGACACAAGGGTATTCAAGTATGGAATAAAAAAGAACAAATATTTATTTATTAATTGTCCCACCTTTTATAGACCCCTGACCGGTTACAATAGCCCTGAATTTCATTAATTGTTTTACAGTCTCAGAACAAAACTCACGTACTAACCATAGCTGTTCTGGATTTGATGAACCAGTCGAATCTGAACTGGGGAGCATTTCGGACACACTGTCTCAGCTCCTCATAAACATTCTCTTTGTCGAAGCCCATTTTGTGCAACATGCAGATCAGAAATCGATCCTCCTCCTCTGTGTAGTTCTTCCCTTTATTAGTGCCGTACTGGATACGCAACTGGTGGAATGGGGCCTTATATCGTGCTATCTGCACACACACACACACACACACACACACACTGATTCACCACCAATGATGTACAACATCAAAGAACACAATGTTGCATGAATACAAGTAACACAGAGACAATGTAATGGTAAATTGGCTGTATAATTAAATTTAATGCAGTTTTAATAAAATTATTTAATATTTAATATTTTTAAATCAGTAATTTAGAGTAATCAGTAATGGATTGACAGAACATGTTGTAATGATTAATTATGTCTTAACTAGTTTCAATTAATAATTAGTTGAGACATTCTGCTGTAAATACTGCTAATTAATGTGCACTTTATGTAAAATGTTACAGTTTTTATATATATTAAAAACTGAAACTTCCTATTTGAAGCAAGCCTATGGAGCTAGGATCTATATTTTTACATGTATTGTTGTTTTAGAAAATGCTTATTAAAAATACATTAATATGTATCTGTGCATGTATAGTAAAATTGTATGAACTATTGAAATTATTAAAAGATAATATTTAAAGCTGATGTCCGTAAGTTTTGGGATTTGGGGGATTTAGGGCCCCAAATGGGTAACTGCACCGAGCAGGCTAAAAAAATAATTTTAAACTGGGCGGATGTGATGCGGTCTCCTTTCAGAGTGGATTAATCCGATTCCAGGTTATGTTCAGTCAGAAAGAGAGAGAGAGAGAGAGCGCTCAGTCAGAAACTGCTGATGGAAATGTCTTCAGAGGATGGTAGAGAGTTATTATATACGGTTGTCCGTTTTGTCAGTGTAAATGAATGAGTTACTGAGCACTGAATTTCCTCTTCTGAAGTCTCCATTGCTTTACCAGCCGCTCACGTTCAGTAAAACTGAGCTGGATCCTCTTTCAGAGACTGTACCTGTCACGTGTGTACTTTGCACATACACTGTGTTTTTTATTGGGTATGTCTGTGTCTATATTGAAATACAATGAATTAGTATTAAAATATTTGTTGTTTGATGTTTGTAGTAAAACATTGTACAGGGTCAGACCTTCACATCGAGGGCTTTTTTGATGCTGATGCGCCTCTGGATCCGAGCTTCTCCTCTCTCTATCTGAGCCATGATCCTCTCAATGTCCTGCAGCTCATTACATCGCTCCCAGAACACAGCTGCAGTGTATATACATGCATTAGCAAACAGGTCATTATGATCTTGAATATGTTTATGTGAATGTTTGTGTGTGTGTGTTACCTGAGTATTCAATAACCTCTTCAGGTGTTTTGCCCTCCACTTCCCGGGCGATGCTGTCTATGTCATCACGGCCGTATTTTTCATTTGCTTTAATAAACTGGTTGAAGTCTCGCTTGTTCCAGCTCGTAAAACCCTGACAAAACACACAGTGTCTCAGTGTGTCACACGCACAAGTGCATAATCCTGTCACTGAGATGTAAACAAAAGTCATTCAGGTTTGATGTGCCGAGCAGAGTTCAGAGTGTGTGTGTGTGTGTGTTTTTGTGTACCTGTGTGAGTAGTTTCTCTTTCTCCTCCGTCTCCTCGGCTGTAAGAGGTTCAGCTTCATCAATCTTCCTCTGTTCCTCCTTCTGCACCTGAGCTGCATTCGGGATATCTGGAGACTTCGGAACCTATATACACAAAAACAAACAAACACACACACAAAACACACATATATACACACAGACAGACAGACAGATATACACTACTATTAAAAAGTGTAGAATCTCTAAAGATAGATGTATAAAAAACTGTACCCTGATGCTGCTACACAGCTTTTACATCATCAGTAAGAACACATGTAGAAATTAACAGACGTATACATGATTCCAACCTGACTGAGAGACTGTAAAACATTACAAACTTTATAGTAATATAATAATTGCAGTAATATAATAAAAATATACATAATAACATGTCACATGAAGGTCCACTCTTCTTCTATCTTTTCAAACTGCCATAATGAAAAAATAAAGTTATTATTACTGTATTAACAATGTTGCATGATCTACAAACAAACTGTCAAATTGAATGACAAAAAATACAGAGACTGTCTTCCAAAAAGACTCAAAGCCTGGAGAGCCAAAACAACCCCATGTAATTAAAAAAAGCACTAGTGTGATGATTGGCTTCAGTCAAAAATGACTGACATATCCTTTGCTCTTTGGTTACGCCCACTGGTTCTTGGCCTGGACTGGTGAGATTGTGACCTCCAGTGTTTAAATAATGCACCTGCATATCATTATAAAGTCCCCATGATGCACATAGCCCATTTTTTCAATGGAAAAATGGGAAAACAAAAATGTTTTGTTACACCCAAGGGTATTATTATTATGAAATAATCATTCTGTTATAAAAAGTAGAATGGCTGTTATTTACAATGCAAATTCTTTTTTTCTCACATTTTTCAAATTTTGCTCTCCATTTTCACTTTTTGTATAATGTGAATCTTTTAGTTGTTCTTTACACATCGGATTAAAATATTTTGTCACTGAATTCCACTAAATTGTAAGAATATTTGATCTTTTCCTGTAGGGCTGAGCAACATATAAAAAATTAAGTAAAAATGTCTTACAAAAATGTGTTACTTTTTAAAATTTAGTGAATCCTTGTCCTACCGTGTATGCCCCTGCCCAGTCTCCTCCCATAGGGCAGAACTATTATTACTATTTAATTATTAATTATTCATAACAGAGGTAAAATATTCTATTAATCTTGTTACTGATATAAGGTCAAGTTGGCCACCAATGTTCTATAATGTTTGAACACCATTTTGGAGATATTGCACACAATTAACAAAAATATTGTGCAATATCAGTGAATAAGAAAGTGTAATATATCCTATACAATTAGTGTGTTCCATGATGTTTTTTCTGACCTTGTATCCAATAGTCTTTCTGTAGTAGAGTATCTCCATCTCCAGTAGCTCAAACAGACGTGGAGGGAAAAACTGGAAATCCTGAATATTTGGCTGTTTAGGAGGTCGGGGGGCCTAAAATGCACACACACACACACATACATACACACGAGTACAGTTTACCTGGACGCATTTTTACAACTTAACTACATAGACCTGCCATGTACCTTTATTAGCTGTCCATTTTATCTGAAATATCTACCTTACAGCCATGTTTAAACCTTACTTCAAATGTTCAAATCATTATAAAGGCAAAAGCTGCTTTTTATACAAAAACAGACACATGGATGATCATCAAGCAAAAGTATGTAAACAAATTTAAATACCATATTTTTTAATGCGCACAGTATGTTCGTGTATACACCAAGGAGTCGAATCTTCATCACCAGCTTTTAACTATAATACGCTGTTGTTCCTCTGCATGCAACCAAAACGGTTCCTTTCACAAAATTTTTGATAGTGGTATCTGACTCAGAGACATTTCAGCAGTGTCCACTACATGTGCTTTAGAAGGATAAACTCTGATAAGTCTGTGGCTATGCAGACTCATATGCAGCAGCCCAGCTGTCCACCAACATTAATACATGTTTAATTAGTTAAATGTAGGCTGTGACATCAGATTACTAAAATTCAGTGTCAGGACAATGTCTAATCCTGAAGTCAAATTGATATAGAACACTGAAAATGTGGATATCAGGCATACTTTATCCGTCCTTTACATTTTGTGAACATTTTATGATGCACTATGATTTATGATGAAAGAGATAATTAAGAAGGCTCCTCAACCTCAAGGTGGGTTACAAGCCAACATGCACAAAAAAAAAGAGCAACAAGGAAAAAGGTTTAAGTGGGAAAACTGGTCACCATGAGATTCAGAAGAAAAAGATTTATAAGAAGTTTTCTAAAAGAGGAGTAGAACTAAAAGAGACCAACTATTAGACTGAAGCCATATTCATTTTTTTTCTTTTTCTAGAAAGATGAGATCGAAATAAGAGAGAGAAATACCAGCTGTTTGATTTTGTCCAACGAAAGATCAATTTATACTTCTATAATATTATGTTTTACTCAATATCTTAATCGTCAAAAAATACCATAAAACATTGTGATGTTGTTTTATGGCTATATGGGCCATCGGGGCAAAACGTTTCTGCTGTTTGTAGCAAAAGAAAATTCACACTGTTCTCATTCCCCATTAAATAATATCTACTAATATAACTGCGTTATGCAATGCAGACAGCAGCAGCTGTGATTGGCCCGTCAAACCTTGTGGTACAGCCTACAAATTCCCACCTTTGCAGTTAAACTGAATAGCAATGCAGACACATAAACACACAAGTGTAGACAGCGGTGTAGGCCATTCACACAAGCTACACACTAATCTATGTGTGGACTTGACACAGAAATATAAACCAGCCTAAAGACCCAGCAATTTCTGACTGCTTTTCTGGTATTTTTATGCTATGATTTTTCTGTATCTCAAAAAAAACTTCTATATCTGAAAAAAGTCCAAACATCTGCTGGGAGGGTCTTGCGTCATAGTAGCACATCTGCCAATTCAGTCCAGACAGGTTGGACTTTTCCTCCTCAAGCACTGATGAGCCTCAGGCACTTGACACAATGTTGCAGTTCTGTGGTCTATAACAATCTAGACTTAAGACAGGTAGATACGCAGCTGCTCTCTGGCAGACCTCAGGCCTTGATGTTTGGGAGACGCTCCTAGTGTATATCAGGTCTTCACACTACCGATTTCTACCACATCCAAAATAACAGTAGATATACAGAAATTGTAGCACTAAAACTTCACAAGCACAATTTTTACAACATTACCAACATGATTCATTGTACGAGTGTGAGTACGTATGTGAGAATTTAAGTTTGTGTGTGTCTGTGTGTGTACCTTTGGTGCTCTGGGTTCGCTGACTCTGAGTGCCTCTCTGAAGTAAGCATCCACGGCATAGTTCGCCTTTCTCTCTCTCTTTGGAGGCTCAATCCACTCCATCATACTCAGCTACAAAACACACATCATTAAATCATTATGATACAGTGGAGAATCTGGCAGAAATGTAGGATAAAACACAATATATAGTTTAAAGTAGTCAAATAGCATTACCACCTGCAGGTTCTAACCATTTACAGACAGATGTCAGATTATTGATCATTTTTTCAGGTATCAGGGGTATTAAGAAAGAGTTTATTTTGCTTTTTGTTGAAGGTACTGTCTCTACTGTCCAGGTAAGGCATGTATCTAGATTCATCCCAAAAGTATTAAATGGATCATCCATCTGTTCATTCCAGAGCGGACAGTTCCACTGATCCACAGATCAATACTTGGGGGGTTGGGTCATACAGACATTTAGTCTATACCTGCTACTAGACATGGAGCTTATAGGGTCATGTTTATCTGCTCCCGAGTTGTTTGTTTAGGCTAGGGATGCACATATTTTTGTACTTGCCGATACTGATACCTACTCATAATTAAGCAATAAGGAGCATGATGTTATAGTATGTAGTATGTAATATTATGTAGTTGTTAGTGTTAAGTATTGCAATGCAACAGTTCATTTGTTAATTTTGTGTTTTGTTGGAAGTCACATTATATAAACTTATTTTGTTCACTTTTCCAATCTAACATATTTGAAAGTAATTAAGAAAAAATTTAGATTAATTTTACTATGGATGTATGTTTATTTCCCCAGCATGTGATGTCAGCCACATTAGCCACATCAGCCAATCAAATGAGACTTTCAAAAATTCATCATAAGCAAAGGGTGCGACCTGAGCGAGCAGCATTTTTAAGTATTTTTTCTTTTTTTTTAACCGACATTTGTTTATTGCCTGTGTGTGGAATTCGTGTGACACTTCAAGGTGGAAGAACGGACGAACGTCTACTCCAGGTTCAGTGAGCCCTGGGGAGCTCAAAAAAGTCGTCTGTTAGCAAAGCAATGTGCACTTGTATCGGATGTTGTATCGGTGCTTTATTGGCAAGTACATGTACATTAGCATGGCATTGAGCCCAATAGCAGTATCAGTATTCATGCATCCCTATTTTAGGCAATGCATTTATTAGAAGGGATAGAACATCTGGACATGCAGAGTAGAACATTGTCTCTCTCTCTCACCTTCTGTTTCTCTCTATAATCCTCTCCTTCAAACTTGTACAGGCTGGTTTCTGCACCGCTGGTGTCCATCGTGAAATTTCTCAGAGAGCTTTCACCCAGTTTCTCCATTCTCTCATTCATCTCTGCTGTCTGCAAAGAGAAACAAAATTTAATCAAAACTGACTGATTCTCAGTAGAGCAGTCTAAAGCACCACAATGTGGTTTTGTCAAAGGATGAGCCGAGGCAAGTCTCCTGTCTGGATTTCACTTCTTTAGCCTGACACTGGAGCTACAGGGTAAATAACCAGTGGCGGACTTAGCAATTTGGGGGCTCAAGGCGAATTTACCTAGGGGGCCCATCAACATTAATATGCGAGAAATAGGGTTGCGCCGATGGAGATATCATGGTCCATCGTCATTTATGACCCAACATTGCGATGGATGGTAACCATCGCGATGACGCGCCCACTTTTTGTTTTTTCCAGAAACATGCACTGACCTTCTTTAGGTCTCCTTCACCTAAAACTTTAGCAGGGATTGTACGAAAAAAGATCAAATCAGGTATATAACTTCAATGAATTAGAGTCAGGGATGAAAATTAAAATACCCTACTGCTACAAATATGCCTAATTGGCATATTATTCTATGATTTATTATTATTCTATTATTATTCTATTATTATTAGAATATTATTATTTATATCTAGGTTACAGCTTGTCTTCATCTTCGTTTTTCTACATGTCTGCATTAATTTTAAACATTTTTATGTCATTCACGCTGGTTGTGCTTTGGGAAACTTGCTCATTATCTGCCAGTGTTGGGCACGTAACTTTGAAAATAAATTATGTAATTTCTATTATTATTAGAAAAGTAACAAACGAAAATAAACCCAAAATGTTGACAAAAATATAATCTAACGAATTTCAAAACAGAAACGAAAAACGTTAAAATGGTATTAATATAATATAATATAAAAACTGGATCAAACAGTTTAGCATCAGTCATAAGGAACGCGCGCGTCAGTCATAAGGAAAGCGCGAGGCATTGTGATAAAAAAAAAAAAAACGCTTTAATAAATAAGGTCCTATCAAGTGAAGTAAAATATATGGTATTAAAAGGTATTAAATTCACATGTTTATTGATGTTTAATCAAGAGAAATCAGGCAAAATGCGCCGCGCACTCTCTCTCTGTATTTCTTTGTAATTTATTGTGTTGTCTTTGTTTCCATTTTAAACATACAAGAATCACCATCTGTGAATTACTGTCCAAAGGGCCCCAATTACCAGCTGTAGGCCTATGGGAAGTTTGCAGCTAGTCAGGGGCCCCTACAGTGGGCTGCAGTGGGAGGGGCCCAAGGCAGTTGCCTAGCAATGCCTCTATGCCTCTGTAAATAATGGTAGAATAATCTCTGTAATACAAAAGTATTCTTTAGGTTTCCGGTTGGCGCTGCGTCGGGTATGGCCGCACAGTAAGTTAGCTCCTGCATCAGCCTCTCTAAATTCCCCGAACTCGAATGCTACCTCGTACATACTTGACCTATCTAGGCATGCGATGAAAGGGGACAAATCCAAAAAGGGAAGGATAAAACCACAAGCCAAATGGAGAAGAAAAAACCAAACACTGCCTTCGGAGCAAAATATGGCGCCGCCGCTGATGAAGAACCAGCAACACTAAGCTCAATTTGCCAAGTGGTGAGTGAAATTACGGCTGCAGCAACACTACAGCTGAAGAGAGAACTCGCTGAATTCCGCGAAAGTTTCACCACGGACATTAAAAAACAATTAAACGACCTTTCAGCCGAAATTCACCAAAAAATCCAGGACACTTCTAACCGAATTGATGACGCGGTGAAGCGCCTGGGCGAGGTGGAAGAAAGCATGGCGGATACAAAAACCTGGGACATTGGCGTTAAAGAGGCGCTTACACAGTTACTAATTAATCAGCGGGATCTGCAAGCTAAAATCACTGACCTGGAGGGCCGATCCAGGAGAAACAACATCAGGCTGTATGGAGTCCCGGAGAAAGCTGAGGGTTCCTCGATGGTCGCGTTTGTGGAAGGTTTCGATCAAAACGGAGCTGGGCGACTGCGCGGGGCAGAATACGGAGACAGACGCGGGCATTAAGAGAGCTCACCACTCCCTCGCTCCTCAGCCGCCGAACGGAGCTCCGCCGCGCTCAATTGTGGTTCGCTTCTTGTGGTTCGCTTCTTGCGGTTCTCAGTAAAAGAAAGAATTCTCCAGGCTGCGTGGAAAAAGGCAATTTACGTAAAAGGCAAACGCGTGTTCTTCGACCATGACTACGCAGAAGAAGTGCAGAAAAAGAGAAAGGAACATGCACCGATTAAAAAAATGCTGAAGGATGAAGGGATACGCTTCCCATCTCCACTGTCCAAACTGCGGGTCCATTTTGACACGGGTCCCGTCACTTTTCAAAGCGCTTCGCATGCTGCGGAGGAACTAAGGAGGCAGGGGTTTCACCTGGATTCTAAGGTAACAAGCAAACCCAGCGGTATAACTGAGGAAACCCTCACCAAACTCCTACCCTGGAATATTACCGGGGGAGTTGTAATGCACCGAAGCAGGAGTAAAGTGGACCCACAGACGAATGCGCGGGAGAAGGATGAGTAAACTCCCTAAATACACTGTAAAACTGGGTATTTGTGAACACTTTAGCTGGACTCGACACCTTCCCTAAGTTTACTGAGTGACATTATAAGGGCTGTGATGCAGGTTTATAGACACCACATCACCACTTCTTTTCTCCCCTTTCCCTAAGGATGTCCTTTTGGGGGACCCCAGTAGATGGCCTGTTCCCCCTCGCGTTTAGAGCCTTTATGGCATCTTTTGTTTTGGAAGCCCAGAGTGAGGATAATCTGTATAATAGTTTTGTTGTTTTTCATTTCTTGAGGTCTTGTTTTGGAGTGCTGCAGCATAGGATGTCAACATTTTCAAGAATTTCCCCCCGGGGATCAATAAAGTATCTATCTATCTATCTATCTATCTATCTATCTATCTATCTATCTATCTATCTATCTATCTATCTATCTATCTATCTATCTATCTATCTATTTCCAATATATGCACCAGTATTATAAAGTATTGTCTGTGAATGTAAATGGAATCAATAACCCGATTAAAAGAAGTAAAATGATAGCTAAGGTTAAAAGGGAAAAGGTGAACATAGCTTTCTGGCAGGAGACCCATCTGTCCGATGATGAACATGGAAAATTAAAAAAGTTGGGATTCAGAAACACTTTTTTTTCATCACATAAAAAGGTAAAAAAACTCGAACATAAAGATGTTACATTACTTAACGTATATGCTCCCCCGGGGAGTGACATGGCATTTTTCAGGAAAATATTCAATTTGATAGCATCTGAAACATATGGTACATTGATCTGTGCAGGGGATTTTAATATGCTTTTAAATCCTAAACTAGATACAACAAATCAGAAACGGAAAAAGAGTCCTACTGAAAAAAGACTGAATAAAATATTGCAAGATCTGGGTTTAATTGATATTTGGAGGGAACTACATAAATCTGATTTGAAATTTACTTTTTATTCTGCTCAACATGCGGTTCACTCAAGAATAGATTATATCTTAATGTACAGCCGAGATCTGCACCGTCTGAAAGACTGTACCATAGGTCCAATGGATCTTTCAGACCATTCTTGTTTATACCTAACACTTCATCTTGATGGCACTCCCAAGAAAACATTGTGGAGATTAAATACTGGAATGTTGAATGATGCCTTATTTAAAACAGAAGTTGTGGCAGATTTAAAAACATATTTAAAGGATAATGACAATGGAGAGGTTAGCCCACCTATTCTGTGGGATGCATCTAAAGCAGTCTTAAGGGGAAAAATTATAGCCAAAACCGCATTGATGAAGCGGTTAAAAAATATCACGTTGTTCACTTTACAAAAAGATTTGAGGGATCTGGAACAGTCATATAGTACCAACAAACTTTCCTCTATCTTAGAGAAAATTAAACTAACCAGACAAGAAATAGATAAAATCTTTAGTGAAGAAGTGGAGAAGAATATACGATTCATGAAACAAAAATATTATGAGGCAGGTCCAAAATCTTTAAAAACTCTAGCATGGAGACTACGGAAAAAAGAAGCAGAACATACAATATATAAAATTAGAGACCGTATTTCAAATAAGAGAAATATTACAAATCTCTTTACACTCAGCCTGATAAAACTGATGGGCCCACTATAGAGCAGTTTCTAAATTCTTTAGACCTTCCCTGTATAGGTACCCAACATAATGATAAATTCACTTGACTAACAAGTGAGGAAATTGACAAGGCAATTTCCAATCTTAATTCTAGTAAATCGCCTGGCACGGATGGGTTTCCGCCAGAATGGTATAAGACCTTTAGAGAACAGCTCCTCCCTTTACTTGAGCCCTGTTTTAATTATGTTCTGAAGGAGGGGGCATTGCCTCCATCCTGGAGAGAAGCTTTTATATCTGTTATCCCGAAAGACAGCAAAAGTAAGATGTAAAGGATATAGACCAATTAGTGTGCTTAATACAGATTACAAACTGTATGCGTCTGTATTAACCAAAAGGATGGAGGAGTTGATGCCTTTTTTGATTGATGAAGATCAGACAGGTTTCATAAAGAACAGACAAACCCAAGACAACATAAGGAGGCTCTTCATATAGTTAATCATATAAACGAAAACAAAGTTCTGTTATACTCAGCATAGATGCTGAAAAAGCTTTTGATTCTGTGGGGTGGGAATTTCTTTTTCAAGTTATGAACAAGTTTGGTTTTTGTGAAGACTTTCTAAATTGTATACGCACGCTTTATTCTTCTCCTTTGGCAAGGATTAAGGTGAATGGGAGTTTATCGAATTACCTGGCTCAAGCTATTAGGCAGGATTCAAGCCTAGAAGGTATATCTATCATGGGCGGAGAGAACAGAGTGTGTTTATATGCAGATGATGTATTGATTTCCCTTTCAAATCCAGAACTAGGTATCCCTTGGTTGATGAACATTTTGTCCATGTATGGGAGTCATTCTGGGTGTGTTCTTAACATTAACAAAACCCAGACATTGGCACTTCACTACACTCCTTCACCAGAACTCATTCGAACCTACAATCTCAAGTGGTCCTCCCCATACATCAAGTACCTGGGAATATATATAACAAAAGATTTATTCTTGCTAAACAAGATTAATTATAACTGTATAACTAAGAACCTTAATGAGGATATTAAAAGGTGGAGTCAGTTGCCTTTGGATTTTAGTAATAGAGTGCAGACAATTAAAATGAATATTTTACCTAGAGTGTTATATTTGTTCTTATCACTTCCAGTGGAGGTCCCACACGGGCAGTTTAGGGAATGGAACAAGCAACTGTCTAGATTTCTTTGGAATAACAAAAGGCCACATGTAAAATATTCAACCCTACAACTTCCAAAAGAGAAAGGTCGTGTGAGCTTGCCCTGTCTTAGGAATTACTACCTATCAGCTCAACTAAGACCTATTGTGTACTGGTGCAATCCAGCATATGAAGCCAGGTGGAAAGATATTGAGTTGTCCTTACAGGACACTCCCTTACAATCTGTACTGGGCTGCAATTATAAAGATAGTGACATAGCAAAGTTAAAAAACCCCTGGATTAAACTCTCACTCACTGTTTGGATGGAGATAATTAGGGGCTTCCAACTCCAGAGAGAAGCAAATCTACTTAGCTGGCCAGCTTATGACCCAGACTTTGTCCCAGGATCTCTGGACCATAGATATAGACACTGGGTTCATTATGGTATAACTGCTCTGTGTAAAATCGTAAAAAATTGGGAACTTGATACTTTTCAGTGTCTTTGTCAGGTCTTTGGACTGGAAAAAAGGACTTTTATAGGTGTTTACAGCTGCGGCACTACTTTGACAAAGTAGTAAAACCTTCAAATCTAGAAGAACCTTCACTGTTTATTCAAATATTCATAACAGCATATGACTCTGGAAGTAATAAAAGCCTCATAGGAAGATTATATTCAGCCATAAAATCTCTAAATAATAACTCAACTGAATATATAAAACAACGATGGGAGAAAGAACTAGGTGTACCCTTAACAGAGGAGACATGGATAAATGTTTGGAAGACCCAGTCCAGCTCTACTAATTCCCTTGTCTGGAGGGACTTCTGCTGGAAGAATCAGATACGTTTTTTATCACACCTAAACAAAAGTCCAAACAGATGAGATCTGTTTGTGAATGCTGGAGAGGGTGTGGGTTGGGGCCAGCAGACCATGCCCATATATTTTGGCTGTGCCCTTACATTCAGCCTTATTGGGAAGGGGTAAGAAAGACAATCTCAGAAATTTTAGATTTGGCACTTGACTCCTCCTTCATTGTGTTGTACCTTGGTATTATACCGAAATCTGTAAATAAATGTGATGCTTATTTGTTAAAGGTACTCTGGGAAAAAGGCAATTATACAAAGTGCTGGCTGAAAAGAAGCCCCCCAACATGGACCTCTTTATAGAGACTGTTAACTCCCTATACCGAATGGAAATGATGACATTTTCTTTAAGATTATAAAGAATGAACAGCCTGTGTGCAATATTTAATTACTGATGTACTTTATTTCCCCTTTTCTCTCCCCTCTCTTTCTCTCTACCCCCCCAATGCACTTTCCCTGCCCGGTGTGTAACTAATGGTTTATCTAGAGACGTATGGTATTCTGTACCCCTGCTGATGTCTCCCCATGGCCTCAGTTTGCTGTGTTGTTCTGCTCAAAAACACAAATAAAAATAAAGTTAAAAAAAAAAAAGTATTCTTTAGTTCTGGACCTTCTTGGCTCCTCTCTCCAGGATGGTGCTGATGTCCTCCTCTGTCAGCTCGCTGTCTTTGGAGGCAAAGACATGAGTGGCTCCATGTCGGATCATCTGCAGCATCTCATCTTTACCTAGCTTATTCTGCTGCTCAATCAGACGACCTGGCACACACACACACACACACAAAAATAAACTTTACTATGAAGTATTCAGTTTGTACTTGATTCAGTATCTACTATACTATGACTAATTCATGATTCACAGTATCTACTTTAAATGATACATTACATTACTAAGACTCTTCCATTAACTATTCAGTACATATTGTGTATTATTAAATATCTACCATTAATTACTTAATTAATTCGATTTTTATTATGAAAAAAGCAGTATCTACTTGGGTTTTTTTCGATATCGATAACCTGAAATATTGTGGTTATTTTAGGGTTATATGAGCCATCAATAATATCTACTAGCGACCAATTATATCTGTCCAGTGTACTTCAAATGTAATTTAGGGCCAAATGTGTCACAAAAAAAATCTCTTCAGTTATTCACAACTGTAGCAACTTGTTTCAGTGTGTTACAGTGTTTGTACCTTGCTGTATGACTATAGAGTCTAAGCGAAGCTTCATTTCTGCTCGCTCTACGATTCTCTCCTCCACTGTGTTTTCTGTGATGAGTCTGAAAACTCGAACCGGTTTCTTCTGACCAATTCTGTGAGCTCGATCCTACAGCAAACAACACAAATACACACTTCATCAGTGTGTGAGTGTGTGTGTGTGTGCCTGAGAGAGACAAATATATGCTTGTAGAATGTAAAACATAATGTTATATAACGTATACTATATTGTCACAAACTCCCACTAAAACACTAAAAACTGAAAAATTGTCCCGCAGGGGTCAGGATCTTTCTGCAGAGTCGATCCCTACAGACCTCCAAACTTCAGATTATCTCAAGAACAGTAGAGCATAGAGAGCTTCATGGAATGCATTTCCATGGCTGAGCAGCTCCATCTAAGGCTTACATCACAAATGCAAATCAGGTGAGTGGATACTTTTGGCAGTATAGTGTATTTATGGCTAGATAAGTATTGGTAAGACCAGCACTATTACACACATTTGTAGCATATTTTTAATTACAAAAAAGACAATAAATTAATAAAACAAAACAGTTCATGTGTGAGAGAGCCTGCCAAGCCATCTGTTACAGTTATTTATCCGTTAATTGTTGTAACAAGGTCTTTTGTGGGAAGCCTGGACTGCCACAGTTTTAATATACCAAAACACTGACATCTGTTCTACACAAAAGCAGCACATTAGAAATCATTTTTGATAAGGATTTAGAGATAATATATTATAGAGATAATAGATAATAAGGGTACCTTTAGAGATAATATATTTTAAAAAAATCACAAACAGTAAGGCCAGTGATAGAGGAATTATATGTTTATTTCTATCTATTATTTTTATTAGTGATATATCTGGTACTGTGTGCTCTTAAAAAAAACATACATACATCAGAATTATAATTATTTTAAAAAAATCAAAAATTCAGCACATCTGTGTGAGAGTGTACGTGTGTTTGTATGTGTGTTACTCACCATGGCCTGCAAGTCCACCTGTGGATTCCAGTCAGAATCATACAGGATGACAACATCTGCAGTAGCCAGATTAATTCCAAGTCCTCCTGCTCGAGTGCTCAGCATGAAGATAAACTTTGAACTGTTTGGAGCGTTAAACGTGTCGATCGCTTTCTATAAAATAAACACACATCACAGAAATCCCACACATTTTCACAAAATTGTTTTTATAAAAAAGGAAGTTCTGTGTTTATGCATGTGTCTCTAAACATGAAGATATGGTTGTGAATTTAGGGGCATCTCACAATAAGATATTATCACAATACAATTCTCATGATAGCCATGATTTTTAGATACTGTAAAATTCTCCATGACATTTCACAGCATCTGTGTTACTGAAGAGGATATAATACACATAAAATCGCAGGGATTATGTATTTATTGGTGTCAGTTTCACAGAATTTGACAACCATTATTCTTCACCTCAGGTTTACCCTGTTTATCTGATAAGTGAATGTAATAATGAAGCAGTAACTTTAAAGTTAAATTGGGTATAAAGCAATTACAGTAAAAATATTCATAATTGACGCCACATATTGATACAAAATGATCAAAAGACAGGATATCGCAGAATTTTGATAAATTGTCCCACTCCTAGTTCAGATATGTGTGTAGTCCTTGTAGGTACATGTAGGTTGTGTGTGAGTGTCCGTGTTTGTGTGTGCACCTCTCTGTCTTCATGCGGTGTGTTTCCGTCCAGTCTGCAGTATTCATATCCTCGCCACATGCAGTAATCCTCCAGAATATCCAACACACGTGTCATTTGACTGAAAATCAGCACTCGAGAGCCTACACACCACATAAATTACATCAAAAATAAATCAATAAAAATCTCTTCATAACAATATTACAACCTACACACCTTGTTCCTGGACTTTGGGCAGCAGTTTGTCCAGAGCAAGCATTTTGCCGCTGTTGGTGACCAGGTGTGTGTCGGTGGTGTAGGGGGGTCCAGGCTCCGCTCCGTCAAACAGGTACGGGTGATTACAGCACTTCCTCAGCTGCATCAGTATATTCAATAGACGCATCTTATCCATCTTTCCTGCGGAGTTCAGGATGTCTATATCCTTCATTAAGATACGAGTGTACCTGCAGAATACAAACAATAGTACAGATTTGATTGCACTGAGCAGCAAGAGTGTTGGCAAGGTCACAATGTTCGCTGATCACCACAATTTCAAAAAACTCAAATCATCACAAAATGATTGGATGAAGATCCATCATTTCAAAGAACACAGTTCCACTGCTCTGGAGCTTAATGATTATTTACTTTTATGTGCTATTATATACTTTTATTATTTGCCAACTGCTGGCTACTGCCTCCCCTGAGGATGGACTTGTGGACCATTTAGGGGGGCTTCATGACCCACTGGTTGAGAAACCCTGCTCTGGCCAATGTCTGGCATTTGGCATGAACTATCATGTCATCTTATCATCTTCTCAAAAAAGGACTATTGGCAATACTTCCCTACTTTGTAAGCAATGGGTACTAAGGGTGTGACGAGATCTCATGGCACGACATCTCGCGAGATTAAAGTGCGACGATTTCTCATCAAGCCTAAACCTGTCTCACGGGAAGAAAAAACACATTTAGTATGGACTTTTTAAGGGATCTGGCAACACAGTAGCGATTGCGACGAGTGTGGCGGCTGAGCAATCAGAGCAGTTCTCAACAGATGAGGAAAATTCTGGTATTTGCATAGAAGATGCTTCTGCTAGTCATATGTCTGGCTGCATTTTGGCTTCCCAGTGGAAACAATAAACGTTAACAGAGTGACCTAAAAGACACGAAGCATATGTACTGTAAGAAAATCGTACAAAGAAAAAACACACTATCCCAAGTAAGCATGTATTTTCAACTGCAGGAGACACAGTTAGGTCTCAACTGCTTCCAGAAAATGTAGACATGCTGATATTCTTGAAAAAGAACATGACTGTATCAAAGGCAGTTGCACTAATCCCATAGCTCTGTACTGCATTAAAAAAATGTTTTGTCTCTGTTTGCACTTCAAGCATAGTCTTAATATGAATGGTTATGGTTATACATAGTTAAGTTACAAAAGACTCGGGAGAAGAAAACAGAAACCATAGGCTTAATATGACTGGTTGTGTTTTGCACTTATTGTTTGCACTATATAGGACCTAAAAAAGTTATTTAAATATTTATTTACAATGTTTCTATTTTTTATTGACTCAATTTGTGAGAGAAACAGTATGTTGTATCTGCGTATATATATTTTTCATTTTTGAACTTTTCTTTAAAATATTAAAAAAATCTCATTTACTGCTTTAACACTGAACGAGGAAATTTTCCTGCTGTGCTTTAAAACTGTGTTCAGTGTAAAAACATCTTACCATGGAGCAGCAGCAGACATGCATTAGTTAATAGCTGTAGTCATTATCTGGCTAATATATCAGGTTAAACTGCAGCTGATAGCCAATTAGCTCAAATAAAAGGAGAATATTTTATAGTTGGGTTGGATCGAGGTCGGATCACATTCTCACCACAAACAAACCACTGCAGACTTTGTTCAGAACCAGACCGAGACCACATCCTCTCGCAGGTCTCTGTGAAATTGTTTTGTTCACACCCAAGTGCGATTACTGTTTTCACAGCTGCTTGAACGAACCGCACCAAGAATACAAACAAACTAGAGTATGTTTTAACCGCACCAAATAGCGCTGGTGTGAAAACACCCTTACGGTAGAAGAAAGCATTTCTACATATAATTGTATCGCATGACCAACTTGACCTGATATACCAGAATCTGAGATCCTAATAATGAAAAAAGACAAACAATACAGGATCCAGCACCAGTACTTCACCCCTGACCAGCAGACAGGCTTTAAGCAAGCTTTAATTAGGGCCTTCTCACAGGTGAATCTGGTTTCTCACTATCTGCCTCCCTCTGGTGATGAGCAGAGGGCCGACCACTAACAGGCTCCTTTTGTTTCATAGTCTGACCAAATATCAAGCGATTACTGTTAAACTTACCATTCTCTCTGCATTTTGCTCAGGCCCAAGTAGATCTTCACCTCCTTCTTGGGAGGAAGACTCTTTTCCACTTCCTGTTTGATTCGACGCAGCAGGAATGGCCGCAGCACCTGAAAACCAGCAGACACAGAGATATACCTAAATACGATTCATTTATTCTGAACTATTTATGATTCATCATTTTACTCAAACAAAGGAGAGATGTTGTGTAAAGAGTGTAGATAGCAAATATTTCAACATATCCTACACCTGTATCTTTAAGCAGAAGAGGAGGTATCCCCAGTAAGTCATGGCATATTATTATGTAAATTAATCCTGAACTGAATTGATTAGGGTTCATACACTTTTTAACCAATAAATTTCCATGATTTTTTCATGATTTTTCCATGCCTTCAAGGCGAATTTTCCTGACCATATGATTTTTAAAACATCATGCAGACATGGACAATAAAACCAAAAATCAACTAAAACTATAATCATATTTGATTATAGTAGGTCTAAAACAAATCTGATAAAAATGCTGACACACAATTGGAAATTACTATTTTCAAATTTCATTACTTTTCCAGGTTTTTCATGATCGTACGAACCCTGGTTGATCTACAGTGCGTACCAGAAATAGTAATGAAGACATTATCAACCACAGTGGACAGAGCAGTGAGTGGTAATGATCATGATCAATGATATCTGGCTAGAATTGTCCATTCAAACAGATAAGTGTCTCTGTCAGAAACCACATCTACATTCACAATGCAGGAGCAACACACACAATTCCAGCAGGTCAGTGTTATTTAGCTTTAATTAGACGTATCCTAATTATGTACATTATTAACTTAAATAGACATGCATAATGTCATGGGACAGTAACCAGTATTGTGTCCCATGAGTTTTGGCATGTCTGTGTAAATTAATTAGCTAATAACATTTAAGTAGTTCAGCAAAATGACAGCTTTTTTTTTTTTTTGAATTTTGCAACACTAGTAACACTAACATAAATTATCTTTTTATAATGTCGCATATTATCAAGTGTACTGTTATCTCTGTGTTGTGTGGTGCATCTAAACTCACCGCATGCAATCTTTCCACCAGTTTCTGATCCCCCAGACAGTTGTTGGTATCAAACCACGAATCAAAGTCCTGAAATTGAAAAACACCCACAGACACAAATATATTCAAAGGGCAACACAAACATAATTTTCACACTGACTGTGAATTTACACTGCTCCGTCGCGACAACGCACATGGTCGCACTACCCCCCTCCAACTGGTCGCATGTGGGCGTGACAAAGGCGTTCCCTGCATCGTACAATTAAATCGTTTTAATAAATGGGAAATGCTTTTATATAATCTAGTATTATTTCCAATAATTAATAAATATAAATGTGTCTTTATAGATATAAATGTTTGAATGAGCTTCATTACACTGTCTAGTGAGCAGTATATAAGCTGACAAAAGCAAACTTTTCCAATTAAATTACATAGTAATATTTTAAAAACCCACCAGAGACTCCAACAATCACAGCAGCCTTTCTCCTCGCTGACAGAGTCCCTGTGAATCAGCAGGGATTTTATAAAGAACAGGGAAGCCTGAAACTTCTCTTCCAGGCTTCTCTGCACGCTTGAAAGCGGAACTAAAATGTTTTCATGCGCTGCGCTGAGGACGCGTTACAGGCCAACACCTGCTCTCTGATTGGACAGACGCATCGCGTTGGATGGATTCATTTGCATAAAGTTGAGCCGAGCTCAACTTTTCATCGCATCACATCCCCCGCTCGCGGCGCATCGGACCCATGATGCACCGCGCGACCGCGTCTGACGGAGGCGGCGCTTCCCATTGAAAATGAATGGGATCCGTCGCTGTGCGTTGTCGCGTCGGAGCAGTTCAAATGCACCGTGAGGCTTTTAACCAGCGTATAACATGTGATTAATAAAGCTGATAACTGTGTGTTCCACAGATTTAGGCCCAATCCCATTTTACCCATCTGCCTTACCCTTTACCTTTACCCCTCTGTTTTGTGAATGCACGCCAAGAGGTAGAGCTGTCCTGATTATTGGGGTAGGGGGAAGGGATAGGGCTTGTTAGCCCTTCATACAGAGATTTTTCAGAAACACACTTCAAACGAAGGGGTATAAGAAAATTGCCATAGTTTAATGTGTAGTTTCAATGTTTTATGGCCAAATTCTTTATAACAATCATAAAAAAATTGCTAGTAGGTTGTCTCAGTAGCTAGCTAGCGAACTGTCCCGCTCCACCTTAAATAGTGCAACAGACAGCAGGGGCTGCAGCATTTAAGAGGGAATGGAAAAATAAAATAAGAATAAAATAAAAGCTAATAAAAAAAAATATATATATTTCTTTCATTTTATTTAGCGCTCCTGATGGCATATTGGGTACTTGAAGAGTTGTCCCAATTCCTAGGGGAAGGATTTCACCCCTTCACCTTGTATCTCTGTTCCAGGGGTATACTCAAAAACAAGGGATAGGGCCAAGGGGTAAAATGGGATTGGGCCTTAGTGTTTCTACTAATAAAGCATAAATAATGTATAGAAGTGTGTGTTTGAGTGTGTGTGTGTGTGTCTGTGCATGTGTGTTTGTACTCACACTGGCAGAGTTGAACACATCTGGCAGTAGGAAGTTGAGCAGAGACCAGAGCTCATGCAGGTTATTCTGTAATGGAGTTCCGGTCAGCAAAAGACGATTTGTTGTTTTAAACTCACGAACAATCTCTGACAACTGAGAGAGAGAGAGTTTCAGAAAGAGCATGTAAGAGCGTGTTTGCAACACATTGCTTAAAACAATATTAGAAAAAACAGTTTACTTGTTAAAAAAGCAAAACTGACTTCAAAAATGACTTTAAAATATAAAAAAATATATATTTTTTTATGATTTTAAGACTGGTAACACCAGTGATATATTTTTTAAATCTATTTTCAAGAAACACCCATCATTTAGAAATTGACTCTTACAGGGGCTCCCTGGGGTTATTTATCTTAACTTTAAATACTCTGCTGAAGTTCACACCCTGGTTACATATGAACTGAAAGTATGAACTTCTAATCTGCTGCTCCTACCTTTGATTTCTCGTTTTTTATGCGATGGGCCTCATCAATCACCAGATACCTCCAGTTGAACTTCTTAAAGACAGACTTTTCTCTGATCACCATTTCATACGACGTAACACACACATCCCACTCTCCCGGCATCATCACATCACGGATAAACGCTGCCTGAAACACATACAGGAGCACACAGAAAGTGAATTCCATACAAGTATTTATTGAACAGCACTGGTGATGCTAATAAATGCCTGCCAAGTACTGAGCATTGAAAAACTTGTGCATTGCAGTGCATTACGTTACTCAATAAAGAGTTTATAAATTATTGACTTACTCTTGCATCTTTGTCTCCGATGAGGCAGACGGCCTTGAGAGTTGGGACCCAGCGTTTAAACTCATTCATCCAGTTGTGTAAAGTGGACTTGGGCACTAGGACCATGTGCGGGCCTGGAATGTTCCTGTAGTGTTTCAGGTACCCCAGCAGTGCTATCGTCTGCAGCGTCTTTCCCAAACCCTGAGAAAACAAGCACACACACTTCAAATACACACATTACATAATAACCCGACCTGCACAGTCTGCGACATGAAAGCAACATGGAGGAGAACTCAAACACCAAGAAACTAAAAAACCCTAGCAGCTTGTAACAACGACAAATGCAGTCTAAGGCGTTCATTGAAATAATTGTTTATTATTGTTGTCAAGAATAAAAGTATAAAATGTGTGCAATGTTATATATTAGTAAGGTTTTAAAACACTTCTTACCATCTCATCTGCTAGGATGCCATTAATGCCATTTTCATAGAGAGAAATCATCCAGTTCAGTCCTCTGATCTGATAATCTCTCAGAGTGCCGTTCTTCACATCTAAACATGAATCGGTTAATCAATCAATCAATAAGTTAATCACAACTTATTTTAAAACATTATACCACTGAGAGCCATTCCATGAGGGTTAACCTCTTCTAATAATAGCATTCCAACTATGATATTTGTATCAGAACAGAGCAATGGTGGCGGTGGTGTTGTTTATAAAAAATTCTCACAGATTTTATAAAAACTTCAAGTGTCAGAAACCACATAATCAGTCAGATAGAGAATGAGATAAGGAAAATTAGCCTCATGCTAACTGGGGTAGTGTGTGTTTGTGAATGTGTAGTTACATGAGGGTGACTCCTCAAAGCGGACAAGAAGGTTTGCAGCCTTTCTGCTCTCAGACAGCAGCTCCTCATCCTCCTCCTGCTCTGTCCGTCGGTGTCGATTACTGAGGAATGCATAGTTAATAATCACTACCTAATAACAGATAATTTCAATAAAATTATTGATATTTCTAATTATTCTAATTATTTGATAATTATATGTTTAAAACTGAACATTGTACTGTAATGTATTTTTAACAGGTATATATGAGGATTATATGTCATAGAAGAGTGTTTCTAAACCTTTGAATGATTGTTTGAAATTTTTTTGTAGCATGAGAAACTGAAAGTCTGATTCAGATCCTAAGAATTTGCATATGTGTGTGTGTTTGTGTATGTGTTGGACTCACTCTCCAACAGACAGCAGGTTCTGTTTCTCATCCTGTTTGGTGCGGGGTCTCCCCATCCGCACCTTCAGGGGCGATGTGGGGGATTTCTGACTCGCTGGCTGGACGAAGTGAGCAAAGAGTTCAGTCTGTTTCAGCAGGAACTCAAACCTGTTAGCCCTGTCTGCTTTCTACAGAGAAAGAGAGAGAGAGAAACAGAGAAGGAGATAAGGTAAAGTGTTTTCATTCACACAGAATTGACAGTGATTCCTAGCAGTATTATAACACTCGTAATTAACACTCACTCTTTTTTCTTCATATTCAGGGTCCACTGTGCCTTCTTTTATTGCTGCTTTTGGAGGGGGGCCCAGCAGGAACGGAGGATCCTTCACACATACACAAACACAAGTCACATAAACCGTCCAATTTTATACAGGACCAGACCAAGGACATGCCACTGCTCATTTAATGTTTTTTTTCTTTTATTTATACAGACAGAAGTTTTCCTGCTGTGCTTTAGGCATGTAGCACCTCCACCGGTGTCTTGTTTACTAACTGCAGGGTCATCAGCTGGGGACCACCGCTCATAGATGTTTTGCTCCTTAACCCAGAACACCTCCTGGTGGTGGCGCAGTGAACAGGGACGTTTTATTATTTTCTACATTGTAGATTAATAGTGAAGACGTTAAAACTATGAAGAAACTCATATGAAATTATAAAATAAAGTGTGTTAAACAGGCCAAAATATGTTTTTTTCTTCAGTGTAACATCTTTTGCTTTGATGCCAACTTTGCTTACTCATTATTCTCTCATTCACTTCATTAAGGTAGAACTAGGAATGGTTATTAAACTGTCTTAAAATAATAATAGTAATAATAATAATAATAATAATAATAACAATAATAATAATAATCATTATTATTATTATTGCTCTCATAGTAGTACAGTACTAAAAGCAAAACTAATACTATGCAACATTGTGATTTTTTCACTGCCCATGCCATAGAAAATTGTCATCTTAAACTAATAATGAGACCGGATGCAAGTGCAGGCAGAGCTTATACCACACACAATCCAAAAGACAGATAAGGGTCAAATCACGGGCAAACAGGGTTATCAGAGGACGATGTTGAGACGTAGTAAAAAATCAAAGCTTAAGGTCAGAATACCAGATACAGAATAGACATAAAACACTCAGAGCTAAGAGTTCAAATAAAATACTCTTAACTGGGGCTCCTTTATAGAGCCTGTTAATAGAGTTCAGTTGAGCAGGGTGGGGTCGATGATCAAAACTCAGGTGACGCCAAGCGCTGTTAGGGTGGAGAGGGTGGACTAATACTGTTCAAGTGAAAAATTATTATTACTATTATTATTACTAATATTCTCAATATTTATAGTAGTACAATGGTATTAGAAACATTAATATTATGCAATATTGTGGTAATTTTACTGTTTGTGCAGTAGAAAATATTGTAATACTAATACAAGCGTATGTTTTATAAACATACTACTGCTACTAATACTACCAATACTACTACTAATATTTTTTGGATTGATTTATTTGTACACTTCACTTTAAAGCAAGGTTTTCCCAATACATTTAGAGTATTCCCCCAGTAAAACATTTCTCTGGAAAATCCCTTTAAAATGACAAGAATAGACTAATAAAATAAATGAAATGTGTCCAGAAAGAACCATAAAACAGATTATACAGCTCTAAAAAAAATTAAGAGACCACTTCAGTTTCTGAATCCGTTGTTCTATTATAAAAACTACGGACAACATTTCTCCCAAATGCCAAATAAATTATTGTTATTTACAGCATTTATTTGAAGAAAATGAGAAATGGCTGAAATAACAACAGCGAAGCAGAGCTTTCAGACCTCAAATAATGCAAAGAAAACAAGTTCATATTCATAGAGTTCAGAAATCAATATTTGGTGGAATAACCCTGTTTTTAATAACAGTTTTCATGCATCTTGGCATGTTCTCCTCCACAAGTCTTACACACTGCTTTTGGATAACTTTATGCTACTCCTGGTGCAAAAATTCAAGCAGTTCAGCTTAGTTTAATGGCTTGTGATCATCTATCTTCCTCTTGATTATATTCCAGATGTTTGAAGTTTGGTCAAATCAAGAAACTCATAATTTTTAAATGGTCTCTTATTTTTTTCCAGAGCTGCATTTTTTAAAAAAATGTACAGTTATAATATAACGTTACACCTTTAAATCCCAGAATTACTACAGGCAACTTTTGATATAATATATAATCATGAATAATGATATAAGTAGTGGAGCATATAGCTAACGTTATATATCATTTTTATTGATTACTGTAATTACAGTGTTACTCATGTGGAAATTAGGTGTCAGGTTTAAATTCAGCTAATTAAAGTACCAATATCAGACTGACCTCCTGAAAGAAACCAGAATCACACAAACTAAATTACCAAGAACGAAGGAGCTATTTAATGTGATAAATCTGGGCCTGGGAGTCTCACCCAGCAGCAGCACGACAGACAGAGACAGAGTTAGGAAAGCTGGAGACAGATGTTGTTATATAAATCTGCGTGTTTTGGTTTAGTTTATAGTTTGTGTTGGGAAATGTTTAATTGGTGTATTTCAGCGCTGAGTCTCCAGCGAAATTCGCCATTTCTGTGCTGTAGAAAACTTGTGCTTGCTGTGGAGGCTGAAGTTGGCTCCATATTGGCATGTTCCGTTCCACCTTAAAAACTACTGTACTGGGCCAGCGCGCTCAGAACAGGCGCCAAAGCCTAACCGCCGCCCAGTTTAAGGTGGAGCGGAAAATTCGAATATGGAGCTGGAGAAAAATAACACAACTTCAGCTCTGTGACTTCTTGTTGTTTCTGCGGTTAAATGTCCGATTTACCTTCTCCTTCCCGGGCCCGGGCTCCCCAGAGGTTGACGGCACCTCTTCATCAGACATGTTTAGCCTCTCATGAGCCGCTCAGCGAGTTTCACACAGAAAAACACAGCTCGCAGCCGCAGCTTCAGACATGGCAGGCATACGCCCCCTTCAGCGGGAAATATCGCGATGGTAGAGCCCCGAAGTACCGCGAGATTTTGAAATGCATTGATGTAAACAAACCCTCAAGTCTGATTTACTCTCGTTAACCCCTTAACATGCCGGCGTTTTTGTCAAATTTCTGCCTGATATTACACAGCTATATCTTCACTCTTAAACGTGATTTTGTGTTTTAGTCAGGAGAAGAAATATAATCCAGTTAAGTGAACTTACCGGCCAGGACAACTCAATAAAATGAGTTCAGAGAACTTCAATCTGAAAACTTAAAAATGTTTGTTGAGCCAATGAACAAACGTGATTTCAACCAACTTCTGGTATACTATACGTGTCAATGCTCTTTTATCAGCGTTTATATATGTTTAGGAAAGGGACAAGGTTTGCTGCCTCTGATTAGCCATAGGCTCATGAAAATTCATGAGCTATAAAATGAAGTATATTCTGAGAAGTGTTTTTGATAAAGGTGATTTACAGGGGAAAAAAACAATAAAATAATTTTGACTAGTGGAACAAAACATGTTAAAAACGGCTTTTTACCCAATTGTTTCACAGTCAGTGACATAGAATGCAGTCTGGAGTAGTGAAAAGGAAATGTGGGGAAACCTCCACAAAATATTACATACTACAATGAAGTCTGTAGGGATTTTATCCACAAAAAAGAGCCGATAAACACAAATTGCAATGTTGATCAAAGTAAAAATGCATACCACAAAATATTTAAATATGTACATGGAGTTTTTTCCCTAACATATGAACCTAAGCCCCACTGAGAGAAAAAAGTGATGAAAAGTAATATAATTTCCAAAGAAATCTCAAGAAACATCCAGGATTTGATGTGGTTTATTACTGTAGGACACGGGGTAACCAAACATTTCTTAATTAAAAGGAATATATATAAATGTGGACACAAGTGGACCATATATAAATAATAATAATAATAATAATAATAATAATAATAATAATTATAATAATAATAACCAACTTATAATAGCTGAGTTTAGTCTAATGTCATTGGCAGCTTATTTTCCATTGGCCTCTGTCACAATCTATTTGCATACTTGGTATAAATGATAACTTGACTGAGTTAAGTTGAATGAACTTAACATGTTATGTATTTACAACTTAACTGAGCCAAAGCAAAATGATAACTTTTGAAGTTAAGCCAATGAATTTTTTTTAGCAGTATTAAGGATTTCCCTTTGAGCATTACATATAAAATTTTCATGTTTGATAAAAAACATTATTAAAAATATTAGCTGTAAAAGTAATTGAAAAGATTTTAAATTATTTGTCAAGTGAATATAAGAATTATGAATGAAAATCACAAAATTGGCACCTTCCTGAACTTTTAACATTTTTAAATAAATATTTCCCTAAATATGAATTAATCATTTCATGTCCTCCAAACATTTCATTTTGTTACAATTGTCTTCTTTTTATGTCTATTTCAAACATGCAGAATTTGGGGTTGATTCCTCTCAAAACTGATATTATTATTATAAATAATTATAATTATTATCTTAATCATTATAAATTATCAAGAGTACAGAGTGAACATGCAGCTTCTCCAAGTGGTCTGTGGGAGAATCCCTACAAAGCTCACAAAGTTTTAGAATATAAATAACTCATTTTACTGCAGAAATAAAGGGTTTTGTATCTACACTTGTATATTACCAGCTTTTTTTCTTTACATTAAGAACTAGGTAAGACTCAAATTAATTTAGAGACTAAACTATTACAAAGTACAAATGAGATGTTGTTTTGCAATATTTAAATAATTGAACAGATAACTTCATTATCACAGTTTGAATGTATTCCTCTGTTTTACCTTTTTATTACTGTGTTGTAAATAGCTTTGGCGACTAGAGGGCGACAAAACCAGCTAATTCTCGAGTTTGAATGCTTATTGTTATTTCTAAACTGTCACTGGCTTTAAATGAGCTAGTGGGGGTATTTAATTTATTTTTCGATGTAATTAACATTTGTTAAAGACTTTCAAATTATTATTATTATTATTATTATTATTATTATTATTATTATTATTATTATTATTATATATATTTTTAGTAGTAGTAGTAGCATTGGTTGTATTACTTGTAGTAATGGTAGTTGTATATTTATTGGTATATTTTATCATTAGTGTAGTAGTCTAGTTGAATGTAATTATTCATACTAATAGTAGCTCTAGTACTAGTAGTAAGAGTAATAGTGTAATAATAATATGATTATTCTTAACATAAGCTGCAGTAGTAAAATAGTCGCAATAGAAGTGCTAGGGGTATAGCACTATTTAATGCTTAATGGTTGTAGCAATAATGGTAGTACTATTACACTAGTAGTAGTAGTAGAATAGTATTTTTAAAACGAGTACTAGTACAATTGTATTATTATTATTATTATTAGTAGTAGTAGTAGTAGTATTAGTAGTAGTAGTAGTAGTAGTTACAGTAGTAGTAGTATAATAGTATTTTACAACTATTATTATTAGTAGTACTAGTACAATTGTACTATTATTATTATTATTATTATTAGTAGTAGTAGTAGTAGTAGAATAGTATTAGTAGTAGAAGTATTAATACAATTGTTACTTATGGTAGTAGCACTACACTAGCTGTAGTAGTAATAGTAGTATGACATATGTCATATAAAGCACAGTTCCCATCTCCTTCTCTGAGTAACAGATGGCCCAGTAAACCATTAAAAGTGGCTTCGCAGCATTTTCCAGACAGACACACACATATACACTCACACACACACACAGGGTCATGTGCTACTGTGTCACACTAATAGGAGGGTCATCTCTTCCCAACCAACCACCCACCCACACACACATACACACACACAAAGAAGGAAAAAAGAACATACACACACACTCAACACTGCATGCAAATACGTACATGTCCTCTCTATCTCTCTTTCCAATTCATTTACAAGAAAGCTTAGAAAAACACACACACACACTCTCTCCCACTCCTCTGGCTCTTCTGGAGAACTATATCTATCTTTCTTTGCCTCATCCCTTTCCCCTCCCCTCTCTCTCTCTCTCTCTCTCTCTCTCTCTCTCTGATCAGTGCTAGCTAGTTAGTTCCTCATCTAGACGCTGGAGGCTTCACACAGGATTTGCTCTGTGTTCAGTCTACACACACACACACACACACACACACACACAGAGAGAACACATACACAGAGACACATGGACACAGACATGAGCTCAGGGGACGTGGTGTGTACCGGATGGCTCGTCAAATCCCCGCCAGAGAAAAAGCTCAAGAGATACGTGAGTAAAAAAACTGTTGTGTTTAGTGTGTGTGTGTGTGTGTGTGTGTGTATGTGTGTGTGTGGTATGTGGGTGTTCCTGTAGATACATTCACTGTGTTAAGACAGATAAAGGCTTAATACCAACCACGCCGATGCATCACTCACTGACACGCTGAAGAAAAACCCTGTGCCCTGGTACCCTGAGTTTACTGGGTTTAGTGTGTGTATGGGTGTGCGCGTGCGTGCGCGCGCGAGTATGAGGCTAGCAGGTGCTGCAGTGCTGTATCAAACCATCATCAGCAGCTCACTGGCCTCTAAAAACACACCCGTCATGCCTTGCTTTTGATAGTTCAACTGTGTATGTGTGTGTGTTTGTGAATTCTGGATGCCCTAAAACTGTAACTAGCTAATTTATGTATTAATTATACTAATCAGTACTGACAAGCCTTCATTTATCCTATATTCAGTTCATCACATCACAGTCTCACACCACCTAAATCATTGTTGCCCTGCTGTGTTGTGGGTAAACATGTGCCTTAACCCTCTATGGCATAGTGTTGCCCTCAGACAACAAATCCAAATGGTTGGGTATTACCCCATACCTTAATTATATTTAAAAATATATAATGTTAAAAGGCATATCTACTTCAAATGCAATGAGTTGTACAATTGGTTCATAAATACAAATATGTATATGTGCAAGAATGTGTAAAAACATTTGGCTTCTTATATTCTTATTATATTTACTTACTAAAACAGTGTTTTTTTCATCTGTTGTCTTTGGGCAACATTATGCAGGTAGACCACTCCTAAAACATCTGATTAAAATAATCAGTTTCTTATCAAAAAAAAAAAATAGATTTGATAGAGGGACTAAAATGGTACTCCCATTTTAGTATGGATGTAGTCAGTTTTCCAAAACATGTGTGGTTTCTTTTTCCCTGAGGCTAATCCTGCTAACAAGTAATGGAAGATTCTCTGATTATACCCCACCAATTAGCTTTGTGCTAACTATAGCTACATGCCTAAAAAATCACACACTCTACTACCTAGACTGTGTGGAGTGGTTCAATCATCTCTCACATTCTGTGTGTGTGTGTCTGTGTTTCTCACACTGTATTCTGATAGCTATCTAGTTACCTTATCTAGCACTACATGGACAGGTAACTTGTCTTGTTTCCATTGTCCTGATCCTTTTGCTTGATAAAAGTGTTTGAAAAAAAAATAGAAATGTACAAATATGGGCTAAACTATCACAACATACTCCTACAACACACAACATTCTCCTAAATAGAACTACAAACTACTAAGTACAAGCTACATTTAACAGCATTTCATATCATTTTCAGGAATGTTCTTCAGTATTACATTGAATATTGAGCTCAGATGTTGTTTTCTGGTTTTGAATTGGTCTGTGAAGTATGCATTAGCGTGAAGTACTCCGCCGAAGCGTCTTCCTGGTCTTGTGATGTATTCATGAGCTGTTTTGGAATGAAATAGTGTTGGTGGTTCTAAGTATGTTGTAGGTGTTGCCCAACCAACAGCATGACAATCATAACAATATGTGACAGCAAAACAGGTCTGGAGTGTGTGTGTAGTCACTATGGTTGGACACACACGGCAAAGAACATGATTTGCAAACGAAATAATCTAGGTAATAATTTATGATGTAAAAATATTAGTAGATAATTTAACTTGTGTTTCATTTTTAGCTGGTTTCAAGCAAGTTAATTAGTAAATAAAAGTCTGCTTTTAAGACATGAACATTATTGTACTTCTTTCAAGATGACAATGACCGTGTTATACAGTTCTACAGTGAAATAATTACATCTAAGCAACAAAACATTGTATCATCATATTTATATAAATGTTTATGATACACAGTATTTAGAGAAGTTTTGAAATGCAGAGAACAGGCTTTAACTTTAGCTCTAGTTACTCCATAAGCAGTGGCAGGTTCTTAAAACTGCTATTTAACTACTTTCTAGTGCATAAAACAGTATTTATAATCCGTTTTGCTGCATATCATCCAGTTAAACATGGTTAATTACATAGTTTTAATTACACTAAGTGTCTGTAAAGAAATGTACAGTTGGGTCAGTGTTCTTAGGGCACTGATATCCTCAACTGGCTTTAAAAAGCATACTGTTAATTAGTGCTGGACAATATGGCCAACATTTATATCACTCTATATTTCATATTTTTAGATAATACGATATAATTTCGATATCGATATAAAGATAATCACACCCTGACACTGTCTGGCTATGGAAGCCTATAATGTTCTACAGTTTTATCTAAATGAATCCCTGTTTTTTAGTAACAGATCAATGTTTTGTGCTGGTTAGATTAGTAGCTTCTGTGGTTTGATATGATGTGTGGATTACGGCTCTAGTTTACTCGAGTCCTGTGAGTCATTACCCTCACAACATCGAAATGTAGCTTTTAGCCCAATGCTAGCTTGGTTATCAGACTGCTGGTGTCATTGGAAATGGCTAACGGCTAACATGGTGATGCTAACAGTAATTCTGAGCTAAATTAGTCGCTGTATTTTTAAAACAGTGTTTCTGTGCTGGCTAGATAGAGTAAGTTCCGCTATTTGATATGTATATTATATCTGTGCGCTACTCTGGTCTTCTGTTATTAATAGATAGATAGATAGACAGACAGACAGACACACTATTGATCCCAGAGGGAAAATCCTGAAATAATTTCAGAACACCAGCATGCAGTTGCCGGCTAAATGCGGCCATTGAGCGGATTCTGAGACTGAAATATCTGCACAATTATATCACATTATTAAAATATTTTCTATCATGATAAATTTATATTGAATTATTCTCCAGACCTGTTTTCAATGTGTTGAAAATATGTAATGATTGATAGTACCCATCTCAAGTGTAAATCCAGATTTTTTACAGACTGTGTTTTTTTCCATATTATTAATATAAAACTCTTATGTTTATTAAAAGGGGAATAACTAAAAAAATAAGGTATTCATAAAATCAAAAGACAGATGTTTTAGGGATAGTTGCATATATATATTTTTAGAAATGTGACAGACACATATATAAGCAGTTATTACTGGTGCTTTGATTGTTGAATGTGTCTGGGAGAGACTGGTTTTTACACTGCTATAACTGGCTCAAAAAGCATCTCAGATCACTGATGTGGTTTGCGTGATCATATTTGTATCTGTTTGAATTCTTCATGTGGCTTGGTCTTCAGATTCAGATATTATCCCGCTGCTTAAGATGCATGAAGTGAACAGGTAAAAATGGGGTGTAGTATTTTCAGTTGTTGTTTATTCCCTCAACTAATTGCAGAGCATGCAGCCGTGCACCCTCTTGACCTTAGCCTTTAAAGACTTTTAGAATATAGTTTATATATCTTAAGCATAACCCTTGATTACACAAAGTGTCTACCCAGTGCAATAGAATAGATTTTGTGCAATTTCAGCTTTATCGCTAGTTTGTGTAATTCTTAGTTGGGTTTTGATTTTAGTTCTATTTTTGTCAATTTATTCTGTGTTGTTTACTGTAAATGTGAGCTGGTTTTGCTAGCAGTGTTAACATTGGACAAAGCAACAATGATAGACTTAGACATAATTCAATTAGGTTCTCTATAAAACAACAATAGGTGTTTTTGGAAACATTACATACAAAACTTTGCATGGAATTCAGTAAAATTTGATTTGATAAACTAGTTCTAGTTTGGGCATTTCTAGTTGTATAGGCTTTAACTTTAGCTCTAGTTTGAGTATTTCTAGTTGTTCAGGCTTTACATTAGCTCTAGTTTGGGCATTTCTAGTTGTTTAGGTTTTAACTTTAGCACTAGTTTGAGTATTTCTAGTTGTTTAGGCTTTAACCTTAGCTCTAGTTTGGGTATTTCTAGTTGTTTAGGCTTTAACTTTAGCTCTAGTTTAAGTATTTTTAGTTGTTTAGGCTTTAACTTTAGCTCTAGTTTAAGTATTTCTAGTTGTTTAGGCTTTAACTTTAGCTCTAGTTTGGGTATTTCTAGTTGTTTAGGCTTTAACTTTAGCTCTAGTTTAAGTATTTTTAGTTGTTTAGGCTTTAACTTTAGCTCTAGTTTAAGTATTTCTAGTTGTTTAGGCTTTAACCTTAGCTCTAGTTTGGGTATTTCTAGTTGTTTAGGCTGTAACTTTAGCTCTAGTTTAAGTATTTTTAGTTGTTTAGGCTTTAACTTTAGCTCTAGTTTGGGTATTTCTAGTTGTTTAGGCTGTAACTTTAGCTCTAGTTTAAGTATTTTTAGTTGTTTAGGCTTTAACTTTAGCTCTAGTTTGAGTATTTCTAGTTGTGTAGGCTTTAACCTTAGCTCTACACTCTAAGAAATATAAGTACAGATTTGTACTTAAAAGAGTACAAAGCTTGTCGCTGGGGCTGTACCTTATATTGAGGTACAAAAAAGTACCTTTCAGTGAAAGTCCTTTTTTGTACCCATGGTTTTTGTGCCAGTTAAGATTATAAAGATTATAAACATTGTCATCAACTAAAAATGGCTCAAAAACTTGATGATACAAAATTGTCTGGCTTTCAAATAAAAAATGTGCAATTTAAATATATACTGTTCATTAGTACAGTGATGCAGAATACTGAATGTACCTTTTGGCTGGTTAAATGGTACAAATTTGTACTTATTGCTGTTAGAAATGACTTTGTACTTCAGAGGGAACAAATCTGACCCTGTAAAGACCAATATTGTACCTTTGAGGGTACAATTATAAAGAATGTACCTTCGAGTACAAAAAAGTACTCATATCGTACCTCTGTTTTTTAGAGTGTAGTTTAAGTATTTCTAGTTGTTTAGGCTTTAACTTTAGCTCTAGTTTGAGTATTTCTAGTTGTGTAGGCTTTAACCTTAGCTCTAGTTTAAGTATTTCTAGTTGTTTAGGCTTTAACCTTAGCTCTAGTTTGGGTATTTCTAGTTGTTTAGGCTTTAACTTTAGCTCTAGTTTAAGTATTTCTAGTTGTTTAGGCTTTAACCTTAGCTCTAGTTTGGGTATTTCTAGTTGTTTAGGCTGTAACTTTAGCTCTAGTTTAAGTATTTTTAGTTGTTTAGGCTTTAACTTTAGCTCTAGTTTGGGTATTTCTAGTTGTTTAGGCTGTAACTTTAGCTCTAGTTTAAGTATTTTAGTTGTTTAGGCTTAACTTTAGCTCTAGTTTAAGTATTTCTAGTTGTTTAGGCTTTAACGTTAGCTCTAGTTTGAGTATTTCTAGTTGTTTAGGCTTTAACTATAGCACTAGTTTGAATATTTGTGGTTGTTTTTGTTTAACCTTTAACTCTAGTTTAATTATTCCTAGACTGGGCTTTAGCCATAGTACAAAACTGTTGTTTGCCCTTGGTTTTATTTTTTATGTTTATTTCTAGGTTGAGATTTAGCTCTAGTTTTTGTATGTGTTTCTTGAGCTTTAGACCTAGTTTTGTAAATTTAGAGTTTGCTCGTTGAATCTGTATCTAGTGTCTGTATTTAAGAGTTGCATTTTAACTCTAGCTGTACTTTTTAAACTTTGTGTATTTTAGGTTGAGCTTTAAGTTTAGCTTTAATGTGTGTGTTTTTAGGCTGATATTTGATTTAAGCTTTAGTTTTTTTTATTTACGCTCTCGACTTAGATTTTAGATTTAAATTTGTATATTTCTAGGAAGCTCTATTTTGCATATTTGAAGGTTGAGCATTCACCTGTTCTCTTTGCATGTGTGATGTGTTTCTGTTTGATTCTATCTTTTGTGAGTTCCTGATGTTTTGCTGTCTGAATGTAGTGTCTAATACTGTTCCTGTTTTTTAATCCTGTTTTGGTGCTCGTTGCTGAGTCCTGCGGTGTTACAAAACTTAACTGGCTATTCATTCTTGGATTTATAAGCTATTACTGTAAATCATTTGTGTTTTAGGCATGACATTTTCCTGTATCCTGTTTTTTTCTTATTCTTAGTTTTTTTCTGTTGATGATTTCATCTTCCCCAAATTTGCTATGCTCTGGCACAGTTGTAATAGCAGTAGCAGTTGTAAAAAGGCTTTTAAATGAATATGTTTGACAGTGTTATTGTGCCAGTATGTTTGTGTCTCTGCCCTGAGCTGTGCTTTAATGTGTAATTAAGCTTAGCTATTTCACCAATGTTTGTTATTGTGTGTATTAGTGAACTGTGTCATCCTCCTGTGCTCTGCCAGGTGACACACTATTTGTGGTTTGTGCTGAGGGAAGGGTTTCAGTCTGCAATTGTGTGCATATGTGTGTGGTTATTGCCTTCTACAGAAATCTACTCTCCTTAGAAGCATTCTGTATTGAGACATAACATTGTGAAAGCAAGATTACACTAATTGTTTTGACCAAACAGAAGACGGTGTTTTGAAATCATGATGGAGTGCGAGTGAGAGATAGACAGCGAGAGAGTTGTGGATGTCTCATGTGCAAATGTATTTTTATTATGAATTTATATAATAATAATATAATAATATTATACATTTGAAGCGTTTTGGGAAATAAAATTGAAATACATGTTTTCTCAATAAATAAAACATCAGTGAAGAAAGTAACTGACTGAGAGTGACTGGTTGTGAAACATTCAGAATCTATACTGATGTGTATACAGTATATCGTCGCTGTCCTATAAAAACACTTATCTCCATTTTTGTTGATATTTAGTTTACTACATAATTTGAACAGACAAACTGTCCCTTACACTGTGCTAAAATTTCTTGACAAACTGACCAATAGAAATTCTTCAAAATTACCTGAAATAAACTCTTTTTATATTGATTTCCATTAAAAGTTTACAAGGTTTTTTCTCTCTCCTGTAAAGTTGCTGTTTTGGAGATAAGTGTTTTCATTAGACAGCGACGATATACAGAATAATTCTATGTGTACAGTAACTCACCCATCAATAACTTTATGTTTATTTAGGTTTATTCTGATGTTATATAGAATTTTACAGTAAACACTTTCACTGATCACTGACTTTATCCCTGCAGACACGTAACAGTATTAGACATCATTCTGACGTAGAATTTTTGTCATCTGATGTCATGACCAACATTAAACCTGAAATTAACGTCTATTGACGTTGGTGGCCAGCTGGGATGTTTATGTTTAAACACACTTACTGACTAGTGACTTGTGACATGAAGATGATGCTAATTAGAGCTGGGCGATATTTATAGACTTATATATTTTTTATGAATATACTGCCTTCAGTGAAACTGGACTAATTATGCTCTCTGTATTGACAAGTACATTTGTGTCAGTGTTCTTTGAGCACTGATGATATTCTCTATATGGTTAAATAATATATTTTCGATGCAATATAAATTTCTCACAATAAAATAAAACATTTATTGTTATATTGCCCATCTCATCTAATGCTAATATGTAGAACACTGCTTCACATAGACAGCATATATTTAAAAAAAATCTCGTACAGACTAATCAGACTCTGACACACTCACACACACTTATGGGTGTAGTGGTGAGACTTCAGCTGTTTTGTTGTGAGAAAAGGAAGGCAGGGGTGGCCCACCCAACATAAGATGCATTTTGAAAGTGTTGACCTGTGTGTGTGTGTGTGTGTGTGTGTGTTGGGGTGGGGGTGTATATATGTGTGTGTGTGTGCGCCTGTGTGTTTCTGTGAAATTTGGGCGTGTTTCAAAACATGGGAAGTACTCTGAGTGCCAGGCAGTTGGGGAGTGACCCAACTGGCAAAAGTGAGTTATTCTTACAGATGGCCAAACAGGCAAAAATGAGGCAAATTATAGAGAACAAAGTCATTACAGTATAATGTATACTGTATATGTATATACAGTATAGACTTGTTTATACACAGTGTAATACATATATGAAACATTATTACATGTTACTCTTTACATAACAAAATAACACTCGCTCATATTAGTAAGTGTACATACTAACTTGTAGTTTACTTACTTATTTATAATACATACAGGGCATATTACATATAGATATTTACATATAATACATATTTGACACTTTATTACATATAGACATGTTACATATGGGGCATTTTATTATTGTCCATAAATATTTACATCTAGTACATATTTGACAATAAATTACAAATAGACACGGACATATTACATATATATATTATTATAACATATGGGACTTAAATACAATGCTTACAGATTTATTTTGTTTTTGCTTTTTTGTCATACTTACATGTTTCTTATTATCAAATACAGTTTAATATCAGATAAAGATAACCTAAATAAAAAAGTAGTTTTTAAATGAGTATTTCATTTATTAAGGGAAAAACCTGACCCTATGTAAAAAAGCAATTGCCCCACATTAATTAAGTGTGATTAACCACATTTAGGAAAAAGCCCCATTTTCACTTTATGCCTAAATTTCCATTTGTTAACTCTGCCTCCACCATGTTCAAAAGATGATGGGGTATGCTTCAGGTAATAAACCATTACTTTCCTTCTTAATACTCAATTTAGTTTTGCTTTCATCTGACCAAAAAATCTTGTTACAGAACTAGGTACCGTATGCTTTTAGAGTCCAGTCTGATCTATCACAGTCTGATCCCAGTCTGATTTCAGTCTGATCTACCAGTCTGTTGGTGATATAATTTGCAACACAATACTCAAGGGGTTACAATTCAATATATCACAATATATTGGCACAAATCTTTACATGTTATCTAATAATTAAACATTGATGCTTTTACAGTGGTTTGCATCTTGGTTTGCATTTATGAAATTCTCTTTTGATTGTAGACTTTGCCAGTGATGTGTCTACCTCTACCAAGGTCTTTCCTTTAGCAAGGAAAAACTTTTCTTTGTCAAGGACATGACTCTGTGATCATCTGCTTGCGTCTTCCATGTCTTATCAGCTAATTTTGTGTTGCTGAGCTCACCAGTGCATTCCTCTTTTAAAGAATGAACCGGATTGTTGTTTTGTCCAATCCAAACTGTCTACTTTGTCTCTAATAGGATTGTGTTGTTTTTTCATCCTCTTTATAAACCCTTTTACCCTTGTCAGCATCTCTTCCGACAGAAAATTAAGAGCTACTACTAACAACTACTAATAGCAAGACCAAAACTAGAGCTAGAGTAAAGATCAAGCCTAGAAATATACAAAAACCTTAGCTAAAGTTAAAGATCTTATATTACATTAACAACTACCAAAAGTTAACCAAACAAATTATAATAAACTGCAGACCTTTCCTATCCATAATTTGTCAGAAAATAATGAAGGAACAGACCATAACAAGCTATTCAACTCCTAATCAGTAATTTGTGTAGCAGTGATTTATCTGGGACTGTTTTTAAAAAACATATTTTTAATTTACACAAATTAATCATTTTACCAGTTATGACTCCAGTGTCCTGCCATAGTTCACTATTTATACAGAGCCACATTTGTTCTGGGTTTTTTTGCAGTATCAGGTAAAACATGCTGTCAGGTATATTACTTTTTATTCATTTAAAATATGGATTAAATCTCATAACTAATTCTCACTCTCTTACACTACCCCCACCCCTCCTCTCTCTCTCTCTCTTTCTTCTCACTCTCTTTCTCTTTTCTCTACCTCTCTCAAACAAACACAAACTGCACTGTTGTAGTGGGAATTAAAGCTTCTAACCACTAAAATGAACTTTCTGTCTCAGTCATTGGCCAAATATAAAGGAAGAGTAAGCTGAATCTTTTACAACAGAGAGAATAAGATTCAATAATCTGATTCTTCCTTTTTTCATATTTTGCATTGATGTGACTTTTTTAAATTCCACAGGTACTTGAAAATAGTTCACAAAGGAGAATCTGTGTTCATGTGATTAGTTGTGATTAATCACAGCAAATTGTGTACTTAATTAGTTTTATTTTTATTTGATTAACAGCCCTACTATATACAGGACATATTATACAATAAAAAACTACATTTGGCAACCCCTGAGAAACCACCTGAGACATTATAGCAACCCTCTGGAATTCAGTAGCAACCATAACAAAAGTCTACCAGCCTATCATAGCAGTAACCTGGGATATTATGGCAATAACGTAGCAACAACATTAAGCAATGCTACATTTACATTTAGCAACCACTAAGCAATGCTATCACTATGAATGGAGAACACCAGAGCAACCACCTAGCAACACCATTGCAACCAACTCACAACCACTTAGCAACACCATAGCAAGCACTTAGCAACTCCACAGAAACCAGCTAGCAATAACCAGCAAGTACCTGGAATATCATAACAACAGTAAAGTATGTTTGTTTTTGTTGGGCAACGATTCATTTTTGTTTTAGGAAAAGCACTTTTTCAATTACTATATATAGATATGTGTGTTTGTGTGTGTGTATGTGTGTGTGTGTGTGTGTGTGTGTGTGTGTGTGTGTGTGTGTGTGTGTGTGTGTGTGTGTCTGGGCTGGTTTTCCAGACATGGATTAATGCCCAGTTTTTTACAGAATTGCATCATCTCTGGAGTTTCCCACACAACAAATACTAAAAGTTGCATCTGTGTCTGACAGCCTACTCTCATTTTAGCAGCTTTTTCATTGTATGTAATTGATCTGAATCATCATGGTTAGCTTTTGCTAATTCCCCATCAACCGCTATGAGTAAAAACTAGAGTAAAGTCAACATAATATGAACACTTTAACTTTAGCTCATCCTAGAAATACAAAAACTACAGCTACAGTTAAAGATCAGTGTGGATACACACAAACTAGAGCTAGAATTGTAGCTCAACCTAAAACAACACAAAAACTAGAATCAGAAGAACTAAAATCAAAGCTGAATCTAGAAATACAAAGACTAGAGCTAAAATTATAGCTCAACATAAATGTATATAAAGTAGAACTAATGTTAAAGCTCAGCCTAAATAAATATAAACAAGAACCAGAATTATAGCTCAACCTAGAATTACACAAATCAAATCTAGAATCAAAGCTGAATCTAGACATACACAGTCTAGAGCTAAAATTATTGCTTAAGCTAGACATACACAAACTAGAGCTAAGGTTAAAGATTAGTGGAAATACACAAGTTAGAACTAGAACTGTAGCTCAACCAAGAACAACACAAACTAAATCTAGAATCAAAGCTGAATCTAGACATACAAAGAGATAGCATTATAGCTCAACCTAGACATATACAAACTAGAGTTAATATTTAAGCTCAACCTAGAAATACACTAATCAAATTTTGAATTAAAGCTAAATCCAGAAATACAAAAACTATAGATAGAATTATAGCTCAACCTAGAAATTAACAAACTAAAGCTTAAGTTAAAGATCATTGTGGAAATACACACACTAGAACTAGAATTATAGCTCCACCTAGACATATACAAACTAGAGCTAATGTTAAAGCTCAACCTAGAATTAAACAAACTAGAGCCAGAATTATACCTTAACTTAGAAATACACTAATCAAATCTAGAAATAAAGGTAAATTTAAAAATACAAATACTAGAGCTAGAATTATAGCTCAACCTAGAAATAAACAAACTAGTGCTAACGTTAAAGTTCATCATAGAAATATACAAACTAGATCTACAATTTTACTTTGACCTTGAAGTGTACTTTGAGCTAAAATCAAAGCAGAATTGAGAGATTTGCAAACTAGAGCTTGAATTATAGCTCACTCTAGAAATGCACAAACTAGAACTGAAATTATAGCTCTACACAGAAATACACAAACCAGAGCAAGAATTATACCTTGACCTAGAAATCTACAAACAAGAGGTAGAGGTCTAGCAATATACAAACTACAGCTTGAATTATAGCTAAACCTAGGTCTAGAAATACAGTAACTAGAGCTTGAATTAGCTAAGTCTAGAAATACAGTAACTACATCTCGAATTATAGCTAAACCTAAAAATACACAAACTAGAGTTTGAATTAGCTAAGTCTAGAAATACAGTAACTAGAGCTTGAATTAGCTAAACCTAGAAATACACAAACTAGAGCTTGAAATAACTAAACCTAGAAATACACAAACTAGAGCTCGAATTGGCTTAGTCTAGAAATACACTAACTAGAGTTTGAATTAGCTAAGCCTTGAAATACACTAACTAGAGTTTGAATTAGCTAAGCCTTGAAATACACTAACTAGAGTTTGAATTAGCTAAGTCTAGAAACACAGTAACTAGAGCTTGAATTAGCTAAACCTAGAAATACACAAACTAGAGCTTAAATTAGCTAAGCTTAGAAATACATAAACTAGAGCCAAGGAGCATTAAAAACATTTTAGCATTTTGCACAGTGTATAGGATTTTTTTTTTTACCTGTGACAGTACACAAGAGGGGCAAGTACCACGGTTAACAACAAATAGAGTGCAGTAGACTGTCCCTGTCACTTATGTTTTCCAGATACTGTTTGAGTCACTGTGCTGTGCTGCTTTTGGCATCAGTAGTTGCATGACTGTAACTGGACATTTTGTTCTGAACGATGCAGTTTAAAAGTAGCAATAGCAGAAGTATGAGAGTTAGTCTGACGTTAATTGAATTAGTAACCTTACAAAGACATAAGAAACATTACTGATGTGTGTGTGTGTGTGTGTGTGTGTGTGTGTGTGTGTCACTCTCTGTCATCTTTAAATAAGGAAGTATTATAAACCATTACCCATATTTGAAAATGGAGTGAACCCATACACCATATGCACACAATACATGTCACATGTACACATATACATGTGCAGACACAGGCACACACACATAGGCCAATGTCTGACTTCCTGTTTGTGAAGAATGCTGGGAAAAGAACAAGTGGTTCCACTCTTGCTCATTAATACACACACAGACATACTGTGTGTGTATTAATGAGCAATTCAGACATACTAAAACAGACACATGAACACACACACACACACACACACAAAGAATGTCTGTTATGCCCACGGGGAGAAGAGACTGATCTTTGTTGAAGGTCAGAGGTAGAAGCAGGTCAGCCTCAGTACAGCAGAGCACCCAGAACAACCTCAGTGTGGTTAGTTCTTCAGAACAGAGTGTATAGACACACACACACACACAGATAAGCTTTGACAGGACATTTTCTCATGTTTAGGACCTGCACTCCTGACCTCAATACTTGAACGAAACAATCTTTATTTCCTTATTATTTAGATTTCTATCTTAACGTCTAATATAACTGATTTTACAATTTTGCCTTTATACCTGACTGTTTCTGTTAACAGACTGTGGGCCCTTGCCATCTTACACTGTGCGTAAGGCACGTCACGAGGCTCATTGCGATCTTACACACCGCCAACAGTCTATTTTTTATACATTACACCTAAATTGTTTACCTAGCGACAGAGTTTGCAAATATATCTACACTGATGGATGTGGTGGAAGTAAGGTGTGTTTAGGTCATTTTTGGTGTTTTGCTTTCTCGGCAATGGAAAACACAGGTGCGCTACTGACTAATTAACACCTTGACAACAGTCAACTGTCAGACGTTCATTGCTATCTTGGCTATGCAGGTGTGCCCAAATTTTACATAAAAAATAAACAGAATAGAAAATAAAATAACATTGCTGTTCCTGCTACTGACTGAGTTTAACTCAGTCACACCACATGGACTTTATTACTCCACCACTTAATTATTTACATTAACACTTCCCCAACCTCACTTACGTTCAAGTACACTTTACTCATGATTGGGTATTCACATATTCACAATCTCCTTTTAGAACTATATTTGTTACAGTTGCATATTTATATTATATTTCTATCTCACATCAGCCACTTTCATAATCAATGTCATTGCACACTGCACTTTGCTCTGTTAATTATTTAATGAACATCAGCAACAACTGCACTGCTCTGTTTACAGATATGTATCTTACCTTGTATAGTACGTTTTTGTATAGCCTTATATATATATATATATATATATATATATATATATATATATATATATATATATATATATATTATTTTTTTTTTCTTCTTCGTTTTCTCTATTCTTCTGTTTTAATTTATGTTTGAATCTGTTTCTTATTGTATTGTGTTGTTGCTGCTGGATGCCTAAATTTCCTTCGGGATAAATAAAGTATCTATCTATCTATCTATCTATCTATCTATCTATCTATCTATCTATCCATCCATCCATCCATCCATCCATCCATCCATCCATCCATCCATCCATCCATCCATCCATCCATCCATCCATCCACCCATCCATCCATCCATCCATCCATCCATCCATCCATCCATCCATCCATCCATCTATCTATCTATAAATAACCTGCACGCACACCTTCACAGTGTGCACATGCAGGTCAGTTTCCTCTGCTGAGAAGTGCAGAAGTGCTGCGCTGTTAAGAATCTAATCTGTCAAAGTCAGCGCACTCCTGGCTCTTTAAGGAAACAGTAAGTGACATGCTGATTGGGTTATTTCACATTATGCCCAAAAACACACCCATGATTAATTAAGAGAGATTAGTACATGCGTTTTGTGTGTTTTAAGCCAAGCAAGGCATTTTTTTATTATCCTCACGATAACAGACACACACTGACATGCCCTAAATTATGCTGCATGGTACATAGATTGCTAAAATAAGGCCCTGTTTTTCAGATGTGGACATTGAAAACTTATTTAGTAACGACGCACTTCAGATTTGATTAAGCGATTAAGCTTAAGTTTCATATTCATTTTTAATTTGTAATTTGCTATGGGAATTCATGTTAAGCCTGAGACTGGACAACAAGGTGACATTTGCAGTAGATTGCGTAGATTTAAGCAGGAAAGGTAAAGGATGCACTGGATCAGAAGCCATGCTTAGCATAAAAATGTCAGAAAGAGGTGCTGTAGAAATGTTTTTCTGTTCAGGTGACCTTGTAGCAGCTTTATGTTGCTGTGGCAATGAAAGCTGTGCTGAAAAGCCAGGCTGAGCTGAGTTTTATGGTCTCAGATTTAACATGTAATATAAACTGTATGTATGTATGTAATATATGTATGTTTAATGCTACATCGAATCAACTTTGAATTTGTACATTACATACTGTGTAATCATATTTGCAATTGCAACATTCTTTATATAATCTAACAAGGTCAATAAATTACTATTTTTTTTAAGATTCATATTTGTATTAAAGTTTCTGTATTTATTTGATTTATATTTTTATATCTCACTGTTTGCAAATACTTATTGTGTTTGCAGTCTAGTGTACACTGCTACTGTAGAGCAATTGAAGTACCCTTTTGCCATCAATAAAGTTAATCCTTATCACGTGTAATATTATTTTAGTGTGTACTATTTGCAGTATGTTAGATATGCTTATAATTAGTTACATGATGTTAACTTTCCTATTCTGAATGTAACGTATTTAGAACTGTGTAATAAAGTGAAACAAGGCAGAACATTTTATAAACACAATCAGGTAAAGAGAACACACTAACTCAATGTTTGCCTTTGTTGTAGGAACAGAGAGAGAGAGAGAGAAAGAGAGTTTAGTTTCCTATTGAATAAATGACCGTTAGAGACTCTTCTCCATCAGTGGTTAAATCCCACAGTCTGTTTCCTGCCTGTGTGAGTGTGTGTGTGTGTGTGTGTGTGTGTGTGTGTGTGTGTGAAAGGTGATCTGACAGAATGAGAAATACATTAAAATAATAAAGAACAAAGAGACAGGGAAACAAAGAGACAAGAAACTGCTCATGTTCACACAAGCAAATTTCATTTCATTTTCATGCTGTGTTTATGTTTATGTTGTTGATATGGCAATTGCATAGTCACATATTGCAACAGCTACACCCTCATACACACACAAATACACTCTCACTATTACTTAAAGGTCTCAGTTTAAAGTTGTTGCTATATGGTTTAAGTAAAGATGCAGCGAAATGAAAAATTTGTCCGAATACTGAATACTGGTTTTCAAGAAATTTGCTACCTTTTTACCATTGAAAAAATAATGCAGCATAAATGCAATTTTTTTCTCTTTCTTTTAAAACAAACAGCAATAGCTGTTTAAATGAAAAATATTTTTGACCACTTTTTAGACAGAAAAAACAACAAAGCACAATATATGTATCTCAGCTTTTCTATTCTAATCACACATTTGGCTAGCTAGCTTCCTCATCACTGCCATTCTAATAATAATGAACCTCAGCAGTCAATTTTAGTCAATTGTATCTCAGCATTGCTATACTGTTAATAAATATGTCTTCATAGTGCCATTCTAATTATAGATTTACTTCAGCCATGCTGTTCTTGTAGTCTGTGTAGCCAGTAATCTATATTAGCAGTGATATTATCATTATAAATGAATCTCAGCAGTTCAATTTTAGTCAATTTTAGCTCAGTAGTGCTATACTAATAACAAACTTATCTTAGTAGTGCCATTCTAATTATAGATTTATGTCTTGTTTAGCTAGCTAGCTAAATGTGCGATGAGAATAGCACTACTGATGTAAATATATGATATATATTTATATAAGTAAATATGTGATATTATCTTCATAAATGTACAGTATCAACCTACGGATGTCACTCCTAGCTAGCCAGCTGACTAAAAGATCGATCAATCTATGATTAAATTAATTTTGTCTTTAAAATGTTATTATTGCTTTGAAATGCTTTTCTATTATCATTATTTCAGTGGCATTTATTTGTATTAAAATGACATTTTTTTTCACAATAATTTCTGGGATATCGTCCACAAAAAATTCTTATCATAACGGCACTACTGAAATGTAAATTTAGGGTATTGGTCAATCTGCACAGATTCATATATGTGAACTCAGGGTTTAAGCTGATCTTTTTGAATTCTAATACCTAAACTAAACTTTAATTCAGTTTAGTTTATTTGGCGTTCATAATGTGTCAAAACTTTATTTGTTAATATTAAATATTAAATATTAACTTTCTTTCTCTCTCTCTCTCTCTCTCTCTCTCTCTCTCTCTCTCTCAGTCATGGCGAAAGCGTTGGTTTGTCCTCCGAAGGGGCCGGATGAGTGGGGATCCAGATGTTTTGGAATATTTTCGTAGTAAAAGCTCACGGAAACCCATCAGGACCATTGACCTACAGGAGTGTGAGGTGACAGTGCAGACGGAGGTGTGGCCCATTAAACGACACCCACCCAACCAGCACCTGTTTGTGGTCAAAACAGCCAACCGTGTCTTCTACCTGCTCGCAAAAACGGCAGAGGAGATGAACTGCTGGGTGCGAAATATCGGCCAAATCTGCACATTCTCTGCCCTCAACGACAGCACAGGTGAGACCGATAAAACACCTAAAACACCTGTACAAATTCAATCAGCACTTGTACCCATCAAAATGTTCCTCTACAGAACAGGTTACACCTGACTTGTACAAATCCACTGGAATAAAACAGATGACTCCTAAACTGTACAAATCCAGTCTGAAATTAATACTTTAGAGGAACCTTTATAAAAGCATAGGTGCTCCATTTAATATTTTAATCTTAAAACCTTTTGTAGAAGGTTTCTTAAAGCCCAGTATGGGGTTCCAAAGAGTTTCACAGTTTTACAGAATCCCTAAATGTTCCTCAAAGAACTTATAACAGTGTACCAGTTAGGGTTGGGTAGTATACCTGTAATACAATAATAATAGGTTTTGATGGTAACTTCAAAAAAGAAATGCACTCCATGAATATGATGTGCAAAATTATGCTAAATGCTGGCCAAAAAAGCTAATTCATATGCACCTAAGATGAAACGCTCCAGATCCACCATAGTTGTTAGTTTAGCAATGTGCAGGTTTAAAGCTTTGTCTTCTAAACATGAGTCATTTACCTGGAACACTGTCTGTGATGTGGGGTTAGCTGTTTGTCAGCTGTTAGCCTGTTAGCAAAAGTTATCTAGTTACCTAGCTAACTAACTAAGACTTCACTCATTCAGATATATTTTATCATCAGTACTCAAGAATCTGTACTAGAGGCTAGCTTAGCAAGTGAGCTTCAGAACCCAACACCACTCTTTAGATTTGTAAGTGGAGTTTCAGTCAGACAGACGTGAGTGTGTTCTGTGGTGAACAGAATGCTAGATATCTTGCTAGCTAAGAGAAGCTTTCTGATTAGCTGTGCTAAACATTTTTTAATCGTCAGACTGACTGCTGAACGTTGGCTGTATGTAAACCTTGTACCAGTACGTATTCATTCACAACAGTGGTACTACCATAAATAACAGTACCTGTACAAATCCAGCCAAAACAGTGCTACCAACAGCTGTTCCTGTACACAACCAGTCAAAACAGAGCAAAGAACACCTGTCCCTGTACCAATCCAGTCAGAATATAGCAAAGAACATCTGTCCCTGTACCAATCCTGTCAGAATATAGCAAAGAACATCTGTCCCTGTACCAATCCAGTCAGAATATAGTGAATAACACCTGCACATTTATAAATCCAGTCAGAATATAGTAAATAACAACCATCCATGTACCAATACAGTCAGAATATAGTAAATAACACCCATCCCTGTACTAATCCAGTCAGATATAGCAAATAACACCTGTCCCTGTACCAGTTTAGTCAGAATATAGTAAATATGACCCATACCTGTACCAGTTCAATCAAAATATAGCAAATGACACCTGCACATTTACAAACGCAGTCAGAATATACCAAACCACCTATACCTGTACCAGCCCAATCACAATATAGCAAATAACATCTCTCCCTGTACCAATCCACCCAAAATAGCATAAAGCACAGCAGTAGATGTATATAATTAATCAGAAAAATGCAAATCACACCTGTCCCTGTACAAATCCTGTCAGAAAAGCACAAATGAAATCTGTCTCTGCTCAAATTCACCTAGACCTCTGCAAATAAAAAAAGTAATAGCCGTACCTGTACAAATTCAGTTAAACCAATAAAGGCAAGTGTAAAACACAGCACAAATAACACCATTGTAGTCCAGTCAGGAAACTGCATGTAATGTCTTTATTGTCTACATTATTCACCCGTTAAAATGTAGTCACTGCAGCTAACAGACAAATATGAAATTTCGATTTATTTTCTGGGAAGTCAGACACTGAAATGCTGAAACCTGCTATAACGTAACGATTGGAGTCTTTACGACGACAGTAAGAGACAGAGAATGAGAAAGCATGATATTAGCCACCGTAATGTCTCCTCTGTGCCAGTTCATTCTGGTTCAGTCGAGCTCCGGTGTTAACATTCTGGTCCATCCTTCATCTCTCTCTTGCTCACTCTCTCACTCACTTGCTCGCTCGCTCACTCACTCACACACTCCTCCACCTCTCCTCTCTTCCTCTGTAACACACAGTCATCTCACTCTCTCACAATCAAATTCATATTCAAATAAGCGTTATGGGCCTGACAGGGACAATCCTGTTGCCAGAGAACTGAAGCCAAATGCGGCAGCATTTTGTACAGCCTAGACAACAGCTACAGCTTCACTCTATATCTTACCAAGCTGTGACAAATGGTTGGCACCCTGTATGATTTCTGAAATTGTAGATATTTTATATATTGCATGACATTTCATCTTAAATCAGAACCTCATAATGCATAACTGCAAAATATGACTTTCGAAAAATTAAATCTCTCAGATTTAATGCCACCACAGGTCTAACACCACTGCTGGCTGGTTGCAATATGGTGTTTCTATAATTTCTATATGTTTTGATGACAAAACACCCAACAGTGTTGAGTCCCTCGCAGCAGCAGTGTGTTTTATCTTGACCGTAGAAGTTTTTGTTAATTTGATGGATATGTAAATAGTTTGTAATGAAATACCATAACTGCACATTTACTGTTAAAACATTATGCTTACTGGTCAGACTGGGTATTCAGTGGAAAAATCCACTTAGCTTCTAGTCATTAATGCTGTGCTCTGAACTCAATCAAAGCAGTCCAACTCATTTTGGCATAATTTCTATAAAACAGGAAGAAATGCAACGACAGTGCCGATGCTAATATACAGTTATTGAATGTTCTACACTCAGTTCAGGTCCTGCTTCAAGATTTTAGAGTTTAGATAAAACCTTTGACTGCTTCCACATTTCTTATTTTTTAGCTATTAACAGAAAGACTTCTGTGTGATTTGGATCATTGTCTTGTTGCATGACCTGACTGTGCTTCAACTGACACATAGATAGCTCTTGATGATTCACTACTACAGAGCAGAATTCATTCTTCCTTGAAGGGTTATTATAACATATTAATAATTTACCACACCCATAATGTACCCACACTCACACACTTTCTGTAAATAACCAGAAACAAGCATACCCAAGCTGACACAGAGTCAGACAAGTCAACACCCATCTGCATACACACACACACACACACATACACCTAGTCTATAAGTTTAGAAACAGAAACCACAAGTTCACACATTGATCCCACAGATAACAAAGATATGCAGGACACTTGGTCCACAAACAAACACAAATGCATTACTGCAATGAAAATTGAAGGCTGTGAACATGAAAAAAAATGAAACTGTATGAAGTTGGTAAATGTGTATAACACACACACACACACGCACACACATTACCACACCAACATGGTGACAACAGCCACCCTGCTTCTTAGAAATACATTCCACACACAATGCAAATGAACAGTGACCATATCTTCTCATGCCAACACAATACACACACGCACACACGAAACGTTTCTGTGGTTCTGTCTCAACAAAATTTCCATTGAAAGCTATGACAAACCACATGTATTAGCACTATGCACAAAACACTTATAATACACATATAATACATAATACATATAGAGTATTACTACTCTGTATGTGTATGTAATAATATAAATTATTTGTAGTGTATCTAGATGTCTAAGTGCCTATGTGTAATAATAATTTGGCTCCATGTCTCCATTCGTTTTTTCACATGTTGACGCAGTATTCGCACGGTTGTATTTGGCAGTTGAGCTCTATATATAATAAGACTATATAATATAGTCTCAACTATATTATGACTGGAGCAATTAAAATGTTGTAAAATTACTTTTTTTTACATTGACTTCCACTAAAATTTAAAAATGTGTAAGTTTTGTGCAGTACAATATAACATATAATATACAAATAACATAAACCCTAAATTCAAAAAGCTGGGACGCTGTAAATAATATAATAATAAATGTAACTAAATGTAGATTTCAGAACACAATGATATGCAAATGCCATATGCCCATATTTTGTTTACAGTAGAACACAGAATACATAACTACATTACAATTTTAAATGTAACTCATTTATTATCGGGAGATTTCTAGTTCTCATTTATGTAGCTTGCCATTAGCTGCCAAAACCCTGAGAGAGCACATTTGGCCTTGTTTTAGGTATAAGACAACATATGCTCCCTTCCAGACAATGTCTCTTTCAAGGAAGGCTTTGTTTACAGTATTTTAGCAAGAAAATGCAAAAAAATTAAAAGACCACTTCAGTTTTTGAAACTGTTTGTTTGAGTAAAACGAGCATTGTTGATTTATTTTTTTTAACTACGGACAACATTTCTCCCAAATTCCAAATAAAAATATTGTAATTTAGAGCATTTATTTGCAGAAAATGAGAAATGACTGAAATAACAAAAAAGATGCAGAGCTTTCAGACCTCAAATAATACAAATAAAACAAGTTCATATGTATAAAGTTTTAAGAAATCAATATTTGGTGTAATTACCCTGGTTTTTAATCACAGTTCCTCCACCAGTCTTACACACTGCCTTTGGATAACTTTATGCCACTCCTTGTGCAAAAATCCAAGCAGTTCAGCTTGGTTTGATGGCTTGTGATCATCCATCTTCCTCTTGATTATATTTCAGTGGTTTTCATTTTGGTAAAATCAAAGAAACTCATTATTTTTAAGTGGTCTCTTGTTTTTTTCCAGAGCTGAATATGTGATCTTGTATTCTTTTTAATTTTATTTTGCTGTACTTTAGTCTACTATCACTTTATTATATTACTGTAACTTTAAAAAGGAGAGTAACACAATTTTAATCCACTGTATGTCCTGTACATATGCAGTATTTCCTCACTTTCCAGACACTTACTGAGTGTTGTAAATAAAAAAACTTAAGAAGAAAGTATATATAGTGATAGACATGGCCCTGTCACAACTTGCTTTGAGATATGGGTGTATGAAATTTTATTTATGTTTAATTTGATTTTACAAAGCATTCCACAATTTTTGGAATTACGATTGTAAATTTAGATTACATATTCTGTGTTTTTAATATAGATTTTGTGCCCTAATAATAGATGAGTGAGCTCCTGTAATAAGTGAGTCCTGTAGAGGGTGAAGAATAGTAGTATATTAGTGACAGACAGGAAGTGTGAATTTGGCCTCAGGTTTTACTTTCTGTTTGCAGTTGGGTTGGGGTTTGTTGCTCAGACTCCCAAACCTGTAAACACAGGAACCAGCTAATGCATGCAAATCGCAGGCAAACACATGCACACACACATGCAAATCACACACATATGCACACACACATTCATCAGACCAGCAAACAGTGAAATATAACCCAAATATATCACTGATTAATGGTTTAATGACTTTTATTTAGGAGTTGTAGAACAGGCCTGTATACACTACACACACATATGCTCATTTCACTGTGTGTAAACAGCCGTGGGATACTCTGTTTTTATAAAAATGTGAAAAGCACAGTCTTCCCTTTTGATGGCTAGTGTCCTCTGCATTATAATTACATGGTCAACCCCCCCTTCCCCCCCAAACCCACACACACACTTTCATTTCTCTAAACCGTTGGTGTCTGTGGAAAGCTGATGTGAGTGTGTGTCATGTGTTTGTGTGGTGGCGGAGGCACGTGAATATCAGCCGTTGTGATGGTGTGTGTGTGTGTGTGTGTGTGTGGACAACAGAAAGGTCAGGTTTTAAAATGTCATGTTTGATCAGAAGTTCCTTCACCATCCAATGTTCCATCACTGGACACAGAGCCACCTGCTGGTCACTCACTGCCACTGCAGATGTCTTCCCTTTATTACTGTGTCTGATTTTAACCTCAATTTTATTAATGTAATTAATATAAAATAAATAAGAGACCACTTAAAAATTATGAGTTTCTTTGATTTTACCAAATTGAAAAACCTCTGGAATATAATCAAGAGGAAGATGGATGATCACAAGTCATCAAACCAAGCTGAACTGCTTGAATTTTTGCACCAGGAGTGCAGGCATAAAGTTATCCAAAAGCAGTGTGTAAGACTGGTGGAGGAGAACATGCCAAGATGCACGAAAACTGTGATTAAAATCCAGGGTTATTCCAAAACTTTAAGAATATTAACTTGTTTTCTTTGCGTTATTTGAGGTCTGAAAGTTCTGCATCTTTTTGGTTATTTCAGCCATTTGTTATTTTCTGCAAATAAATGCTCTAAATGACAATATTTTTATTTGGAATTTAGGAGAAATGATGTCTGTAGTTTATAGAATAAAACAACAATGTTCATTTTATTCAAACACATACCTATAAATAGCAAAATCAGAAAAACTGATTCAGAAACTGAAGTGGTCTCTCAATTGTTTCCAGAGCTGTATGTATTTTATTTATTTATTTTTTCATTTTTTATCACCTCCTTACTATATCTTAATTAAAAATGTTCAAAAATTATACTGTTATTTTTTTATTTATTCTCTTTTACTCTCTTCTGTTTCTCTTATTTTGTTGTACCCTTCTTATATTTCTACATTCTCACTTCATTTTTCCTCTCTCTCTCTCTCTCTCTCTCTCTCTCTCTCTCTCTCTCTCTCACAGAATCGATGGACAGTCTGTCTCACACTCCCTCCTCCCAGCAGCCCTCTCCAGCTCTCTCCCCTCACATCCCTTTCTCAGCCACAACTGCCAATGGCGACACTGCGGTCAGAGACACACCCAGTGAGTCGGACAGCAGTCCGCCTCTCGACTACCTCTTCCTGTCTCAGTGCGAGACCGGCAGGAAGTGCATCACCAGGCAAGCCCTGCGCACCCGCCTACATCATCACAATCCATCACAATCATGAATAATTAATTACACCATCTCCTATTCCCTCGCCTATATGAATTTCAGGGTGGATTTAGTGTACATATTTTTTTTTACATAGATACATACATATTTTATATTCATACATAAATTATTAACGAAATAATGTTGTAATGCACAGTAGACTGTAATTAGGTATCCTAATTTTTGGACACAAGATTTTAATCTTTCTGGACTCATTCTGGATACTGTTATGAAAATAATTTTGGATATTATTTTTGTTAGAATTTCATATTTAGTCATATTAAACCCTTCTACAGCTATGTTCACCTTTCTTAACTTTATTTTGACCTTTCATTTCTACACTGTAAAAACAAAAAAAAACATCATGTAGAGCTTTAGAGGCATCAGATTACAGTCAGAGTATACATTTATCAATTATGATTTAGTAATTATACAGTGATGGACAATATTAGAACAGCGATGCCAAATCTTTTGGCAGTGTAAGTAGTAAGTAGACTTGCTAATCTGAGTATGGAAATTGCTCTCCTTTCAGCAGAAGCTTCCATGGCAACTGAAACAATAGAGTTTTTAGCCGTGAAGGCTGCTGGTTTTATCTTGAGTTACTAAAGCACATTTTAATTTAATTAGCTGTCTTGTGGGAGCTCATGCAGTGTGTTGAGATATAATGGGTTGAATGGATAAAGTCTGTTATGAATTTTTCAACATCCAAGTAGAAGGGCTGAGAAAAACAGACAAAACATGCAAGTCACAGTGAAGAGTCAGAAAACTTATCTCTGTAGATCTACTCCCTTTCTTTCTGCAGAATTTAACCCGCCACCACGCCTGTGGGGTAACACTGAAATAGACTGAGGAAACTCCAGGGAAATTCTTGAGTTACTATAATGTCACTCTGGGGTAACTTTTCATTAACTGTATAATAGCTCTTGGTTAAACTGTAATAACTGTAGAGTAGCTCTAGGGCAATCCTTTAAAAACTGAAGAGTAGCTCTGAGCATCTCTTAAATAACTGTAGAGTTGCTCTAGGGTAACTCCTGAATAACTGTTGAGTAGCTCTGTTGTATCTATTGAATAGCTATAGAGAAGCTCTGGATAACTCTTGCATAACTGTAAAGCAGCTCTAAGTAACTCATGAAAAGCTGAAAAAAGCTTTGGGTAACTCTTGAGTAGCAGTAAAGCAGCTCTGGGGGACTTGAAAACTGTAGAGTAGTTATTGTAACACTTTAAACACTTCCATTACTAGCTTTCGGTAAATTCGCCAAATTTTTAAATAACTAGAGTAGCTCTAGTGTAATTCTTGAATAACAGTAGGGTAATTCTTTAAAAAAAACTGAGTAACTGTAGAGTAGCTCTTGAATCAATGTAAAGTAACTTTGAGTAACTCTTCAAGTGTAGAGCAGCTCTAAGATCATTCTCAAATAGCTGTAGAGCAGCATGTGGTAACGCATAAATAATTGTATAGTAGCTCTATAGGGTAACTATTGAATATGTCTACAGTAGCTCTAGGATTGTGCTGTGCGGTTAAGCAGAAGTTAAAGAATTAACTGTACAGTGTTCTGTTTACATTGTTTGTTTTATTTGTATGTTTGTTTTGCAGGAGTGACAGCATGTCTAACTCGGAGCGTTCATTTGAGCAGAGTTCGTTAGAGAACATGTCGGAGGATTTGTTTATCTCTCCAGCGGTGACTGACCCGTCCCCCTCACCGTTCAGCAGTGCTCCCTGCTACCCGCTGCCCCTGTCCTCCTCCGCCTCGCTCTGCAGCGGCCCTGGTGACGTGTTCCGCTTCGATCGCCCGTTCTGCTCCTCCCCCGACACACACACACCACCACCACTGCCCCCGAAACCAACACACCTCTCAGATCATCACAGCAACGATGACCCCACACGTAACCACAGCCAGCCAAACCTCCTACCCCGCAGAACGTCTGTCTCAGGTCTGGAACATTTCAGAAGAGGTATGGACACACACAAACACAACAATAAATGTTAAAATGTTGGCAAATATATACTTATATACTTATACTCTGCTTTATTACTTTACCAATTTATACAGCAAAGTACCTAACCCACTCATAATCACTAGTAATGCCCCACCACCAGTAGCTTAAAGACTAGCACATGCCTCCTCTGATACATGTGAAGTCAGCCACCGCTTCTTTTCGAGCTGCTGCTGATGCATCATTGCTGAATTAGCATTACAGCACCATCGGAGGAAAGCGTAGCGACTCGGTTCCGATATATCAGCTCACAGACGCCTTGTGCTGATCAACATCACCCTTTTGGACTGATGTGGGGAGAGAACTCCAATTACCCACCCAGAGAGAGCAAGACCAATTGTGCTCTCTCAGGGCTCCAGTAGCTGATGGCAAGCTACATGAGCATTATTCGAACCCGCAATCTCCTGATCATAGTGGCAGCGCTTTGCCTGCTGGACCACTCAGAGCCCCATACTTTTCTTTTAAAGTAAAGTTGGTCAATCCAGGTTTATTTTATTTACATCATAGTTTAACCCTCGTTAAACTTATATTTTAATGCTTATCATCACAAAATATGATAATTGTAGCATTAAACAAAAGCCACACTCAGCAGCAGAATATGTTGTGACTTGCTCTTACAGACTTCCACACTGAGACCAAGCAGGCATAATTTAATATAAATTGCAAATTAGCACATAGGAAAGGGTAGACTAAAGGAAAGACTACACAGCGATGGTGGGCATGAGGCGGGTGGGGGACTGTGGACATGGCCTAGCTTGAGCAATGACTCAAATTTCACTCTTTTTTTTAGCTTAGAATGGCCTCATTAGAATATTACTCAGTAGATATAGATAGTACTTGCTGACAGTACTACACTGGTTCTGGAAAATGTCTATACACACACATAAGGTGTATTTACTGTGGACTAATTACTGCTTCTTTTAGCAAAGCAAATGTTTCCATAAACTTCTCTGTATCTGTGGTCACATTTACGTGTTTATGCTGGCTTGCTAAATGTCTTAGGCTACTGAGTGTGTGGTGTGTGCTTTTGATGGTGGGGAAAAGGACTGTGAACATGTGTGTGTGGTTTTGATGACCTTATGCATGACTCTTGTTTGACACATCTTGTCTGCTTGTTCATTTTTAGAGTTTGAAATCAGTTCGAAAGTTCACCGAAACAAAAGACTGAGTCTCAACCTGGTAAGATCAATTACATAAAGTTAAATTCTCAAATTAATATTTTTATAGTTATATAAAGTTCCAGTGAAAGATCTGATAATAATGATCTGATAATAATGCCCTTCCATCAGGAGATCAATGGGAATGGTTAAGAAAACACACCACCATACACACAGCAATTATGATGGATTGTTTTGTTCATTCTAATCTAAACAAATAACCACTTACTGCCCATATCATTCTCTTATAAATTTCTCAGATGACCTTAATATATTAATCTCTCTCTCTCTCTCTCTTTAGCCAATGTTCATGCCCACCACTGTGTCGCAGAGCCAGTCAGAAGACTTCTATGTGCCTATGGCGTCTCCAACAGTCAGCTCCTCCGATGTTGGCTCAGATGGATACATTCCAATGAGCCCCACTATGTCTGTCCCTCTGCTGACCAATGGAAAAGCAGAATCGCCTCTTCCTCCCGCCCCAGACATGGAGCCTCCTCCAGTCAACCGCAGTCTAAAGCCCAGGAGGCGCTGTAAGTTCTCAGTGTCCCGTCCTTTTTATTTTCTTTTAGATGTGCTTCATTCTATAGTCAGTGTTTTGCTGAAGCTGGGTTTTTCTCTACTGTCTGGTCCTGTGGTAAACACATGTGTTCCAAACCTTGCATGCTTAATTCTTTGTATGTTTTCATCCTGAATGTCACTGGATCCTCTGAATTATGAGGTTGTTTTTTAATTAAAAATGCCACGATACCCCAATAAATCATTATGCATTGTTTAGTCAATTGTTTGGCTAGTCAATTATGTTCAGAAGTGGTACAGTTTAAGTAGTGTTTTTTTATATTAGTGCTGAAGTATGTAGTCTCACTATATAAATATTTTCTTGCAGTTATAAGCAGTGTATCAGTATAAGTGTAGCATAAAGCGTGGATGTAGCTTTATTTGTGTTTTAACAAGAACCAAAACACATGTAACCAGGAAAAAAATATTCAGTTTGTAAAATTCTGGTGCAAATATTCAAGCAGTTTAACTTGGTTTGATGTAATAAGTTATATATATAATGTATATAATGTATTTTTTGCTTTCTTTTTGGCTCTGCAGTGAGGCCTCCACCGCTTGACCTGAGGGGACTGTCCACTATTCGTGAATTTCCCACCCACCACCCGCTGATTCGCACCATGACAGAACCAGGGTGAGAACAAAACAGCTAATTAACAAAAAATATCCTAGAACATTCTCTTTCCCCTCCATTCTAAAGTCTGCCTTCTCTCTATCTCTCTCAGTTTTTTTCTTTCCTGAATTATTTTAATATAAATAAGAATATTTTTGTATGATTGTTTAAATTTGCTCTTTACTGTCTTCGTTCACTAACTGATTCATTGATGTTTTGTTTGTGTTTTCTTTTTTTTTTTTTGTTTGTTCGTTCGCTTGATCACCGTATACAGCGTCTCATCTCACTGTGTTCCGCTGGACAGACGGTGGGGGCGGGGCTTAAACGGCTCCGAACAGGAAGGAAGTGTCATGCCCACGGTAACGTGACAATCCTGCATCACTGCTATCTCTTTTTCATTCATTATTCATAATTCTTACAAAAAGAGAGAGAGAGAGATGGAGAGATAGTGAGAGATTAGTAAGGCACAAAAAGAGCTATGAATAAAAGACAAACACAACAAGCAAGTTACATAAATAGTCTAAAGTACTTGTACAGCAGCTTGAATCTTTTATTAGACGTTAGTTTCTGTGCACATAGAGAACCAAAAAACACGAACCCAGGGCTCTCCGGGGGTCTGTCTCACGAATCAGACAGGATCAAATTTCTCTCTCTTACTCCTCTATAATTTTATTTCCAGATCAGATTGGCCATGTGTGTTTTTTGGCTTTTTCCATGAGAAATTATTGATTGCCCCTATCACTGGCATTGTAAACTTGTTGGGAGCATCAGCTAAAAGCCGCGTATTTTAGAATACTGGGGGTTAACGGAGGTGGGCTATCAGACAAAAGTTTGCACCAGTAATTAGTACTGGCCGGTATGACCAAAAATGTATATCACGGTAATTTTTGGCATGACTGGGCTTTTATATAGGTTTGTGACTTACTGTACTGTTATTACAGTACACACACACATATACTCAAACACTTTGTCTTTAAATGAAGGCTATGATTACTATTGGGTTTACTTTGTCCCACAAAATTACACAATATATGAAGAAATCAGACTTTATTATTTAAACAATAGACCTTAGAGATAATAGAGATATGCCAGCAACTTTTAACACGGCTTCCTTTTTAAAGAGTTCCATAAACACTATAAATGGACCTAAAATACTTAATGTTTAAGTATTCAAAAGAGATATTATTAAAAAGCTATATTGCACAAGTCAGACACACGTTTAATATCAATTCATAATGTTTTTCTGAAGACATTAGAGCACATGTGTCAAACACAAGGCCCGCGGGCCAAATGTGGCCCGCCACGTCCTTTTATGTGGCCCGCGAGAGCTTGTAAGATCTTAGTGTCTATAATAAATGGATCAGAAGCGTGCTTTGACCAAAAACTACGTTTCCCACAATGCTTGTCGATTGTATTACCCGCGAAGTTACGGCTTACTGCCACTACACGGCAGTGTAGTCATTGATGTGGAAACCCTGCCGGAGGGAAGGCGTAACTTCGCGGGTGAAATGTTTATCCCATAATGTCCAGAAAAAGAGAAGCTGATTCAGACGGACGGCTGTGCTTCAAGGCGAAAGAATGGTATGCCTTTTGTGTTACGAAGAGTGTTACTGACCAAAATAAACGCTTTTTAGAAGAGATATAAGTTATGTGTAAATATTTATAAGACAATAGCTGACAAAATCTGTTTTAATGATTTTAATAAACATCACTGTGTCAGCGCTATTCAGTTTCACCGCAGCGAAGGACGAAGACGTGAATCACTTATCTAACCAGCCTTTACTGATTTCTGCTCCAATAACCCTTTCAATAACCTCCAATAGCCTTTTATAGTCTTCAGTAGCCTTCAACAGTCTAACCCTGCAGCCGTGGTGTGTCCACTAAACTCCGTAGTTATAAACATTCTGAGGTTAGCAGCGCGCTAACTGACCTGTTTATAATGTAACGTTAATCCGAGCAGTGACTCCGTGACGCTGCTCTGAACTGCTGCTGTTAGCTGCTTGTGCTGAAAGATGAGCTGTAGAGAGCTGTATTATCCGGTTAGTGGGGTTAAAACCTTTATTTCCTACACAGAAGAACTTAAAATGTTTTAAAAACGCTCCAGACTGGCGGAGCTGAGCCTGTAGCCCGTGGCTGGGCTGTAGCTCTGACTCAGTGAAGACAGCGGGGGCTTGTGCTGCTGCTGCAGCTCCCACTAGTGGTTGGATGAGGAACTGCTAAATCTGAGGAAATGCTAAATCTATCACATATTCTTAACAGCTCACAATTTTTGATTTTATATTTATTAAGCCTTATTTCAGTATCAAACGTTTTGATCAAAGTTAATATAACTTGTATTTTATGTCATTTCTATTCACTTGAATAGTTTGGTTCTTGATTGATGGAGTTTTTGGATTTCATAACATGACAAATTAAAAGGATTTATGTTAATAGAGCAACAAGCAAACATTTTTCCCATTTAGAGTTATTTAACATTAAAGAGTAATTACATTCATTTTATATTACATTTGGTTACATTTTATTACATTTATAAGTTACATCTGGCCCTCAGAGGACAGCCAATATGCCAATGTGGCCCTCGGCCAAAATGAGTTTGACACCCCTGCATTAGAGGCATTACAGTATTAAAATCGGCCCCAGTTCCCTGTGTGCATTAATATTATCCTTTCAGCTACAGTATTAATACATTTAAAAGGGCTATAGTTACTTCCTTGTATTCAGACAATTCCAGTCTGTAATTTCATGTCTATTGTCCAGTCACTGCAGCGAGTTAGCTTAATATGCTAACTGGCCAGCGTTATCCAGCGAACTGTGTGTCTTCTTTGGTGGCGCTGATCTACACTGTATGCTTCTGCACAGTGCTCCGCAGCGCCTCTAGCGGTATGGCGGAATGGGAAAAATGCTCCTGCGGTAAACTGGTGTACCGCCCAGCATTACCTGTAATCATGTTTCACTACACCCCAAGACTATTTTTCCCCGGATTTGCTTCTTTAAGAAATTGATGAACGTGATCAGTGCAATAAAACACAGCTGCTCTATTGTCACTGGATTTGCATTGTTTAGAACACTTTCTACAGGCTGATTGTTTTTTATCTCTGTGTGTCGGCAGACGTTGGTGACTGGTTGTGACTCCGCTCCTTGGCTCAGGCCCTCTCATCTGGATTACCTGTCACTGGACTTTAACTCTGCCTCCCCCTCGCCGGTCCAGAAGGTACACAACAAAGACAACTACAGAGTCTGCAGAACAAATAAGCATCATCACAATTGAACAATTCGTGGAGCATTATTCTGATATTCTGATTCTGATTATTCTGATGCTACTCAGTAATGCTGCATTAGCAGCAGTTTAAAAAGAGGCATTGGCTGACTTCACATGTATCTGAGGAGGCATGTGCTAGTCTTCATCCTCCTGGTGTTAGGGCATGATGAGGGATATACAGCTGAATGGGTGGGACAATCGGCCTAGCTAAATTGGGGAGAAAAATGAAAGAAAAATGTAAAAATAATTCTCAAAAAAACATTATCACAGCAATGTTTTAGCCTTTTAAAAATCAGGTCATGTTTAATGTAATCAATTAAAAATGAAGATTTTGTTAAAAATTATATTATATTATATTATATATAATTATATCAGGTGTGCACAAACAGTTGTGTACCTTCTTTGTCTTCAATCTTTGAACTATTAAAATTACATCAGCTCAGAGATGCTTTAGAAAAAGCATTATTATTTATTATTTATTTATAATTACTCAATAATGAATGTTCAGTAGCATGCATGCTACTGTGCTTGCGTAAGGCCAGGGTGTGTGATGGGAGTCAGCAGGGACCGTGCTGGATGAATCTTCCGGAATGAACTGGTTTACATTTCAGTCTTGATGAGGTTGCTTTTCCCAAGCTGATTAGACATGCTGAGTGACCGGCAGAGATGCTGATGTGTGAGTGATTTCTTCTCCAGCCATTTTAGCTTGACCTCTGTGTGCATGACTCAGCATTAAATGACCTGTCCACTTCCCATCAGTCCTACAGCATGCCTAACATTTTCCACTGTGGGAGGAAAGTAAAACAGAAGTCACAAGAAATCCGTCCTAAAGAATAGAAGAAGCGAACAGAATAGCTCCAAGTTAAATGGTGCTTTTGTGTTACTATTTATCGTTTTTTCCGTTTATTTCCTGCAAATATGTGCATCGGAACACCCGTGCACATGTTCTACCACCGCCAGACCCTGCTACAGTGGAGAAACCAGCCAGAAAACACGCTACCGGACGAGGTTCTGCAGACGCTACTTGAGCTTAGCCTGCTAAGAGACCCAGGCCGCCAGCCCGCGGTGTTTCCTGACGCCGGAGCCCAGCGGAAGTGCCATCGCAAGCGGTGCGAGCGTAAGCGGAAGCGCGGAAAGAGAGCCGGGATCCGCGCGAGGCTAAAGGCTAGTCCTAGCCGGCCGGCTATACCATCGCTCTTTCTTGCAAACGTCTGTTCCCTTGACAATAAACTGGACTACATCCGACTCCAGCGAACTACCCAGCGTGAGTTCAGAGACTGCTGTGTTTTGGTTTTTGTGGAATCGTGGCTTAACGACAACATTCCGGACAGCGCCATTCAGCTAGCCGGGCTAACCGCGTTCAGAGCGGATAGAAGCGCGGCTCTATCCGGGAAGACCCGCGGTGGAGGCGTGTGTGTTTACATCAACACGGAATGGTGTAACAACGCTGTGACTGTCGCCAAACACTGCTCTCCGCTGGTTGAGTTCCTGATAGTCAAGTGCAGACCTTTTTATTTAGTACGGGAGTTCTCCGCCATGCTAATAGCTGCTGTCTACATTCCACCCAGCGCTAGCATTGGTGCTAATGCTAAAGAGGCTCTGTGTGAACTCTATCGGACTATCAGCGATCTGCAAAACAAACACCCAGACGGACTGTTCATTATCGCCGGAGATTTCAACCAGGCAAATCTCAAGTCAGTGCTCCCTAAATTCCACCAACATGTGAACTTTGCAATGAGAGGAGCGAGCACGTTGAATCTTGTTTACACAAACATCCCCAGCGCGTACCGGCCGGAGCCCCGCCCCCACCTCGCTTTCTCGGATCACATGTGTGTTTGGCTGACACCAACATACACACCACTCATCAGACGCTCCAGACCAGTTCAGAAGCAGGTGAAAACCTGGCCGGCAGGCTCCATCTCTGCCCTTCAGGACTGTTTTGAGTGCACTGCATGGGACATGTTTAGGGAGGCTGCTACTGAAGGCGATTCTGTTGATTTGGAGGAGTATGCAGCATCAGTCACTGGCTACATCAGCAAGTGTATTGATGATGTCACTGTCTCCAAGACCATCACCACACGCCCAAACCAGAAGCCTTGGATGACTGCTGAGGTACGTGCGCTGCTGAGGACCCGCGACTCCGCCTTCAGAGTGGGTGACAAGGTGGCCCTGAGGAAAGCGAGAGCCGAACTGTCAAGAGCTATCAGAGTGGCAAAGCGCGCACACGCCCAGAGAATCCACAGCCACTTCAAGGACACGGGTGACGCGCGGCGTATGTGGCAGGGCATCCAGGCAATCACCAACTACAGGACAATGCCACCGTCCTGTGAACGTGATGCCTCCCTCCCTGATGCCCTAAACAACTTTTATGCACGGTTTGAGGCACAAAACACCACGATGGCGAGAAAGACCATGCCCAAGCCGGACGAGCAGGTGTTGTGCCTGACTGCAGTGGATGTGAGGAACACTCTGCACAGAGTCAACCCACGAAAAGCTGCAGGACCAGACAACATCCCCGGCAGAGTGCTCAGGGAGTGCGCAGACCAGCTGACAGATGTTCTCACGGACATCTTCAACATCTCCCTGTGCAGCGCCACTGTCCCAACGTGCCTCAAGTCCACCACCATCGTCCCCGTGCCGAAGAAGTCCACAGTGTCCTGCCTCAATGACTACCGTCCCGTTGCACTTACACCCATCATCATGAAGTGCTGCGAGAGGCTAGTCATGAGGAACATCAAGACACAACTACCCTCTTCACTGGACCCCCTGCAGTTTGCGTATCGTCCCAATCGCTCCACGGACGATGCCATCACCACCACCCTTCATCTCTCCCTCACCCACCTGGAGAAGAAGGACACTTACATCAGAATGCTGTTTATAGACCAGCATCAGTTCAGCATTCAACACCATCATCCCACAGAACCTCACCAGGAAGCTAAGCTCGCTCGGCCTCAACACCCCCCTCTGCAACTGGATCCTGGACTTTCTGACGGGGAGACCCCAGTCAGTCCGGTTCGGGGGCAGCACCTCCAGCACCATCACACTGAACACTGGGGCCCCCCAGGGCAGTGTCCTGAGTCCTCTGCTGTTCACCCTGCTGACTCATGACTGTGCTGCAAAACACAGTTCTAACAGCTTTATCAAGTTTGCCGATGATACAACCGTGCTGGGTCTCATCACCAAAGGCGACGAGTCAGCATACAGAGAGGAGGTGCAGCGGCTGACAGACTGGTGTACAGTCAACAACCTTCACCTGAATGTGGACAAGACAAAGGAAATGGTTGTTGACTTCAGGAGAGCACAACACACCCACTCTCCACTCAACATCGACGGGTCCTCTGTGGAGATTGTTAAGAGCACCAAGTTCCTTGGTGTCCACTTAGCAGATAACCTCACCTGGACCCTGAACACCAGCTCTACAGCCAAGAAAGCCCAGCAGCGTCTCTACTTCCTCCGGAAGCTGAGAAAGGCCCGTCTCCCTCCACCCATCCTCACACTCTTCTATAGAGGGACCATTGAGAGCATCCTAAGCAGCTGCATCACTGCCTGGTTTGGGACCTGCACCGTCTCTGACCGCAAGACCCTCCAGCGTATTGTGAGGACAGCTGAGAGGATCATCGGCGTCTCTCTCCCCTCCATCACGGACATTTACACCACCCGCAGCATCCGCAAAGCAACCAGTATTGTGAATGACCCCACTCATCCCTCACACGAACTGTTCTCCCTCCTGCCTTCGGGAAGAAGGTACCGCAGCATCCGGTCCAGCACGACCAGATTCTGCAACAGCTTCTACCCCCAAGCCATCAGACTCCTTAACTGCAGAGACTGAACTGATGGTTTTTCTGTACATGCACACTCTTACCCCACTTACCCCAGAAAATGGAAAGCACTAAAAATCCTACTACCTCACTGGACTCTATTGCACACTGTGTAATAGAGGTAATTACTACCTCACCTGGTCCTTTTTGCACACTGCAAAATTTGCACACTGTCTTGTTATTTATTATTCTTTGTCTGTATGGTGTTGTATTGTCTGTCTGCACTTTTGTACTGTTGCACTATTGTTCTGTCTACACTGTGTTTATGTGCACCATGGTCCTTGGAGGAACGTTGTTTTGTTTCACTGTGTACTCTGTATATAGCTGAAATGACAATAAAAACCACTTTGACTTTGAATTTGACTTTTGACTTTGACAACACAAAGTGAAAATATAGTAAAAAAATAGACGATGTGAAACATACATGCAACTCAAGAAAATTATACAAATAGAAGATAATAAATCTAAAACAGAAGTAGAACAGATAAATACAGTAGAATAGCATAGAACAAAGTGGCATATGAATAAAATACAGCTCTGGAAAAAAAATAAGAGACCACTTAAAAATTATGAGTTTCTTTGATTTTACCAAAATGAAAACCTCTGGAATATAATCAAGAGGAAGATGGATGATTACAAGCCATCAAACCAAGCTGAACGGCTTGAGTTTTTGCACCAAGAGTGGCATACATTTATCCAAAAGCAATGTGTAAGACTGGTGGAGGAGAACATGCCAAGATGCCTGAAAACTGTGATTAAAAACCAGGGTTATTGCACCAAATATTGATTTCTGAACTCTTACAACTTTATAAATATGAAATTGCATTTTAAACATTTCTTTGCATTATTTGAGGTCTGAAAGCTCTGCATATTTTTGTTATTTCAGCCATTTCTCATTTTCTGCAAATAAATGCTCTAAATGACAATATTTTTATTTAAGTTTTCGGGAGAAATGTTGTCCGTAGTTTATAGAATAAAACAACAATGTTTATTTTACTCAAACATATACCTTTAAATAGCAAATTCAGAGAAACTGATTCAGAAACTGAAATGGTCTCCTAATTTTTCCAGAGCTATAGAACAGAAACAACTAGAATAGAACAAATAGGATAGAATGAAACATCGTACTGTGCATTATATTTTGCTGCATTCAAGAATAAAGTAGTGTAGAATATAATAGAATGTTGTACAGTACATTCTACAATATTGCATCCTATTTGTTCTAAATCAATAGAATAAAGTAGAATAGAATAAATGGGTAGAACAGAGAATAGTTGTTTTTGCTTTAAAAGTAACAAATCTTTAAACTTTAATAATAATTAAACACAAAGTGAGTATTTAGTGGATATTTAACTTATATAACAATATAATGCAACATACTAGAATACAATAGAATAGAATAAAGCAATGAAATAAACTAGAACTGAAGGTAATAGAGTGAAATAAAATATAATAAATTAGCCTTCAATGGAAGAAATTGAAAGAAAATTGCAAATAGCTGAATAGAATAAAGACAATTGCATAGAATAGAATGAACAGAATAGGAGAAAGTTGCATAAAATAGATTAAAATAAAGCAAGAAAAGCATAACAAATATGTTGCTAATAAAAATGTTTTTAAAATGTGTTTTTAAAGCATTTCTATTGTTTCATTGTGAAAGTGTAAATAACTTCTAGATTTAGTTTGTCAATAAAATAAAATGAAGGACAACCATGTTTTTTTGCACAACAGTGCCAGTAGCTCAATTGTGGTTACACTGCTGAAGTAATTCTTTGTTGTTTTTTTTTCAGAAGCCCTTGCTGGATGAGCAGCGGGTGGACTACGTTCAGGTGGATGAGAAGAAGACTCAAGCACTTCAGAATACCAAGACAGAGTGGAAGGACATCCGGCAGTCCAAAGTATAAAACTCAGCAAGAAAGGACCAGAACAAAATCACACAGGCCCAAAGCCTTCTTGGAAATGGAAAAATGCAGTAAAAAGAAAAAAAGAACTAAAGACTGATTTATTTAAAATGTGCACTCGCGCTACTGAACGTACAGGAATACTCCAGAGGTTTCAGCCTAATCTCTGTCTGCTGCAGCTCTAGTGTAGGACTGATAAACACAGATATTCATTTCAAAAGTCTCTGAGGTAAAACGTTTGCTGACACAAAACTTTCTTATGACGGAAGCCAGTGCACAGTTCTGTGAATGTTCTGCGAATATAGATTTCAACAAGGTGGAATAGTCTTCTGAGAGAATGTCTTCTCAAAACTGTTATTATGACATTTTATCTAACATTCTATCCAGCAACTAGAGTACGAAACAGTCAATACAGTAATTACAATACAATAGTTTTGCTGCCTTGGATATTTTTTAATATCTGAGTAAGTCTTAGAACCAGTGACATAGACATTATTATCAAGGAGGAAGTATAAATATGCATTGATAACCAATCAAAGTCAGGAGAAAGTCTTAGAACCAGTCACACGTTGATAACCAATGAAAGTCATGAGGAAGTCTTAGAACCAATGACATGACAGGAATGACAGGAAATTATGACCAATCAAAATCAGGAGAAAGTCTGCCTTCAAGTCGTGTCGGAATTATTGTATTTTTGAGAGCACATGAACATGAATTTTTGGATATTTAGATAAGTCCAGAGTTTCCCAGTTGGTGGTGTGTCAGTAACAAAAGGTCAGTAAATTAAATTAATTTATTTACATTGATAAAATAAATTCAATAAATTGATGCAAACAGTTCATATTGTAACCTGCTTAACACTTAAACACTTGCAGGTTGTTATTAGCTAACTAAAAAAATCACTAGCAATATGTGAAAAAGCGTAAAAGTCTAGTATGATTCACGGTTCTAATGGGTAAAAAACACCACTCACCTAATGTGTATCTTATTTGCTTCATTCTCTTGGAGTAGTGCAAAAGAAATCTACAGTTTTTTTTATAAAAATATACCATAAGTTTAAACAAAAGGACTTTCCTAATGTCGTCCATTTCCACCTGACAAAAAAAAAAAAAAAACACTTGAACACATGTCAAGTCATTACAACCTGCAACCTTGTAAGTAGAAATTTTCAAGGAGGACTTGAAGGCAGCATTAGAAGCAGTCGCACAGTGATAAGCAATCAAAGTCATGGCATATGAAATTATGACCAATCAAAGACAGGAGAATTTCTTACAACTATGTATGTGGTCATTAAAAGCAATCACATTCAGTAGGGGACTTAAAACCAAAAACACAGTGATGAGGAGTTCAATTGAGTCCAGTCTACATTACATACAAACTCAAACTCCTGCATCATTTGGGCGTAAATATATTGTTTACATTGTATATATATATATTGTCCATAGTAGTCAGTGCCTCACTACAGAGCAGAAAGAGAGTAGGCTGAAAAACACCGGAGTGTTTCTATCATTTACTCTCAGTCAGTGGGTGTAAGTGCAATCTGAGTCTACAAATACAGAAGAGTGGAATCAGTTACATATTCCTCAGTTTCAGGTACAGACTACTGCATTGTAGGGGCGGGTGGGTGGTGCAGTCGGGAGATTTACGACAAACTCATTTTAACAGTGACTTTAGGGGTGGATTTATTTCAGATTCACAACTAGTTTTGGCATTAAAGCGGTTATATCACTGTAAAAGCACCTCAGCCACACACTGTGAATAGAATTTTCAACTTGGAATTGATAATTCCACAGCATTGCTTTGTTGCTCCAACATGAACTACTGCTGCAGCTCCGTCGATTCGTAAATATAAAAGAAACTATGCTGGCCACTTTATTAGAAAAACACTTTAATATCTACCATAAATGACCTTTACAGTACATAGGTGAACATTGTTCTGTATATGTATTGTTGTATCAGCACCCCATTCATCAGTGGTCAGTTTCTGACAACGGTTTCTGTTATCCAGATATTGTTGAAATGACGTTCCATTTTTAGCACAGCAGCCTCACATACAATTGTACATGGTAAAACTGATGGATTAAGCTAACTCAAAAAAAAATTATGTTGTAATGCTTTAAGTTTTAATAATTGAAATTATTTGAGCTTAAATATCTGAGTACAAACAATGCACTGGTAACTGAATTCAAGATCCAGATTCTAAGGTAGATCCACTCTTAGCAGTAGAAAAAAGGTTTAACTTGGAAAAATTAAGAGACCATTTCAGTTTCTGAATCAGTTTCTCTGATTTTGCTATTTATAAGTAAATGTTTTAGTAAAATGAACATTGATGTTTTACTTTATAAACTACAGACAACGTTTCTCCCAAATTCCAAAATAAAATATTGTCCTTTAGAGCATTTATTTGCAGAAAATAAGAAATGACTGAAATGACAAAAAAGATGCAGAGCTATCATATCTCAAATAATGGAAAAAAACAAGTTCATATTCATAAAGAATAACTCTGGTTTTTAATCACAGTTTTTATGCATCTTGGCATGTTCTCCTCCACCAGTCTTACATGCTGCTTTTGGATAACTTTATGCCAGTCCTGGTGCAAAAATGCTTTTTTCCAGAGATGTATATTACAAGTAAACCCAATAAACTTATAGGAGTTGGCAGCCTGGGGAAGGGGGAAACGACTACATGCTGATGGTGATTAAACAGCGGTAAAGACATAATCAATATGCAAATACATAGGATCAGGATCAATGGGAAAAGTGTGAGTTTTACTCATCAAGTTTACGCTTTCAAATATAAGGGACATACTAATGGTCACCATATTTTATTAGAACAAATTAGATCACTAGATTCAGTTTAACTCAACCGAATCAGTTTATCTTATGATCTTATTAACAGGGTATGCTTACACAAATATGTAAGAGTGTGAGTGTGTATCTCATGATATTTATTTTGAGTTCAATTGACTTAAGAAGAGATAAGTGATCTCTGTAGTATTTAAGTTAACAAAATTCAATAGTAGGGCAGAGCATTGTGTTGTTAGGGGTTTCACATGTCAGTATCAGAGCTATGATTGACTATCAACATTATCCAACCAAGAGCTGTTCTGTGATCAGAAACTGACCACTGAAGAAGCTCTACAGGAGGTTCTACCCAAACTGTACATCAACAGTTGGGCTGCATAACTGTCTAATCGTCTTAATTGTACACCAGCATGGTATTGTTGAAAATAAGAGGTTTCTGATAAAGTGGCCAGGGTGTGTAATGTGCTGCTTTTTATTTTCTTTCTGTTTTAAGACTGAGATATTATAAGTAAATGCCTTTCTGATGCCATTACGAACTCTGAACATCGACCACTGTGGGGACGGCTACGAGCTGTGACTATAAAAACTACAAAAGCTACAAAGTAGTGAAACATTCACCGCAGCACTTCAAAAATAGCGGCATATGCATTAAAACGAATGCACTGAAAAGTTAAATGGTGATAAAGTGATTGTGTGACAGATTGATGTTTAGTTTAATGTTCATAAATGTTTACAGCAAGTCATACTTAAGCAATAATACAAGAGAGGGAGTGCTATAACGTGTAATATTGGCACTGCTGTGCTGATCTAGGCACTTGGCCTATAACCACTGCCAATAATACACGTTATACCACTCCCTCATGTGCATTATTGTGATTATACCACAGTTCCATTATTGCTGTTTGTTGAAAGATTTTGGCAGAGTAATACATGGAGAGCTTCGGTTACAGTACATTACTGGCTGATGACGGCACTCACAGAACGCCTCTCAGCCAATCACATCGCATGGTCGGAACTAACTGTGGTATAATTTGTCTTAAAGCACACCCACTAGTCTGTGCCATTTTAACAAAGACCTGGATACAGTTTGGGTGGATTATAGATATGTTTTCACAGAAAAGTTTAGCGTGAATGTTGACTTCTTCTGTTTGTTAACAACTTTAGCTTTAAAGCTCCAGCGCAAAATTGTCCATTTTAGTTTCGAGTAAACTGAAGGAGGCCTCAGATAAAAACCAGGGTGAAATGTAGTTGTATGCAAATTGTGTAACGCGTACGTTTGGCACTTCTCAGCCACTGTGATTCTTCCGCTGATTTGTTGTGGGATGCAGTAGTTGTCCCTGCAGCCAGTGATGTTTAGCGTCCGTATTAACAATGGCATAACAGGGTCAGGAGCACTGTGGGTTGTGACACGCTTGTCTCTGAAGGTTAGGTCACTGCTGTTTCACGCTGTTACATCATTATGACTGAATCTAGTGTTCCGTATTGAACTAAAGCACAAATGTAACCTGCAGTACCGTCACTGTGATGTCATTAATGTCAAAAAAAGCCAAAAATGTTAAAGCTTTGTGTCCATCTCATGGAAGTTAAAGTGTCTGAGTGTGTTGTATGAATGTGTGTGTGTGTGTGTGTGTGTGTGTTATGCATGGCTTTGCCAACAGCAGGTAACACTCTAACTGTGTGCTCTACATTTCAAAATCAACTCACTATTAAAACGAAAGTTCTCCAAAAATAAACTATGAATAAAAAAATAAACACCAACTCTCTGATCTCCAGTCTTTTGTTTAGTTTGAAGCACATTTACAGTGTAAAGATGGGAAAATTAAGTTTATTATATGGCATTCTTATATGTTTTTGTTCTTATTTATTATAAACACAGAGATGTCAAGTAGGGGTGGGCAATATTATATCGTATACAATATATCGTGACACAGAAATATCATGAGATTAAAAATCCATATTGTGATAATAGGGCTGTTCTGTCTTAAAATTAGTCTATTATTTACTGTGAAGCTTTAAGTGAATGTATTGTTTAATTGATTTAGTTTGCAGTTTATATGCATGCACTAAATATTCTGCAATATTATTTGCTGCATTATATTATTTTATGATATATTATATATTTTGCCACATTATGATTATACTGTTATACTCTTATACTATATTCCTGAAATGAATGAATTATTTTAGTTTTCCTATATCGCCAAGTATATCGTTATCGCAAAAATACCCTGAAATATCGTGATATTATTTTAGAGCCATATCGCCCACCCCTAGTGTCAAGTAAAAAGTGCAAATACTTTGTTACTTTAATTAAGCATACATTTTGTTTATGTATACTTTACTGGAGTAATAATTTTTCGTTACTCCTATTTTATTTCAGCTTCATTTAATTATATGTTTTTGCCTGCATTTTTAAAAATATCTTTAGCCCCACCAGCAACATTTTTGGAAATATCCACACTGAAAAAAAAAAACTCTGTAATTAACATACCAGCCCAGTACAGGCTGAATGTACCTCCTATACAAAAACTTCAAAATAACACCTTTTTTCTTGAGTGTGCCCTTACTCTCATCCTCACTTGCCCCCAAAGATGATTTCCGGGATAATATATGTAATTTGCAGACATCAGGGAGCCCCTATTAAAATATGGGAGACTCCCTGAACCTCCACGATAGGTGGAAGCAAGCAATCTAAGGCGCTGTCCATGTTACAGGCTAATTCTGAACAAGCTAAGCTAATGTACAAAATATGACAAGTGCAGACTCACTGTGTGACATCAGTGTTTTCATAAAACTGCGTTTACTCTGATCACATGGCCCCACTTGCAGTAAAATTTTTCAAAATGTTCATCTTGGAAGGCGTTTCGAAACGATTGTGTGAATGGGGGAACGTTGCTTCAACATCCCTTGCATCAAAATTGTTTCCCATATGTTTTCATTTTGGGAGTGTTATTTTAACCTTTCCATAATGGTAGTATTCATCTATTTAGATATGTTATGTGAGAAATGTTCTAAAAACCTTGTGATGCAAACCATTATTATGTCACACCTTTTCAGACCGTTACAGACTAACCTTCTTAGAACCTCTTTAAAACATTGCTAAACATTCTTAGAACATTTTTTTAAAGTAAAAATACTTAATTAACTTACTTAAGTTGAAAATTGAGTTACCTATACTTTACTGGAGTAATTCATTTTCAAACACTTTTTTTTTTTTACTTTTGACTTAACTCTGTATTACTCCAATTTCATTTCAGCTTGTTTTCATTCTGGCCTCTCAATGTTAAAAAAAATCCTATCCAGATAAATCTCTCCATCTCCATCTCCATCTACACGGTTTATACATTTCACCTGCAAACGCCATGCCCCCCACACTCCAGCAAGAACATAGCATAGATGTATGTAACCTAGTATAAAGATGATCTGTGCAGAGACTCAAAAGAACTTAAGTAAAATGCCCAAACTAAGCTTCTTTAATATATTTATTTTTTATTTTTTTAACCTTTATTTAACCAGGAAATCCCTTGAGATTAATATCTCTTTTTCGAGGGAGACCTGGCAAAGGTTGCACACCATTTCCAGTAACAGACAAAGTACAATCAGACAGTTCACATAAGGGCATTCAACATAGACAAATACAACCAGTTACATAGAATTTCGAAATCAGACACAAATGCAGCTTAGGAATAACAGTTACATGTTTCTGTCACAGAATTTGTTAACAAAGTTTTAAAATTACTGAAGGAGACCAAATCATTAAGATGTAATTTGCTTTGAAGGTTATTCCAAGACCACGGTGCAAAATAGGAGAAAACTTTTTGCCCAGTTCTAAACTAATTCTGGGGACCTTCAAAAGCAGCCTTCTGGAAGAGCGAGAATCATAAAAACTGTTAAAACGTGACAGCAAATTACACAAGTAGGAAGGAAGTTTATCCAACAGAGCTTTATAAATAAAAATGTACCAGTGGTGTTGTCTCCTCAAGCTCAGAGGAGGCCATGACACTAAATCATAAAATACACAATGATGTGTGCGGAACAATGAATTAGATATAAAACGTAAAGAACTGTGGTACAATGGATCTAACCGGCGAAGTAAGGAGGAGTCAGCATGCATATAGATAATGTCCCCATAATCTAAAACACTTAAAAATGTAGCTTGAACAAGTAATTTCCGTGCAGCAAAATGCAGGCAGGTCCTATTTCGATAATAAAAACCCAATCTTGCCTTCAATTTCTTTACTAGGTTCTCAATGTGCACTCTGAAGGACATCCTATCATCTAACCAAATTCCCAAGTACTTATAGGATGGGACTCTTTCTATTTTGTCCCCTCCCATAGTGTGAATCTCAGCCGAATCTAGGATCTGAGAGTGACCTCTAGAAAATATCATACATTTGGTTTTCTTAGAATTAAGAACCAAGTTTAGATCATTAAGTGAGACCTGTAGCTGTTGAAAGGCAACCTGTAGCTCAGCAATAGCCTGACTCAGAGAGGAGGCAACTGAGTAGACTATTGTATCATCTGCATAGAGATGAACTTTAGCTGTAAGCATGTTCTTTCCAATGTTATTTATAAAAATAGAGAATAATACAGGGGCTAAAACTGAACCTTGAGGTACTCCCTTGGGGATCTCCAGAACCTTTGATTTATATCCTTCTGTAAATACACACTGAGATCTGTCAGTGAGATAACTCCTGAACCAGGGTAAGGTTTTAGCACCTATGCCAATTTACATTGAATTAAAAAGCAAATCTTTTGAATGGGCATGTATGCAGTTGAAACACTACTACTTTTACAGAAGTATTTTAAACTCTAGTTTCTATACTGCTACCTGAGTATTAAATGTGAATACTTTTCACATCTTTGTCTATAAGCTGGTTTGATGACAGATATCACACAACACCCTTCAGAGGTCTTGAGGAATCCATGCCTCAAATGGTCATATCTGTTTTGGCAGCACGAGGGGCCTACTCAACAGGAAGGTGGTTTTTATGGACTTTTTTTTATGGATTATCGGTGTAATGAACCATTATAATAAATAAAATCATGTAAAAATAGCTTCATTATTATATTCAGAGATTTACACTCCTAATGCCAATGTTCAGCATTAGACAAATTAATTAACAGCCTGCTCTCTTCACATAAACATACAAACAAACAAGGGCGTAGGAGCGGGCTTGATATTGGGGGGGGACACATTTGCCAATATGAACACAAGCCCACCCTACAGTTTCCTAGAACAACATTTGTGGAAATTACTTTTAATTAAAATTAAATTATTATTATAAGGTGATTTTACAACCTAAACATTACTCCACGTTACTCCATTAATAACTTTACTCCACGTTACAGTTACTAATGTTAGAAAAAATTATGCATGCTATGTCTGAATTATATACGTATGACAAAAATGATCAGTTATAACCTAATATTTAAAATAATATAACAGATTTGTTTATTATTATTATTATTATTATTATTATTATTATTATTATTATTATTATTATTATTATTATTATTATTATTATTGGCATGTCAATTCTGTTGTATATTTACATTTTCTCCTGTTTTTTTTTTGTACTGAGAGCACTGCTTAAGATGGTGTCCTTTTATGTAAAAGAATGTAACGATTTTTATAAACGTCAGGACATGTGGTCTTACTGTGAACTACAAATGAACACTAATCACGTTACAGCAGTGTTTCTTAAGCCTGTTCTTACATATTCTACTGCATATTAACACTGTTCTGCATATTCTAGAGCTTTCTCTGATTTAAAGGCATTTAATAAAGTAAGTGGTGGTATGATGTGTTTAATACACTGCTGGATTAATTTAGGCTCCATAGGAAGTTAAGGGATTTTAACAGGTAAACTCAGTAAATGACTGTTTATTAGCTGATCAGCTGGATCAGGTGGAAAACACTAATTTAGGGAAGTGATCAGGGTAAAAAAAAAAAACTGCTTTAAACTACAAACATAAAGTACTGTACTACATTCTGGCTATCCTCTACATCTGGCTTCTAGTTAACTAGTTAGCTAAATGAATTTTCGTTCATTATAGCTCAAGGTAAGTCCTGTAATTAATTAACTAATTCCAAAGTTAATCTAACTCACTAACACAGCTGCAGTTTATTAATCACAGTGGGTTTTGATCTGTGTGCTGATTCAGAGACGTGTCTCTTTAGCCAGCTATCAGAAACATATCATCACAGTTTACGTGATTAATACCGTTACCTTTGTTTTAGAAAAACAAAGTGTGTATGCAATTCTGTTTTAAAATCAGCTGAAGCTGCTGCATCCCGATCCCGCTGCTAAATCTCACAGCGAGGGGGCGGGGCTTCCCCAACAGCACACTGCCTCTAATCTGCGTGCCGCAAAACCAGCAAGCTGATTGGCTGTTTCTACTGAGAGGCGGGACTTAACACCTGAACCGGCTCCGTGATTGGTCCGGGCTGTCTCCTCATTAACAGTACAGCTGATCTGAGCGAAACGATATCATTTTTGGGGGGGACAAATGCACCTGTTTCTAATATTGGTGGGACATGTCCCACCCATCCCACCCGGTTCCTACGCCAATGCAAACAAACATACAAAAAAATGAGAAGCAGCTGATTCAACAATGAATAACACCCCCCAATCACACTTCATCTGATCAACAACAAATCAGCTAAACACGAGCTGGAAGGGATACATCCCAAAACACACACACACACAGAAACAATGATGCCTCACGATGATGCTACTGGGATGCTCTGTCAGCGAAGAGACGCTTGGTTTGGTACAGAATCTCGTCATGCTCAGGGTCACCACAAGGACCGCACTGTTTTCCTTTCAGAGTGATGCAGCGAACCGTCATCCACATTTGCATCATGAGGAAATCAGAGGTGGAAAAAGTACTGAAAATTTGTAAGGTAAAACCTTTACCTTTTCTACTCAAGTAAGAGTACCCATCTAAAAATCTATTTGAGTTAAAGTAAAAAAGTACTCAATTTAAAATTTACTTTGAGTAAAGGTTACACAGTTACTTTTATTTATTTTATGTAAAAAGGACAAATCATAAATTAAATAATTATTAAATTAAACAATTCGTTTTAGGCTATATTTGTTCAGACCACCCCATAAAACATTTTCAAGAACAAGTGTCATAGGTTTCTATCATCCATTTTTTTTCTTTACTGATAAAATAGTTAAAAGGTTTGGTGACTATAAACCGTATTTTTATAGTTTTACAGTTCATTATAATTTTTTAACTTGCCATTGCTCTGCTTTAACTGCTATTTACACGTTTTATATATATATATATATATATATATATATATATATATATATATATATTTAAGCAGATTGTTTAATGTTCCTAATTAAAACGTAAGGAATTATCATTAAAAACATGAAATCAAACAAATATTACTGTTTCGGCGCATGCGCAGTGGCGTAAAGAAGCACATATCGATAGGTAGCATAACTCGACAGAACACCTGTTCCCCCGAGCACAGCTGATCCACACAGCATCTCTCCCGCTAACCGTAATAAACACTGCAAAAAAAGTTCAGCTGTGCTGCCATGGAGAACAAAACTTTTTTTTTTTTATTCAGAATTTGTTTTTCCCAGCATTTCATTTTTTTACTCAGTAATGGGGAGTTTTCAAAGAAGGGTGGAGTAAATTACTTGTGTCAAAATGAACTTGAGTAAAAGTTAAATTACCTATTTTAAAAACTACTTAAATTTTTTTACAAATTACTCATAACATCTACTCAATTACAGTAATGTGAGTAAATGTAATTAGTTACTTTCCACCTCTGGAGGAAATACACTGACATGCCACTTCATTAAAACTACCTCCTTAAGAACAAAAAACTTTAGTTTACCTCCTGGCCCTGTTCCGTGTCTGTCCTGTTCTGTCTCTGTGTTTTTACTGCTCTCTCTGTGTTTATTTACCTTTTCTTTTCTATGCCTGTGTCTTTCCCCACGTGGTTCTGGTCCTGTGTGTTCATATCTCAACCTTAAGTGGTTTCACCGGTTTCATTTGTAGCTCCGCCCCTTTGTTATCTTTTCCCAGTTGGTTTCTCCAGTTCCTATGTACCCCGTGTTTCTTTATTTATTTAGTTCGCTGTTTGTTTATTTTTGTATCTTTAACCCTTTACTGCAGATCCATTTTTTGCTCATTTTCATGCGATTTGCACGACTATGCTATCACACTGGATATCTTAAGTTTTACATATAGCACAATGACCATTTAGGGCTTAAACTGAAGTAGACACTTGGGACAAAACAGTAATTCACTTCCAAGAGGGAATTTTCATTATTTAGGTTCTATTTGAGAACATCAAATGCAGAGGAAAATGTAAAAAAAAAAAAAAAAAAAACGCCTGTTATATTTGGAGTTTATAGTGTGTGTATGGATGTTGGTGATGAATAGCCAAGCATTCTCTACATTTCCTGGTTTATTAGGGTTCTTGACAAACAAACTACAAAATTTGAAAACATTATATGAAAGCACTGAGAAATTACACTGCATTATATAAGTTGTCCACCAGGTGTCTCTAAAGGCTTCAAAACCTCTCCAGAGCGCCCCAGTCTAATACAGAGATAAATCTGTTTCTATAAAACACCATTTTAATATGTTTTTGTTTCTTTGTGATAAAATAAATTAATGTAAGTCCATCTCAGAGTAATATTAATATTTTTTTTGATGAAATGACACATAAAAACACATGTTTGCGCGCTGTGTTTGCTATGGAGTTTGGAGTGTTTTTTTTTTGGTGACAGCGCAACACTTGCTGACGGTTTGACATGCCCCTCCCCCAGCCATTAGGAGACCAATCAGGGCAAATTACGTTTCAGTGTTTTCGTCTAAGGGTAGACTATTGGTTGAAATAGGTGTCAATCACTTTTGTGACGTGGAGAAAGGCTATGACCTGATTTGATTGGACAGCCCTGAACACCAGCGCGATCCAGCGCTCACGCCATTGGTTCAAAAGACGATCACTCAAGAAAAGTAGTGGTTTGTGGACCAATAAAAACCACAGAATCTAGAAGAAGACACCCTTAGCTTTGTATTCACGTACAACTTTACGTGAAAACACCACATTGTGTAGTCGCTAGGAGCTTGAGAATATGACGTTGCGGCTGTGCTGAAAATAAACGCGTGTTTGTGAGTGAGCAGGGGAAAAAAGGACTTTATGGATATTTTATCTGCGGTTCAGTGCTGTATTGTGGATGCTGTGATAGTAAGTTAATTTTCTATAATGTAATCTGATGTTATTTTACATACTAATAATATTTTATAAGGCTATTTTGTTGGGGAGGCGTGTTCCCCATGTAAACAGTGTGAAAAAAACAGGCTGTTTTCAGTTGGAGATTTCTGGCGACTGGTTTAATGTAGATGGCTGTAAATTTGCATGCAGGTAGTTAAAGTAGTACTGAAGAATATGAATATTTGACGCTTTTAAGCATTCTAATTTACATTGTCAGAAGGGGCCCGCCGGCGGGCCCGCTAGAGGGCGCTTCTGCAGTAAGAAATTTTCTTAAGCAATAATACACTCCAGGTTCGTGCTATAACGTGTTGTATTGTCAACTCGTATTGTGATGCGGTTGTAGGCCGAGTACTGTAGATCAGCTCAGCAGTGCCAATATGACACGTTATAGCACGAACCTCGAGTGTATTATTGCTATTGTACCACAGTTCCGTTACTGCTGTTTATTGAAAGATAAGATTGAAAGGGCTTTACTCACCCAAATAAACGTTTTTCAAGAGAGAAATCTGTGTAGATTAAAGTCCAGCGATCGTTTAACTGAAAAAAAATGTTTTTTAAGAATTAAAGGTTTGTTTACTTTGGCGCCCCCCAGCGGCAAGACCTGCGGAATTACAAGAGTCCACCTTACATTCAGCTTAAAATACCCCATATTAACTGAAAAATATATACACATAAGCTTTTATTTTAATAATAACAACTCTTAACCTGATACTATTGGTACTGATTACTATTGGCTTACTATTACTATTGTAATAATTTGTATTTTTTAATCGCTGGGATTATTTTTTTGTAGGACCGCGTCTTTGTCTGCGCCTATTGGAGACATGGCGTTCCTGCACTGTGTCTATGGGATCCAGCGGCTCTCAGTCGTGTTTAATGACAGCGCATTTGGTTTGTATTTGGTTTGTAAGCGCTGCATCATTGCTAGGTTACCTGTATGTGGGGGAGTACAAGGAGAACTTCGGCCACAGTGCATTACCGCTAGGCCTGGACAATATTTCGATATCGGTATTTATCGCGATAAGAAATGTTTCAATAACGGTGATATCATTGTTGCGCTATATCGATAAGTATTATTTACACAATCAGCCTCCGTATCCAGGCTACGTCAGTGCGCAATGACGTAATCATGGGTCGGCTGAGCACCGCTCTGCATTGCATCTAAAATGTCCCGCGATGAAGCAAAACCAACCCTAACCAAGGGGATCTCGGCCGCGCTCCGCTCCGCACCTAAAATCTTCCGCAATGAAACGAAACCAACCGAAACCGACCTTAACCGAGCGGATCTCAGCCGCGCTCCGGTCCGCACCTACCATGTCCCGCGATGAAACGAAACCAACCGAAACCGAGCGGATCTCAGCCACGCTCCGCACCTAGAATCTCCCGCGATAAAGCGAAACCGACCTTAACCGAGCGGATCTCGGTCGCGCTCCGCACCTAGAATGTCTCGCAATAAAAAACGAAACCGACTTTAACCGAGCGGATCTCGGCCGCGCTCCGCACCTAGAATGTCTCGCAATAAAAAACGAAACCGACCTTAACCGAGCGGATCTCGGCTGCGCTCCGCTCCGCACCTAGAATCTCCCGCGATGAAGCGAAACCGACCTTAACCGAGCGGATCTGGGCCGCGCTCCGCACCTAGAATCTCCCGCGATAATTCTCGGCTGCGCTCCGGTCCGGTCTGTTCCACCACTTCAAGCAGTTTCACTACACACAATATCTGAGACACTTTTGTAATTTATGTTGTATCTAAGTTATTTATAGTTGGTAGGTTTGTTTATTTGACGGGGATATCATGTTCCCTTTATATATATGAAGGTTTCTTGCATTCTTTATCCTGGTTGAAGCACTTTTGTTTTGATCTGTTAAATATGTTTACAAAAGAATAAGAAGCTCTGCCTCTTTTGTAATGTAAAGTTATTTATATTGGTGATATGTATATAGGTTATAGGTTTGTGTTTGACAGAGATGTCATGTTTTTATTTTGCTACATGCCAATAAAAGTGAGCATTAATTTAATTTGAACAATTTTTATTTCTAAAGTTTGTGAGAGGAGGCTTTAAAAACATAAATTAAAATTTCAAACAGTAGTGTACATATTTCCATTGCAGTTTTTCTGAGGCCTTCAAAGTATTTATATCGATATCGAAATTATAGCGTATCGACCGAAATTAAGGAATATATCGTGATATAAATTTTGGCCATATCGTCCAGCACTAATTACCGCATTACTGATAACATCACTCATAAAACGCCTCTCAGCCAATCACATTGCAGGGTTGGAACTAACCGTGGTATGTTCACATTTGCGTCCTAACCCTGCTACTACCTAACATTATCCTTCTATTTCTCTGCATATTATCCTTCTTTCTCTCTCTTCTTCAATGGTCAGGACACCACAGGACCACTATAGAGCAGTGAATAATTGGTAATAATTGTTTCTCAGCACTGCAGTGACACTGGTGGCATGGTGGTGTGTGGCGCTGGTACAAATGGATCAGACACAGCAATGCTGCTGGAATTTTTTAACACCTCAGTGTCACTGTTGGACTTGGGCAGCATCTTGAGAGCACTGCTGAAGAACTAAAGGATGAACAGAAACTGTGCAGCAACAGATTCAGTGCTTCTGTCTCTGCCTTTACTTTATCTAAAAGGTGGAGTAGCTACTGTAACTAGGAGTGTTTAATAGAGTGAACAGTGGGTGAACACAGTGTTTAAGAACTACAGCAGCACTGCTACATCTGCTCGTCACCAGAGGAAAACATACTGTTGTTTGTTGGATGATTTAGTTCAGTCAATTCCACACAATTAAAAAATATTGGATCCATCATTGAAGCGCCATCATTCCAGAGAACACAGGGATGCGTCGTACCCCTCTAGACCGAGCTTGGTGTTGGGTGTGATGATCTAAGGCTCATTATGCACAGGTTCTCTAGAGATTCTCATTCTGTTTTATTGATTCATATTTTCATTTTCATTTTCATCACGAGGCTGCAGGTCGAGGCACAAACCTTATTGCGATTATACCAGTTCCATTATCACTATTTATTGAAAGATTTAAAGAGTTAAAGACTATGAAAAAATATGATCTGTTTGGTTATAAAAACTCTAAGTTAAAATTGTTCCATTTCTGTGCCGTTTGTAGCTGCGCTGTTTAGCTGGTAAGCACTGCATCATTGCTAGGTTACCTGTATGTGGCGGAGTATTACATGGAGATGGCTTTGGTTACAGTGCATTACCGGCTAATAACAGCACTCATACCCCTCTCAGCCAATCACATTGCAGGGTGGGAATTAACTGTTGTATAGTATGTATTAAAGATCACATTAATATCAGTACTAAAGAAACAACGAGACATACGCTCTCAGTTCAGCTTTGTGGTGTTCATAACGAAGTTTATTATGAAATAATGATATCATGTCAATCAGATCACCAAATTAAAACATTAAACTGATATTTTCCTTCATACCCTAACATATTTTTCATATGGCACTTAGTACATATGGTGCAACAGAACTTCTTCCACAGTTCTCTTAGTGAGGCATTTTGTCACGTTGTTGTGTTTTTTCCCCTCTTCAAAAAAAGTCAGTTCTTTCTCCTTCTCATTGTCGACTCCTAAATCAGAGGTAATCCGCTCAGGTTCCTCGACCAACTCCAAAATGCAGAAAGAGCATCAAAGTGGAAAATAAAATATCACATATTATAATAGAATAAATAATGCTTTATATTAATACTTTAAATATTGTGATTTGGACTAAATACTATCTTTCAAAAGATATCAGACAAAATCTGAATATTACCGTAAATCAACCTTGCACAAGTCCCTTCAGTGAGGATAAAACAACAAGGAAAAAAAGAAACTCAAACCCTAACGTGCTAACGGCAGCAGCGCTAACAGCAGCAGCGCCAGCGCAAGTTTTCCGACCAAAAATGTCGCCTGAGAAAGACGCAGACCTGGGTTCCGTCTCGAAGGGATCTGGCATCGTGCTGTTTGTGGGCAAAAATTTGGCAACCAGACTATTTTGGCACAATATTAGGGAACATTATAAGAATTGGCACAAAAAACGAAATGATTAATAATAACTGAAACTAACTAATTAATTATTTGAATAAATTAAGTAGCGTTTTGCTTATTAGACAATCAAAATGGATCAAAAGTCTATGTGACTAATATCGGTTTCAAAAAACCAATTACTTTAACTAATTAGATTATTGAAACAAATTAACTAGCATTTAAATAATCAGACAAATTCTGTGTAGGCAATTCAATATCAATTAGAAATGCATGTTAAGTACAAAAAACTAATTCACTCATTTGATTAATTTGATGAAGAATGTAATCAATATTTTACTAAATGATTCAACGTTTGTAGGTCAAAGCAATACCAATTGTTTAATGAATAAATTAATTAGCTAATTTAAATAACATTAAACTAATTTAACTTTTATCTAATAAACATTTGGCTAATTGGCTAATCAAACTGGATCAAAATGTGGGTACAAATTTGTGGTCAATTAGAAATATTTATCATTTAGAAATACCTAAGCTAATTCATTCAAGTTTAATTCAATGCAATCTTAAAAATCACTTTTATTTAAGATTTTACTGAGGTAACTAATTAACACTTGTCTAAATAGACAAATCAGATCAAAGTCTGCATTGATTAAAAATGCATATCAGTCAAAAATGACTAATTATCTAATTCATTAATTAGGGTTCAGTTGTCCCAAAAGAACATCAATCTTTAGTTTATGTTCACTAGTAGAGAGAGAGTGCTCAGTGTGAAGCTCGCTCGACCCTTCAAGAAAGATGCTTCTTGGAAAACCTGACTGGATTTCTAAAATACAGTAATAATATAAATTATTCAAAGTTCAGCTAATTAGACAGTCACTTCACCATCAGTCAGAAAAAAGTTTTTTAGAATTTAAAATGCTGTGCTGTGCGGAGCAGAAGGGAGCGCATTCACACTGTTTTGTTTCAATGCAGTTACTGAAACAATTCAGTTATATTGACACACAGGATGCCCCGCTGAGCGTGTCCGGCGTTAAGGATCTCGTGACGTTTATTTTGCAGTTGCTGATGCTGTTCTTCCTTTCTCTTCTTCTTCTTGTTTGTTTTTGTTTTGTTTTCTTTTTTTTACATGACTCTGACCCGTAAGAATATAATTGCACATATAAAAAAATACCTGCCATGGACTTGATTTTGTGTGTAGTACTTTCATGCAGAACGGAACCAAAACAATGCAGCAGAACCGACCCACTGAAATAAAACAACTAAAAAACAAACAAACAAAAAAGCTGTAAATCTGAAACACGGCAGGATTGACCAGGCTTTAAAAGCTGAGACGACACAGAAGAAGAGTGTGAGAGTGAGAGGGAATAAAACGAGAGAAAGAGAGAGAGTGAACAAAAGAGAGAGGGAAAGAAATGCCCCGAATAGTCACAGTGCACGGAGGAACACCAGGGCGGCGCTAGAGAGCAGAGAGTCGTCTGTAGTAGTTTAGTGCTTTGTCAGGTTTCTTTCTGTTTGTTTTTTTTTGTTGCTGTTTGTTTGTCGTTTAAAAGGTGAAAACGCTTCTTCGCTCGTTTGAAGAGAAAGGGAACAAACACTGAGTCGATTTTAATTCTCTAAAATCCCACTGGAGGAAAAGGTGGTGAGGAGAAGGGGGTGAAGTTGTGTTGTGGATTGGTTTCCAAAAGGATGCACAAGAGTGTATATAACTGTTATGGAATATCGTGTATAACTGTGTCTGTTTTACGAGGTTACAGTGTGTGTTTGTGTGTGTGTGTTTGGTAAATGTCTCAAACAGAGTGTTGGTGTGTGTGTGTGTGGGTAGTGCGATATATGCCTCAACTAGAGATTGTGTGTGTGTGTGTGTGTGTGAGTTTCTCCATAGTGAAGGATGTAATATATATTGTTCAGTGCAGTCAGCCCAGCAGGGGGCTTCAAAAGCTCAGGACGAAAGCAGCCCCTCTCCTGCAGAGTCTCTCTCTCCTCCTGAAAACGCCAGGCCTTCCTCTCCACCGCGTGTAGGATAGTGCTTCTTCTTCCTCTGTTGTTTTTTTCTTTGTTTGTTTGTTTATTGTGAGTTCCTTCGATTGTTTGTTTGTTTTGTTTTGCTCCAGAAAAATACAGCAGTCTGTGTTTTCTCTCTCCGGGTCAGCGCTGGCTCGTACTGTTATTTCTTAAAAGGGGCTAACCGGCTGATGTTCTGCCAGAATGGAGATGTGCTGCGTTTGGGTCCGTACTCGTATCCATCCGCCTGCCCGTACCCGTCCGGCAGGAGGTACTGACCCGGGTTCATCGGGTCCTGAGGAGGGGGGTAGGCGGGGGGAGCTGACCGACCAACACCTGTGATAAACACACACACAGACACAGACAAACACACAAATGTCACAGAACTGCACTGCAAAAAATCCATTGGCAAAAACTAGACAAAATATATGAAAATTAAGACAAATATATGTATATTAAGCAAAAAAATCTGCCAATGGGGTAAGCAAAATTTTCTTAAGAAAAGATTTCTTAAGATTTCTTACAAAAAGCAATGGCAAAGTCTCAAAATGAGTGAAATAACACCTAAATCAAGCAAAAAAGTCACTGTTTTTGAACACAAGAATCAGAATAATCAGAATAACTTGATTGCTGCTTGATTGTGCTTATTTTGAGTTCAAATTACTTAAAATAAGGTACAAATTCTAAGTAAGAATGATAAAGTTAATTATCACTAAAATAAGCAAAATAATCTAACACTTACAATGCTTAGTAAGACAAAAAGTCTTATCAGAGAAGAAAATAAGATTTATTGCCTTAAATCTAGAATTTTTCACTAAGATTTATTTTTGTGAAGTGTGACAAGATAAAATCTAAAATAATTTTGTCTGTTTTTTTCTCCAGTTTGGAAGACCAATTACCACACAGACACTTATTAGGAAACCCCCCACCCCCACCCCCCCCATCACCAGGGGCCCTATCTTACAACCTGCGCAAGGCACACTATGATGCTCATTGCTATCTTACACCCCGCACACAGTCTGTCTTCACACCTTGTGCCTGCGTCGTTTAAATAGCTATAATAAAGAACGTGTGATCAGCGTATACCTACGCTGATGGGCATGGTGGTCTGGAAGTGAGGTGTGTTTAGGTCAGTTTCTGAACCAGTGATCCTCGGATCATAGTGACAACACCTAAGTCTACTGGACCACTCAGGGCACTATTCTTTTATTAGTACAGATTTATTAATAAGAGACCACTTAAAAAATGATGAGTTTCTTTCATTTTACCAAATTGAAAACCTAAACTGCTTGAATGTTTGCACCAGGAGTGGCATAAAGTTATCCAAAAACAGTGTGTAAGACTGGTGGAGGAGAACATGCCAAGATGCATGAAAATTGTGATTAAAAACCAGGGTTATTCCACCAAATATTGATTTCTGAACTCTTAAAACTTTATGAGTATGAACTTGTTTTTTTGCATTATTTGAGGTCTGAAAGCTCTGCATCTTTTTAGTTATTTCAGCAATTTCTCATTTTCTGCAATTAAATGCTCTAAATAACATTATTTTTATTTGGAATTTGGGAGAATTGTTGTCTGTAGTTTATAGAATAAAACAACAGTGTTCATTTTACTCAAACATATACCTATAAATAGCAAAATCAGAGAAACAGATTCAGAAACTGAAGTGGTCTCAATTTTTACAGAGCTGTATTAGAGGATTAGACTAGTATTAGAGTGCAGAAGCAAAAGCACAGTCCAGCACACGCAGACACAAATCTCTGCAGGGTCTTACCTTTCTGCTTGGTGACTCTCCTGACTGTTAGAGCCGCCTGTCTCTTCTGATACTCCGAGATTTCAAAACCTGAATCAACATGAAAATACCACACAACATAAAAATAAATATCCATTTAATAAAAATAACCATTTAAACCATAGAAAATATATATATATATATATTTTTTTTTCCCCCAAAGAGAGAGTTACAGAGTGATATACAATATTTTTTACAGTTCACTTGAATAAAAAGAAAAAAGAATAAGTTCTTAAATATTGCAGTCACACATTGCAGTCTATCTATATCCCTGTTCCCGCTGTGAATTAATCTATTCAGAATAAGCTTTACCTGTTACTTAAGGAAATTTTATTTAATTAAATGTTATGCTACAATTGCAAATGCTATGTTCCCTCAACAAATGAACATAACATGGAAATTGAGTGCTAGATTTGTACTGGAAGAAAGTTAATGAATAATCAAAGAATGATGTTTTCTGAAGAAATTGATTTAATTATAATTTGAGTTATATAATAAAATCTCATACATTTCTTCACATGGTTAGCTGCCTATGAAGTGAAACAGTGATAACAATAACAATACATACTAATATTCTGAATGTGTTTTCTTTCCACAGTAAAACAGTTCATAAAAACAGTGAGTGAGAATATAAAAATAATAAAGATCTCACCGATCTTTTCGTCCTCCTGGACCATTTTGCGTTCTTCGTGGAACGCTCGCAGCCAGCGGATCTTCTCCTCCAGCTTCTTGGCGATAAATATGTGGATCTCGTCCGAGTCCCTGTTGCTCAGTTTGAAAGCGTTTTTCACGCTGACATTAAAATCATCGTCTCGGCCATCGAGCGCATCCACAACCTCGTAACGGTCCATGTCGATCCGGCCCTTGTAGTAAAGAATGTCACGCCGGATCAGGTCCTGTTGACAGAGGAGTGAAAAAATTAAGCGACCACTTCAGTTTCTCTAATTCTCTAATTTTGCTATTTATAGGCTATTTATGTTTGAGTAAAATAAACATTTGTGTCTTATTCTATAAACTACTAAGAACATTTCTCCCAAATTTGAATAGTTGGTTATTAATGGTTACATTTGCATGCACACCATATGCATTTTAAGGATTATTTAAATCCTCCCATTTTTAGTGTAGCTCCCAATTAAAACATTGTTTTTAAAATAGCACTTTAATAAAGTGGTGGAAGAATACATGCTGGATGTTGTGAGGCAAAAAACTGTCCCCAGAGGAAACACGTTACAGATGATTTGCTGCACTTTTACCACCTTTAACACCACATATAAAAGCACTGGTGATTTTGTTTAGAAAATTAAATGCCTATATTTCTATTATAGTCATGGAAATCCCTGGTTCCTATCACCCACAGGTTTTCTGTAATTTAATAATTTGCAGTAAACCGCACTCTAAATGTGTTGATCTGAAAAACTCAGAATTAAAAAAGAAAGACTAAAAAAGTTTTTTTTTCATTAGTTGATTTCCCATTTCTGCATGCCATCATGTTTTGAAAGAACATATTATTGATGTTCTTCCTTAGATTAACAATAAAATCCCACTATAGTATATTTATATATTTTTTAATGTTAACAAATCTTTATTTTTGCATCTTCCATTATGTTTTTCACATTCGCAATTATCAAAAAAGTCGAAACTGTGCCACACTGAGAAGCTGTCCCTCTTATAGCTCTCTTATAACTTCAGCATGAATGAGGGCGGGGCCAAATTGCTATAGGTGGAATATGGATAAGTTTGTGATATCACAAACAGTAAATTTAAAATGGACTGTTTACGCATGTTTGTATCTATTGTGGTAGGCCCTGGGTAGGGGGGCATGACCACTGTGACCCGGAAGGAGGAAGCACACAGAGAACACAGACACGGGGAGTAAATGAACTCAAAACGTACCTTTTATTTGGCTTTTAAACGCCCTCCACCACACCCAAAAACAACTTAAAACATAATTATGGCCCTATGGGGCTCTAGAGTCTGTATAATGAACTTCTCTTCGTTTTTAAAGGTCCGTGCAGCCTCAGCCCTCAGCTCCCCAGTCAAGAGTCCTCCCTTCAGTGAGCTGAGGCTGAGTTTTATACCTGTCCCAGCCGGCTGCTTAATCAGTCCTGAATCCACACCGGCTGGGACAGACATGGCTGTGAGTTCCGGCGTGGGGCGGACCCACGGTTCCCCCGCCTCCTCACGCCACACTATATATGGATGATGTGAACTAGGAGTCAACAATGTTTTTAAAAAAAAGTTTACACATTCCACAAAATGTGTTGGGAAGGAAATGCTTTTATTTAATGTAAGGTGAACTGTTTACACTCATAGCTCCTTATTTGAGCACTGCTGTAACTGCAGGATATCTTCAGATGGCTGTATAGCTAAACCTCTGTATTATTAATTTATCCACACTAACTGTGTTTATTCCCAGTCAATAACAGAAAGCTATTTTAAAAAGATTACACAAGATACCGTTAGACATATAGAGACATACAGAGCCATGCAGCCTCTCTGTTTTTTATTATTCATGAACAAAGTGCATCCCTCTATCTCCCTCTCTGTCTCTATCTATCTAAAATATCATTTCTCTTATCCTTCATGTCCTCTCACTATACACATCTCTTACTTTCTTCTATCTAAATATACTCAGCCTGGCCAAAAAAAACCCCAGCAAGATCTTGCATTGATTGCATTGTGTGAAAATGATGATCTCATGCTCCCTGAATCACTCTTTCACAATTCCAGCCTAATGAATCCTGACATTGTCATCTTGGAATATATCCTTGTCATCAGGGAAGAAAAAATCCATTGATGGAATAACCTGGTCTATATTCAGTATATTCAGGTAGTCAGCTGACCTCATTCTTTCAGCACATACTGTTGCTGAACCTAGACCTGACCAACTGCAGCAACCCATGATCATTTGTTTAGTTAAATCCAGGAGGAGACTTTTTGGCCAAGCAGTGTATATTAAAATTGTGTTATAAACTGTCATTCCTCTGGTTCTTTCTCTCTTTTTACTATATTCATCTCTATTTTCTTTTCTAATCCACCTTAAAATGTTTTGTAGTAAGTTATCATTCTTTCTTTCTTTTTCTTTTTTCTTTCTTTCTTTCTTTCTTTCTTTCTTTCATTTAATCCATACAATGCTGAAATTATTACTATATTCATTTCTTTCTTTCTACTAATCTAATTTATTTAAAATGTATTTTTCCTGTTTAACTTTCTTTCTTTCTTTCTTTCTTTCAGAAATAAAATTATAAAGTACAATTCCTTTCTTTCTTTCTCTGTCCTTTTGTCAAAATTGCTATCCATATTCTTTCATTGTACTTCTTTCTCTCTTTCTCTCTCACCTTCTTGCAGATGACCATCTGGTGGTCAAATAGGAAGAAGACTCTAGTTTGGCTGCGGCCGTAGGGCTGATAGATCCAGGACAATTCTCCAGTGTACACCAGCTCTGAGCTTCTATCCAGGACATCCTCGCCCTATACGCAGACACACACACAGAGGGAGAGAGAAAGAACAAAAGTGAAAAAAAAAAAAAAAACGAAACGCAGCCAAGAACATCACAGCCCAGATTTAACCCTCCAAATGGTACAACCCAAATCTGAACCCCAGAATGGTACAACCCAAAATAGACTCCAATACACAGAGCTAAACTGCTATAAAGCCAGTACTGCTGACAATAATACTGGTCATGCTCTATCTGGGTGTATTAAAAGTATTAAAATCTATTAAAGCTATAAACATTATAATAATAAGACCTAAAAAGCAACCCAATTGTAGTACATCCTGGTAAGGAGCCAAGCAATAACAAAAGAATGGTACAAACACACAAAATTAAAATGAAATGATTATGAAACAAGTGATTGATTGACAAGTGATTAAAGCTTTATTAAAGCTTTACTTTATGCTTAGAAAAAAAAATCGATAGTCAATTCCAACCAACAGAGAAACACGTGCTGTGACAGACAGACAGTGCCTGAATGTGTGATCATACCTCCCAGTCCAAAACGGAGGCCTGCCATTGGGCAATTTTGTCGATGTTCTCGAGCCTCCGCTTCCGTTCATTAATCTGCTGAGTTACGTTTCTCATAACGGCCAACGCAGCAGCAACGTACCGGTAATCACTAAAAGAGAGAGAGGGGGGGGGGGGGGAGAGATGTTTATACCATCGCTGTCCAATGAAAAACAAGTATCTCCATTTTTGTAGATTTTTTTAATATACTACATATTTTAACAGACAAACTGCCATTTACACTGTGCCACAATTTCTTGATGAATGGACCAACAAAAACTCTTCAAAATCACAATAAACAATTTTTACATTAAAGTTGCTGTTTTGGATATACTTGTTTTTTTTTTATTGGACAACAACGATATGTAATATTATTGGTGTGTGGTGAGTATGTGTAGGCACGTGTGAGTGGGTGTGTTACCTGTGCTCCTGTACAGTATATTTTAGCAGCTCAGCCAGCTGTAGTGGATATTTGCAGATTTTCTGCACTGGTGTGAGCAGGAAGCCGTCAATAGCGATGTCAATCATCTGCTGGACCAATCGGCACGCTTCGAAAAAGTGCTGGTACCGCCCATCTCGCATCAGACGCGTCAACTCCATACACGCATCAACATGATTATTACAGTACTCAGAATAGATCCAGAACCCGTCTTGCTGTTGGTACATACACAAAGACATACACACATATTTATTCCCACACCTGCTTCAGTGCATTTTTAATACATATTAATATAATACAAATTGTGTAAGCTATATTAGCACACTGGTGCACAAACATAAGCAAGTTAGCCCCTTAGCTAATTTACAGAAACACTATAGATTAAATCTGTCTTAAGATCATTTACATTAAAATAAACAATATCAGCATACATTAGAGTATATTCTCCCTGTAACGTTTGTGTGTATGTGAATATACTAACATGTTCCAGAAAGCATGGTCCAATTTCACTGAGATGAGGCTCTTCTGTGTTAAACTGCTTCTCCAGATCTCTGACGAATCCCAGCTGGAATCTGTAAATATCCTCAATATTCCCAAAAATCACCTTCAGCTGATCATCATTAAACATGTCTCTCCTCTTTTTGCACTGCTTCAGATACCCCTGAAACACACACATGGAATTCCTTTTTTCAACACTGTTAAAATGTGTACGGTGTAATTTGACATTTTATATTTGCACTAAATAGATATTTTATTTGTTTAACTTAAAGAATTTCATGTGTAAACAGAAAGATATTTTGTTCTTATCAATTAACAACTAACAATTTCTGAACATAAATGCTATTAGAACTTTATACTGAATATTAATGCTAGTTTTTACAACAGTATAGTGCACAGTTATAGCCAAAAGTAAACCCAAAGAATAACAACTTTACAGGAGAAGTACATAATCTCAATAATGTAATAAAGTAAATGACACTAAATGTTCAATGTATGATATTCCATAATTTATGCTCCTTCTTATTTATTATTTTTATTGTTTTTTGTAAATAAAGGGCTTTGCAGGACTGTTCCTCTTCTAACATCAACAGTTAACATTATGAAATATTGATGTTGAATAATGTGTATTTGTCTATGTTTCTTAAATAAAAAAAAAATATTAAAAAAAAAAAAAATATATATATATATATATATATATATATATATATATATATATATGTGTGTGTGTGAGTGTGTGGGTGTGTGTTACCTCACAGATGTCCTTCAGGTGTTTGATGTAGTGTCTTTCTGTGCTCATTATTTCATTAATGACGTTGGCTCTCATCTGGTCTCTGTTTTGTGCAGGCTGACCCAGGCAGAGGCAGTCTGTGCTGGGGTTGGGACTGGCCTCAGCATGACCGTTCTGCACCTCACTGCTTCCCTCTGCTGGCTCCACCGCTGCACTCTCCTCCTGATTCGCCCACAGCTGCAACACAAACACACATAACAAAGCCATTAAATTGCTACAAAATGTTCAGCAGTTTACACTCCAATCATCCAATAGGGAAACACCTAAAGCACAATTAAACACAACAACAAACATAGCGTAAAAGCACCATCTAGTGGATGGAGTGGTACTGCACTTTACCACTATAACAGCTCTGGTCTGGTCAGGTCAGTCTTTAATTAAAAAAAGGGGTAAGGGGAAGGGATAGGAATCCGTGTATCATTCGTTCATTTGATATTCAATTGAGAATCAAAATCGGAAAATTAAAAAACCAATTCGTTTTTTCGTTTTTCGTTTTTGAATATAATACCAAAAAACGAATAACGGCTTGTATTTTGTATTTTTATTTGGTTATCCAAACAAAAATTGGAAATTTAAAAAACGGACCAGGAGCCGAATTTGATTTTGATTTTGAACTTGACCCATTTGTGTGCCCCGGAAGTTACTGATTTGTTTATTCTTGGTGTTTATTCTTGGTGACACTGGGACCGTGTACCTTTTCAAATGAAAACAGTGAGGGAAGAAGTTTACTACACCATGTATAGACTAACCAGCTAGCTAGCTAGGTTAGTTAGCCAGCTAGTCACGTATATAAAAAAGTATGTAGGCGGCAATTCACAGAATAACATTAACTAAATATGACATTTAGCTACGGAACGTTAGACAAACACCTGAAAGATCCTGCCGATTTTTTCTGTTGTCATATCGTCTTCTTTCACTGCAACGCGTTTAGTTCCTCTGAACAAGATAAAACTCTCCATCCTCAACTCCATTCAAAGCCTACAGCAATACAGACTGTGTAGATAACACTGCAGTGAACTCCCGCGCAACAGAAACCCACCAAGAATAAACAAATCAGTAACTTCCGGGGCACACAAATGGGTCAAGTTCAAAATCAAAATCAAATTCGGCTCCTGGTCCGTTTTTTAAAGTTCCAATTTTTGTTTGGATAACCAAATAAAAATACAAAATACAAGCCGTTATTCGTTTTTTGGTATTATATTCAAAAACGAAAAACGAAAAAACGAATTGGTTTTTTAATTTTCCGATTTTGATTCTCAATTGAATATCAAATGAACGAATGATACACGGATTGATAGGGCTTGTTGGCCCTTCAAACAGTATAAGAATCACTGGTAAGATGGTGGAAGAAGCTTCCAAAGAAACCCACAAATATAAGCATTTCCTTGTAAAAAAGTGACATTTAGCATTATATATTACCATAGTTTAATGTGTAGTTTTAATGTTTTATGGCTGAATTCTTTATAACAAAGCATAAAAAAGATTGCTATTATTTTGTCTCAGTAGCTAGCTAGCTAACTTCCGTTCCACCTTAAATGGTGCAAAAGATGGCAGAGGCTGCAGCATTTAAGGTGGAATGGATAGATAAAATAAAATAAAAGTTAATAAAAGCTAATTTCAGCTCCCCATCACATAGGAATTCATTTCTGCACCATCTTCCTCCTTTCTGAAGACATACAATAGGCTAAGGTTAACTAGTTAACCAGCAGCTAGCTTACTGAACTTTAGCGCTACTGATGACGTATCGGGCGCTTGAAGAATTGTCCCAATTCTTAGGGTGAAGCATTTCACCCCTTCCCTTATAACTCTGTTCGAAGGAGAGGGGTTACACTCGAAAACAAGGGGTAGGGGTAAGTAGTAGGGCCGAGGGGTGAAATGGGCCTAAATTAAACAGCAAACCGACTTGTTTATACACTCTATTACAATATTTTACAGACTCTAAGACTCTTTCGTTCATTTACAGTAAGCTTGGATTTCCAATATTTTCAACAGCGCAATTAGCAGCAGTGCTAGCCGTAGTTAGCAGCGCTTAGCGCTAGTAAATGCCTACACTGAGGAACCCTGAGTGTTCTAGTAAGCTAGTGATGTCCCATATAGCTTGTTTTAACATGGTAAACACGCAGACTACAGTCCGATATGCTCACCTCCGAATGTCGAAAGAGCTAGTGTTGCAGTTAGCGGCTAAAGCTAATGCTACTCCAGCCCAGGTGCTTTAGAACTAAACTGAAACTCCTGTATAACACTGTACTTCAGTGGAGTGGCTTAACTTTTGGAAAAATTAAAGAATTTTAAGTGTGCCTTATAGCGTGAAAATACGGTATATACTGTGTCCAAATGTTTCTGGACACCCCTTCTTAGTGATGCCTTTAGCTACTTTAAGTTGTTCCCATTGCTAATACAAACGTACAAATGCACACATAGCTTGTCTAGTCCCTGTAGAAGCATACAGATACTAGAACAAAGACCCTTTGGTTCATCTGGTTGGCACAGAGCATAATGCCATGTGTGGGCTAGGGGGTTTAGAGGGGTTTGTCACTGAATGCAATCAAATCCCTAAAGTAATCCCCCAAAATCTAGCAATAGGCCCTGTTCTGCACAGAAGGGACTCCACCGATTTCTGAAACAATAATAAATAAGCATGTGTGCCACAACTTTTGCCATTATTACAGAGATTGTAATTTAATACTCTATGGCATAGACCTTTCTAAACCTTATTTTTTATGCATATATGTAGGGTGACCAGATTTGGGTTTCTGAAAAGGAGGACACCTTTTTTTTTTTGGGGGGGGGGGGGGGGGGGGGGGTCAGTTTTATTGAATTCATGTCTAATATGTATTTTCTGAATTTCTCTGATATAACAGCTCAATTCTAATTCTTCAGGTTAAAGGTGCTTCCTCCTTTAAACAGCTATAACATGTATTTGTATTTGAGGCAGTCAAACAAAATCCCGGACGATTTTGAAATTCCCCCCGGACATTTTTTTAGGTCTCAAAAGTAGGACATGTCCGGGAAAAAGAGGACGCCTGGTCACCCTACATATATGTATTTATCTTTATTATAATATTTCATATCTAAGTCCAATACAATGAGTCGTACAAGTGTGTCATAAATAAAATATGTATATGTGCAAGAATTAGTAAAGACGTATATCTGGCTGTTAATATTCTTACTATATTCCTACATTCTTGTTGTAAACTTACTAAAACAGTTTTTTTTTTTTTTTTTTTTTGCTTTTAGTGCAGTTCGGCCACTTTTGTTACATTAATCATGATAAAGCTCATGTTTCCTCACTTTAAAACCTGACTCAAATTCTGATTTAATATGTCATAAAAGGTTAACACTGTTCTATGCTGACAGCTCAATGCTGACAGCCATTAGCTATGTCGAATGCTTTCTTTTTATTGGCCATATTGGCTCACTTTTGCATAAAACCATGCGTGCTTCAAGTGAATTATATTTAAAAAAATATAGAAGAGATAGCAGTCGTCACATTTGACACATCACATTATGCAGTCAAAAAAACAGCCTCTAAACCCATACATCACCTATTGCCTCTCCCAAACTACCCCTGCCTTTTTCAAATTTGAGCTGAGGGTGGAGTCAGCAAAAATCTGGGGGTTTAATTCCCTTTTAATAATCAACAGTGTATCAGTTTATATGTTTGTAGCAAACCATGGTACAAACATCAAAGTTCAGTGCATATAGTCACACAAATAAAACACAGTAGATAAGAAGCGTCCAGACAACAGACGAAGATTGGTGAACAAAATGCGGAAACTAAAGTTTTACAAGTGCAATCATCACCTTACGACATATAAAAATAACAAAAACTAACAGATCAAATTGAGTAAGAAGCTACAACGTAAAGGATGAGGAGATACATATCCACAAGAATTAGAACACAGAGCAGCAAGACTGCCAACAGTTCAGCTGTAAATTGGCAAGAACCTGGCAAATTACATTTATTCAATCAGAATAGTGATATAAGATATAAGACAGACTACAACACAATGGTGGTCTAGTGTTCAAGTTTTAACCACAAAAACTGACCTAGACTCAACACAACTAGGCCAAGTTTGTGAGATATTTTGATAGTTTTATGTACCTTCATTTAAAAAAAAATCGGTTTTTACTTAGTTTTTATAGAAGACTGTGATTTTCAGAAGATCAGGGTATTCAGTTATACCTTTATATGAGATTTTAACTAAATAGAAAAACATTGTTTTAATCAAAAAGTTGCTTCAACTGTAGTTTTTTTATAAAGACTTTAACAACAATAGAAAATTGTTAATCTAAAGAGTTTTTAACTAAACATGCAATCAATTTAATTGATATTTTGTTCTGGTTCAATTTTACAAGGTTTTTCTTGAACATTTTTCATAATACTTAAGATAAACAGAATAAAAAAAAAACAACTGAATATCTTTATTACCATTTGCATGGATTATTATCTGGGATTTAGACTTTTACTATAACATTTGAAATCTAACCCTCTTTTACAGTGGTAGGTGACAAGTCACTCACGTCTTCCCAATGTCTGTTGTATCTTGTGGGTGTGTGAGAGCGACTAACCCACCACAGACTCCAAAAACATTCAAAGCTTTCTTCCACGCTTTATTTGTCTTAAAATTTTCCCTGCATATGTGGGCAGCCAGTAATGAACTTATTTTTGCCACTATAGAGGGCTCTCAGTTGCCCCCCCCCCTTCCTTCCTTCTTGAGCTGCCAGGGACACATCATATAACACTCTTTTCAATCAGTCAATTGTTTAAAATATTGCTTCATTGCGTCATAATTCTTTTGCTCTGTCGACGTGACACCTGCTGCTTGTTACTGCACTGCAGCTACAAATAGAATACTCCCATAGGAAATGCTGCCTGCTAGGGTAAAAGAGAGTGGAGCAACTCTTACCCTACCACTACTCTCAGTGGTGGAGCTCCAGCTCAGTCTCACCGATCGTGGCTCTCTTATCCCAAAACAACAAAATCTGCATTTAAATTTGGAATGTGCTGATATTAAGTGAGTAAACATGCACACGGTTATGTCTGTACACTTGTGGAGACATAGAGACCAAACTGACTGAACTGACTGTTTTTATTGAACTGAGGATCTTGAGAAGTTTTGCTGTTAATCTATAGAATAATCTATAGTAGATATTGAATAATTCTTAGCGGTTAGAGAATAATCTATAGTAGATACTGAACAATTCATAGCAGTTACAGAATGATCTTTAGTAGATGCTTAATAATTCATAGTTTATATTGAATCATTCACAGCACATAAAGGAAAATTCATAAAATAAAGGAGACATTCATAGCTAATTCTCAATACTTCATACAACCTAATCATTAATTAACTATTATACATAATAATTAATCTTAATGTGCAATTTAAAATACATAGATTGAATAGAAAAAAGTGACTTAATTATAGGCTTTTTACCAGACCTGTAAATGCCTGGATATAAAAGTAGATTTCAGACCATAACTATCTGTTTTATAAACTATAATGTTTAATGCAGGGATGTTCACAGCAAATCCCAAAACATGTCCTTAAGAATGTGGAGAAAAAAAGCAGGGAGTGCTGACAAACTGCACAGACCAAAAAATAACACGAGAAGATGAGTCAAAGCAAACAAGTAAAAAAACACACACACAACAGAAGTCTTTGGCTCCTCCACTACGCTCTGAAATTCCCACCGGCGCAATTCTGCTCCCTTTCAAAATGAAAAATTCCAGCAATAAACAACACAGAATGAAAGGTGATAAATAAACAGCAGATTTAAATGCCAATAGTCGCATTGTATCTCACCCAGTCAGCACTATTTTATTCTGGCTGGCAGGATAAAGATAGAAAAATAGACATATAAATCTTCTTTTTGTGTTTGTGTATGTGCTGGTCAGCTTTTTACTGCTCTGTTTATTTATTTGTTTTTTTATGATTACTTTTTAATCCTATTAATAATTCACAGTAGGCGCTGTATTACAAACTCACCAGTTTACACTTCCACAGGCCACAGGACAATTATATACATAGCAGTTTACAGTAGATACTGAATAATTTATAGCAGTGACAAAATAATATATAGTAGATACTAAACAATTTATAGCATTTATAGAATAATCTGTAGTAGATAATGAATAAGTCATAGTAGTTCCTGAATAATCTATAGTAGATAATGAATAATGTATAGCAGTTACAGAATAATCTATAGAGGATACCGGATAATTCACAGCAGTTACAGAATAATCTATAGTATATACTGAATAATTAATATCAGTAATAGAATAATCTATAGTAGACACTGAATAAACTGAAATATGGATATACAGTTTGTTTCTACACAGATGGTAATGGTGGTACCAGCAGTGGATGGTACATGGTAATGAAGGTAATGATGGTGACCAGCGGTATCTGGTTGGAATTGTCTTTGTGAACAGAAAGGGAATCTAACAGAAATCACACCCACATTCAATGCAGGAGACCCCGCACACATATCCCACAGGTCAGTAGATCTGTCTAAATACATTTATTAAACTATTTTTTACTGTCAATATCTGCTGTAAACATGACATAAGAACACTGAGATGCAGTGGAAGATTATTGTACCGTAAAGAAAAAATATGGTTCTTCAACTATAAAACACATATTATTTGGTCTCTCTGTCTCTCTCTCTCTGTCTTTCTCTCTTTCTCTCTCTTAAACTCTCACACACACTCTTTCTCTCTTTCTCTGTGTCTCTCTCACTCTCCCACTTTCTCTCTCTCACTCTGTCTCTCTCTGTGTGTCTCTCTCTCTCTCTAGGAACATTTCTTCGCTCCTAATCTCATTACACACTCGGATTATAATCTCTCACTGTCTTTTTTAAGCCTGTCGTGTTACCGTAGCAATAGCGACGAAGAACGAAGAGGAAGCAGTCCCTTCTCATCCTCATCAAATCCAAATCCAGGAGACACAGTGTGTGTGTGTGTGTGTGTGTGTGATCCACTCTTTACTTCTTTGACCTTTTTTTCCCTCACCCTTCTCTCCTCCTCACTATATCTGCATCTCTCTCTCTCCATCTAGCCCCACTCCCCCCTCTCTCTCTCTGCAGTGAGCGATCCCCCTGTTTTTTGCTGTTCTTCTCTTTCGTTCACTAATGCAAAGTGACATTTCATTGGGAGCTGGATGACTCACCTCGTGAGATCAGACACACACACGTACACACACTCGGCCCGCTGACGTCAGACACTCAAACACACCTCACACTAACAGAAACTAACAGGAAAACTGAAATGAAAACCAAACTTCAGTACATAGCTCACACACATACACACACACACAGACACACAAGCACATTTCTGTTTGATGTCTGAATCTCATTTCTGCACTAGATTCAGAAATGATTAGTTGGTATGTGTTCATACTGTCATCTTCATCACAGTCTGTTTAAAAAAATCTTCTTTCTGTTCCCCCCCCTCTCTCTTTCTCTCTCTCTCTCTCTCTCTCTCTCTCTCTATCAATCTAATTATTATAGTCACACCGTCCTAAAGTTTGGACAGCTTATTGAAGCTCTCTTGAAGGAGAATTTTGGTGTAAAATTTACTTTTGGTGTAGTAAATCATAATAAAGAGCTTTTTCCATTAACCAATATCCAGGCTCTTAGTAGCTCCACACCTCATTGGTGCAATCCAGAAAGCCCTGACATTTAAAACGAGGCATTAATATCTTTAAAAATGCACAATACGTTTATTAAAAAGCACTGTTTACAACCAGTAACGTAACCTAATCTCTGGGCGCCACCATCTTAAGTTAAAGGTAAAAGATGGCGGTGCCCCGAGGTTAGGTTGCGCTACAGGTTATAAACAGTGATTCTTGGGCATTTCTGAAGTTTATAATGTTTGGACAAACTGTAAATTAATTGCTGGATCTCAGAAAGTTGCGGAAGAATGGAGGTGGGCTATTTAACAAATTTGAGTAAAAAATCTACACCAAGTTTTACTACACCAAAAGTCAATTTTACACCAGAGTTCTCCTTTAAGTTAACTTTTGCCTGGGTCTGAGGCCTTTGTGTTACGGTTATAGCTTGTTCACAATCATTGTCTGGGAAAAGTCAGGTGATACAAATGTTAAAGCTTTATAAACACCCAAACTTAAACTATCCAATCTTATTCCAGCAATCAGCAGCCATGTGCTCCTCTAAGAAACTGACTGGTAAACAAGAAGAAACAAGAAGGTGATTAAAATGTTATGCCTGACCAGTGCAATATAAATACAGAGGTTTTAATGTTGTATCTAACCTGTGTTTGATCTGAGTATGAATTAGGTAGGCTGTGTAATGCTTTATTTTCACACACAGGAATGGATTCCCACAGTGGCTTACCTAATATTTAAGGACAAATAAATTTGAATAATTTCCCTCAAAATAATAATAGTAATAATAATAATAATAATAACTAGAAAAGGCAAAGTTCGTGAACGAACTTTAAGTTGGCTTGGAAAAGTACGCTAATAACGTTGAAAAGTTAAAATGATTGCTAAGTGGTTGCTAGGTAGTTGTGATCATTACTAAAGTGGTTGCTAAGCGTTTGCTAGGCAGTTGCTAACGTTTTCCAGGTGGTTGCTTAGGTGTTGCTAAGCAGTTGCTAGGCAGTTGCTAACGTATTCCACACGGTTGCTAAGCAGTTGCTAACGTTTTCCAAGTGGTGGCTAAAGTATAGCTAACTGGTTGCTAGGCAGTTGCTATCATTTCTAAAGTGGTTGCTAAGCAGTTGCTAGGCAGTTGCTAACATATTCCACATGGTTGCTAAGTGGTTGCTAGGCAGTTGCTAACATTTTCCAGGTGGCTGATAAGATGTTGTTAAGTGGTTGCTAGGCAGTTGCTATAATTTCTAAAGTGGTTGCTAGGCAGTTGCTATAATTTCTAAAGTGGTTGCTAGGCAGTTGCTAACGTTTTCCTAGTGGTTGCTAAGGTGTTGCTAAGTGGTTGCTAGGCAGTTGCTATCATTACTAAAGTGGTTGCTAAGTGGTTGCTAGGCAGTTGCTAACGTTTTCGTAGTGGTTGCTAAGGTGTTGCTAAGTGGTTGCTAGGCAGTTGCTATCGGTTCTAAAGTGGTTGCTAAGCAGTTGCTAGGCAGTTGCTACCATATTCCACATGGTTGCTAAGTGGTTGCTAGGCAGTTGCTAACATTTTCCAGGTGGTTGCTAAGATGTTGTTAAGTGGTTGCTAGGCAGTTGCTATAATTTCTAAAGTGGTTGCTAGGCAGTTTCTAACGTTTCCCTAGTGGTTGCTAAGGTGTTGCTAAGTGGTTGCTAGGCAGTTGCTATCATTACTAAAGTGGTTGCTAAGTGGTTGCAAGGCAGTTACTAACGTTTTCCTAGTGGTTGCTAAGGTGTTGCTAAGTGGTTGCTAGGCAGTTGCTAACGTTTTCCTAGTGGTTGCTAAGGTGTTGCGAAGTGGTTGCTAGGCAGTTGCTATCATTTCTAAAGTGGTTGCTAAGTGGTTGCTAGGCAGTTGCTAACGTTTTCCAAGTGGTTGCTAAGGTGTAGCTAACTGGTTGCTAGGCAGTTGCTATAATTTCTAAAGTGGTTGCTAGGCAGTTGCTAACGTTTTCCTAGTGGTTGCTAAGGTGTTGCTAAGTGGTTGCTAGGCAGTTGCTATCATTACTAAAGTGGTTGCTAAGTGGTTGCTAGGCAGTTGCTAACGTTTTCCTAGTGGTTGCTAAGGTGTTGCTAAGTGGTTGCTAGGCAGTTGCTATCGGTTCTAAAGTGGTTGCTAAGCAGTTGCTAGGCAGTTGCTAACATATTCCACATGGTTGCTAAGTGGTTGCTAGGCAGTTGCTATAATTTCTAAAGTGGTTGCTAGGCAGTTTCTAATGTTTCCCTAGTGGTTGCTAAGGTGTTGCTAAGTGGTTGATAGGCAGTTGCTATCATTACTAATGTGGTTGCTAAGCAGTTGCTAACGTTTTCCTAGTGGTTGCTAAGGTGTTGCTAAGTGGTTGCTAGGCAGTTGCTATCATTACTAAAGTGGTTGCTAAGTGGTTGCAAGGCAGTTACTAACGTTTTCCTAGTGGTTGCTAAGGTGTTGCTAAGTGGTTGCTAGGCAGTTGCTAACGTTTTCCTAGTGGTTGCTAAGGTGTTGCTAAGTGGTTGCTAGGCAGTTGCTATCATTTCTAAAGTGGTTGCTAAGTGGTTGCTAGGCAGTTGCTAACGTTTTCCAAGTGGTTGCTAAGGTGTAGCTAACTGGTTGCTAGGCAGTTGCTATCATTTCTAAAGTGGTTGCTAAGTGGTTGCTAGGCAGTTGCTAACGTTTTCCAAGTGGTTGCTAAGGTGTAGCTAACTGGTTGCTAGGCAGTTGCTATCATTTTTAAAGTAGTTGCTAGGCAGTTGCCAACACATTCCACATAGTTGCTAAGTGGTTGCTAGACAGTTTGCTATCATTTCTAAAGTGGTTGCTAAGCGGTTGCTAGGCAGTTGCTAACCTTTTCCAGGTGGTTGCTAAGGTGTAGCTAACTGGTTGCTAGGCAGTTGCTAACGTATTCCACATGGTTGCTAAGTAGTTGCCAAGTGGTTGCTAGGCAGTTGCTAACGTTTTCCAGGTGGTTGCTAAGGTGTTGCTAACTGGTTGCTAGGCAGTTGCCATCATTTCTAAAGTGGTTGCTAAATGGTTGCTAGGCAGTTGCTAACATTTTCCAGGTGGTTGCTAAGGTGTAGCTAACTGGTTGCTAGGCAGCTGCTATTATTTTTAAAGTAGTTGCTAGGCAGTTGCTAACGTATTCCACATGGTTGCTAAGTGGTTGCTAGACAGTTGCTATCATTTCTAAAGTGGTTGCTAAGTGGTTGCTAGGCAGTTGCTAACGTTTTCCGGGTGGTTGCTAAGGCAGTTGCTAAGGCAGCAGCTAACTGGTTGCTAGGCAGTTGCTATCAATTTAAAGTAGTTGCTAGGCAGTTGCCAACATATTCCAAATGGTTGCTAAGTGGTTGCTAGACAGTTGCTGTCATTTCTAAAGTGGTTGCTAAGCAGTTGCTAGGCAGTTGCTAACGTTTTCCAGGTGGTTGCTAACTGGTTGCTAGGCAGTTGCTAATTTATTCCACATGGTTGCTACGTGGTTGCTAGGCAGTTTCTAATATTTTCCAGGTGGTTGCTAAGGTGTTGCAAGGCAGTTGCCATCATTTATAAAGTGGTTGCTAAGTGGTTGCTAGGCAGTTGCTAAAGTTTTCCAGGTGGTTGCTAAGGTGGTTGCTAAGCAGTTAATAGGTGGTTGCAAAGCCCTGACTGGGGTGCCGGGGTGTCCAAACTTTTGAGAATTAGCTGCTCCATACAGCAGCTCCTCCATACACTCACAGTACTGGAGGAGCAGGGGAGAGAAGGGGTTCCGTGCGCAGAGCTGCTCGTGTGTGAGATGGAACTCTGGTCCCCCCATTCATTTCTATGGGGCAACTTCGTACGACATTTGTACGAAATCCGTACGACATATCGTTTCGTAAAGCATATTTTCGGAAAGAACTCACTAAGTTCTATAGACCATCCGAATTTCGTCTTCGTATCTCAAAAATTGTGACGCTCACAGCCATTCAAAATTCTTCTAGTTCATTGTCTATGGAAAAAAGGGCGTACGTTTACGAAGTTTTTACGAAAATCGTACGATGTATCGCTCCAAAAAGCACAAGCACACCCCGCGGCTATAAGTTCTACCATTGTGTGAAGTTTCGTGGTTCTAGCTCGAAAGCTCTAGGAGGAGTAGTTGTTTATAAAACGTGGCGAGAATAATAATAATAATAATAATAATAATAAAAAAAATAAGAAGATTACGAAGAACAATAAGTTGGCTTTTCCAAGCCAACTTAATAATAATTTCACAAACACAACAATAATAAACATTATTTGTTTGACATTTATAAAACAACGTTTAGAAAATTTACAATAAAGAATAAAGGAAAAAATATCAGGTAATATATGTTATTAAAAGCAATTAAGATATTAAATAAAGTGCTTTGTCAGCTATATAAGTAAAATAAGAAACCAGACAGAAACCATAGAGCAGAGATTCAGATGTTTGAGTGAAAGTAAACTGGGATAGGCGATAGCAACAATCCATTTTTTTGTGTCCGGGGTGCTACACTTTTACACTTCCGAGATTCACTTTTTGCAACCCATCATCTACATAACCTACAAAATATAGAGAATTTTTGTTATTTGTGAATGAAATATCTAAACTCACATCTAAATTCACATCTGAATCCATGTCTAAATTAAAATGCATCTAGGAAAAAAAAAACCTACATGTGTATCCAAGATTAGAATAAATATAAATATATATATAATATTGGGTAGACATAATATGCCTTTGAGAAAGAGAGTAAAGTTAGTAAAGAAAAGTGTAAAGATTCCTTTTGTATCAAGCAGAAAGGAAAGTTTTAACATTTAATTCAATTTGCCTTAAATGACATGTCGTCTTGCAGCGTAACTTTTGCATATGTCCACACTGCGATGATGATGCTGAAAAGAGTAGTATAGTACTAAAATTGCCCACAAATGAGAAAATAGGAAAAGGAAATAGCGAAGGTTAGCAATGTTTGAAAATGTCAGTTAACAGCAATGGTGGAGAATTGTGTGTGTGTGTGTGTGTGTGTGTGTGTGGAGAGTTTTAGCCTGGGGGATACAGGGCCAACTGGTGTGACATAACACCCCTCTCTCGTTTACGAGCACTTATTTTCCTTTCACATCGTCTCCCTCTATCTCTCACTGCTTCTCTATTAAACCAACCAGTGTGACATAACCATCATACTACTGCTTCACTCTCTCTCTCTGTCTCTCTCTCAATCACACTCTATCAATCTCTCTCTCCCTCTCTCTCTATCACATTCTATCAATCTCTCTCTCCCTCTCTCTCTATCACATTCTATCAATCTCTCTTTTCCTTTTTTCTCTGTCCATCACATATCTCTCCCACTTACTCACTATATTCCGCTCTACCTCTTCTTATATATTTGTGGATTTTAAACACCACAGTTTCACTACTGGACTGAGAATAGTGCACCAATCAGAAATGTCCTGCCGACAATGTCCTGTGGGTAGCAACTTGTGCAGAGATGTCATAAAAGGAAGTACAAATACTTTGTTATTTAAATAAGTACAAATGTTCGTTATCTAGCGTTTACTGAAGTATTTATTTTTCAGACGACTTTTTACTTCTACTCCTCACATTCTCACGAAAATATCTGAACTTTCTAATCCTTACATTTTAAAAACAGCCATGTCACTCCTATTTCATTTCAGATTGTTTTCATTCTGGCCCCTTGTCGTTAAAAAAATCCCTATTCAGATAAATTTCTCCATCCACATGTGAGTGAATCTGACTGTGGTTGGATCAGAGGTATTACCGTATAACATTCCAACATCCTATTGGTTTATATGCGATCCATCACACCTGCACACGTCACGCCCACAGTCCAGCAAGAACATAGAAGACGTATGTAGTCAAGTATGAAGATGATTCCTGCAGAGACTCATTTTATATTTACATTGTACTAAAATACATTAATTTTCAGTGGGTATATATGCAGCTGAAACAGGCAGCCTAGTGCATCCCAAATTTATCAACATTCATTTTTTAATAAAACATTATAGTTATTATGGCTTGTAGAAAAATGTGTTTTGGAGAGGGTGGGTACTGCACTATAGGCTCCTGTGGTGAGGCCCAAGCTTTTGTTTTTAATGGCATTTCATACTTTAAGTAGTTTTGACAGCAGTACATTTACACTTTTACTTGAGCAAGAAGCATAAGTTGATACTTCAGCTTTTACAGAAGTATTTTTAGAATTTAGAATTTATCTATTACCAGTACTTCTACCTCAGTAATGAATGTCAATAGTTTTTACACTACTATACACTACTATGCTCTGGTCTTTTCAGCACTGATGAAGGGCTAGACAATGGCTAACACAAACTGTGCAGCAACACATGACCTTCTGTCTCTGACTTTACGTATACAAGACAGTGCAGCTATTGTAGGTATCAGTGTCTAATAGAGTGGATGACAGTGAGTGGATACAGTGTTTAAAAACTCCAGCAGCACTGCTGTGCCTGATCCACTCCTGCCAACCAGCACAACACAAACTAACACCTCATACACCACCATCATGCCAGCGTCACTGCAGTACTGAGAATGATCCACCACCCAAATAATACATGCCCTTTGGTCCTGACCAGTTATGAACAAGGTAAAAGGGGAATGAAAGGATGCAGATAAATAGAAATGTCAGTCTGTAATTAAAGAAGAACATTACGATTAGTCGATATAAAAGACAAAGTCGATTTTTTTGTCGACTAATGGTTAATGTGTAGCACTACACAAAGTACTGTGGACAGTAACACATGGGAGATGGGTAATGGGCTCAATCACACAGTTTACAATCAACTCGGCCTGCGCCTAAACACAACAGATTACACATTAAATAGCAGCACTTTCCACATTTAAATAGCATGTATATGTTCTGGCCATTGCTACCGCATTTAAATCTCATGTTTAGCTGTTCTTATCATTTTGAACTGATAGAAAAATCTTGAAACAGGAGTCGTACCCACAGAAAGCATATAGAGGGAATGGCAGAAATAGTCGCTGACTAATCAACTAATCAGAGAACTTATTGGCAGATTGGTTGACTACCAAAATAATCATTAGTTGCAGCCCTATTCTCAATATTATGTGTGTATAGACATACAGACAAACAGACCGACAGCCAGACAGACAGAGGAGTAGAGCTGGATATAGACTGATAGCAAGAGGCCAGTGAATATAAAATATGAATGAAATTCAGACCATGTTCTTTACACAGAAAAGAGATTTACGCCATCACTCCACACCCATCTATCCATCCGCACACCAACCACTCACACTTACACACCTTGTCATGTCACTACTTTTGCGTGTGTGAGTGCGTGTGCCAGACTTCAGACTACTGTCCACTCCATTAAAGGAGGTAAATATAGATATTTTTGTGGGAAGAAAGTGAAACGGAATAGGGGAATGCACTTAGGCAGGGGTAGGAGTGTGTTTGTGTGTCTATGTGTGTGTGCATGGGTGTGTGTGTGTGTGTGTGTGTGTGTGACCTCAGTAGCCTTCTGTCCACAGCTGAGACCAAGTTACATAAAAGTACCATTAAAAAAGCTCTTCTTCACAAAACACTTTATCTTTTTCTTCTCTGTTCCTGAGCTTTTCTTACTTCCTTGCTCGGTTTTCTCTCTCTCTGTAACACACACTCCTCTTTTTCATCTCACTGAAAGGGTTTGCATTCATGTTTCATTATCTGTGACCAAAAATAAAGCCTGTGCCACGGCCGGGCGATTTGCCTTAGAGGGATTGAGTATCACAATATAAGGCACAGTTAAACTATTTTGAACAATTTGTCTTGTTGCATTTTGTTAAATAAAAAAATATATTTATGTTAAGATTATTATATAAACAGCTTTCACATCTCTGCTACCTTGCTACCCTGGGAGTCTTAGTAACAGTAACAGTATGTGAAACTACCTCTACCATGTGTGGAAGCTATATTTTAGTCTCACTCACTGCATTACAAATAATGCAGGAGTTAATTCTGAGGCTTTAACGCAAAACTCATCATAAGTCGTCAAACACTCTTTCAGGTTAGCATGTGCTACCCCTTTACTTAAAGTGCTCTTCACTATGCTCCTTAATGGATAATCTTTCAGAGATTTCAATGTGTAGAGCAAGTAATAATTAATTAAACATAATCACATTACAGATAACAGATACAGTATGTTACATTGAAAGGTTCATCATGATCACAAAACTTTTTTCCAAAAAAAATATTAAGTAAAAATAATAAGAATGTTTAATTCCAAGTAAAATTTCTTCACAATCACATATAAATCCTATATTTAAAGACAGAGCCAAAAATATGACCAAAAATCCTCACATAAGAAACATAAGAAAGCTCATTCCTATACATTCATATACCATCAAACCTACCATTTATAAAACTGAGTACACACTAAACAGATACATAGTACTAAATCACACACACACACACACACACAGATTTTCAGATTTGTACAGATCTAAAACAAATCCAGACATACAGAACCAACAAATATATGGAGTTTTGGAATTCACATAAACAACATAAATGCAATATTTGAATTTACAGAAGAATACAACTCCGGATCAACAATTTAATAAACAAAAATAAAGGGTTCTTGAAGTTAAAGTTCTAAAATAAATCTGAAATTCTACAATTTAGGCAGAAAGAAAAAATGCTATTTTAGAACTAACAGTCAACAAATTTATGTAATTGTTCTTGAATTGAACGGTTCACAGTTCTACCATAAATCTAGCGATTTAGAATTTATGGTTCTATAACAAATATGGAGGTATAGATAATACATCTAGAAGTCTATAATATACAGTTCCATAATAAATATGAAGGTCTGGAAATTATAGTTCTAAGTTCTAAATTGTAAAATGCACAGTTTAATAAAATCTGACAAAAAAAAAAAATCTGGAGGTCTTAAAATCTTAAACGTTTTTAAAAACATGTGAGTTCTTTAATAAACTTGGCAGTCTAGAATGTAGTTCCTCAATAAATCTGAAGGTCTAGAATTTACGGTTTTATAATAAATCTTTAATTATTTAATATGCCATATTGAAAGAAATAACAATGTAGATTATCAATGTTTTTTAATCTGCTTTAGTAATCTGTAGTAATATTGCAGTCCAGATTTTATAGGCCTATAATAAATCTTGAGTTCTAGAATTTACAACATAATAAATATGGCAGTCTACAATTAATGGCTCTTTAAGAAATCTGGAATCTAAAACGTACAGTTTTATAATAAATCTGTCAGTGCCAAACTTAAGGTTCTACAATAAATTAAACACACTTAAAGACCCAGAACTGATCTGAGTCCGAGTTGTAGAATTTACAAAGAAAAACAGAATAGCCAAAGCAAATCAGCAGTTCCAGAAACACAAACCAGTAAATTCCCATAAGAGACTCCAGTAAAGCTGGGTGTGAAATGCTTGGCTTGAAAAGTGAGGCTTCGCTCACACAGCATCAGTGTGAGGCGAGTACGGGCATAGATCTGCACACTGATCTGAAACGGACACAATTAAGCCTGGCCAAAAAAGACTTTAAGATTGACACCCGGCTCACTTATCCTGCTCCTGATTGGACAGCTAGTCAGAAGGAGAGCGTAAGACTGGCAGTTTGGAAAGGAGAAAGGTTCAGTTTGACATGTTAATTTGCTCGACATCCTAACATTTAATTATACCACAATACTTTCCTTTCACAGGATTTGCATTCCTTAGCAATCCGGTTCAGACAGTATTTTATGCTGGAATCCTTTTCAGCTCGTAGTGTAAGTCCCTCTCTCTTTCTTTCACTCTGCCTCTCTTTATTTCTTCAAAATCCTTCACTCTACTTTATATTTAACTCTTCTTATGCACTTAACTGCATTCAGATGAGTGAAAACATCTCAAATCTACTAAATCAACCTTATGTTGATTTTTGTAAGAATGTTTTACGATTATTCAGCTTATTTCTGGATGTTCTTCGTTTTATATAACTGTATCTAGATAAATTCTTTTCAATTAGCAATTCAATAGGTTTGCTTATATAAAAATTCTTTTTTTGAAATAATTTATTCCTAACTCCTTTATATCTCTGTAGCTAATTAAACATTCAATGTTTCATAGAAAACAAAAATCATCAGAGTGGCCTGTACCCTTGCCTTAAAAGTTTGCAAATGCTTTTTGTAGCTTAAAGTCTTTCAGTTCTTGTATCTGGAACTGAAATATTTGTAGATATTTGTATAACAGGTAACAGTATAAGTTCACTGTCCATTAGTTGTCCCTAGTGTCTACTGTTCTAAACTATGGAAGCAGTCAGATACCTAATTTTTTAGAAATCAATTACTTTTGTTAGAATTTTGGTTTTATCACAAAATAAAATTCTATATATTAATCGCAAATGTCACAAGCCATCCATTCTAAAGCATTTCTTAGTTTGGTTCTGATCAACAAAAGTAATTATCGTCTGCAATTAGACTACATCGACCAGAAGGGGACGTGATCATGCCGGTATGGAAGCCAAGCAGTCTGCCACCAGCGGAAAAAAACAAACAACCACAAAAAAACACGGCACGTAAACGGCAAAGCACCAGCACGTGTAGCGCAAAACAGCAGGATGCGTTCGCCGGAAAACGAGGAGACAGTGTGGTGGAGTAACGCACCTTTGCCGGGGCGTTTGTGCAGCGTGGGACGACGACGGGGTTGATGTAAAAAAGCTGCTGCTTGGTTGGAGCCTGGGTGGAGCTGGGGTCCACCTTAGAGAAACGACAACATTCGAGCACACAAGAGACGTCTTTCAGACGAGAGTGTGTGGGAGTGGGTGCACTGACACTGGGGAGCCACTTGGTGGCAACCATTAACATAAAAGTTTGGAGGAAACTTTTTGAAAATGCATGTGTGTGAGTGATGTGTTGTACTGGATGGTGTAGCCCTATTAGCTGGCATTCATGACACTACAGTTATCTACAGGCTAGTTACTACTACATCCAAGCTCAAATGTTCCCAATCCAGTCCACAATCTGTACCTCCCACAAACCTGAACACATACAAGCAGTACGTGGAGAAGCCTGAAACCTTAATGAATACGTCAGGTCTGGCAAAACGGTCTGTGCTCCCTTAGGTTTTGTCATGCTGGCTTAATAGCTTATAGGAAATATATACTGTAGGTGTTAAGAAGGGTTTTTTGTAGGGATGTGCACTAGAGTATCAAGGGTTCACAGGCTCATCAATATACAATGACAATAAAAGCCATCACAGTTGTTCAAAACAACAGAAAGGCTACTGTGGAAAAAGTCTATTTCTAATGATGGCCATGGGAATAATGAGGCAAAACACAAAGTGCAGTCCTTCCTGCTGCATAGAGCACCCATGCAGACCCCAAACACCATCAAAAGTGGCTAAAATTAACAAGCAAGCCTAGGAACTGAAACCCAGAATAATGGAAGAAGGTAGCCTGATCCAAGTCCTGCTCTGCTGGAATGCCACAAATACTACCTTAAAGGTTTTGTACAAGAAGCTGTTTTGCAGCATGCAGAAAACCACCTTCATATCAGACAGATCATTGGTCATAATGTTTTGGCTTACTCATGTATAAAACACAATGTTACCACTGGTAAAACTTTAACACCAACTAGTCTAACTAGTCCCACAAGTCTAGCTGATGTTAGCTTAGTCCAAAAACTGTGAAAGTACATTTCTCCAATAAACAGGATGTCAAATCATCCTAGTTGATAAGTCCATGTCAGTGTTGTACTGGAAGCTCATTAACTCATCTGAAGAGGTAGCCTTCTCTACTTGTCAATTTAGGATAATAGAAAATGATGATGTAATGAAAGAAAGCCTAACCTCCTACAATAATTTGGCCTTATCTTTTTCTCTACTGTTGTTGTAACTGAACATCCATAAATTAACAATTAAATGAACATTAAGTGTGAAGACCTACAGCCAGTTCATGTTTTGCACCACTATCTCACACCTGATGCAAGTGGTTAGCATTATAGCACATAGTCATTGGTTACCTGTATCAGGTGTGTTGGATCCATAACACATCTAAAAAGTCAATTACTGGATTGGGAACATCAGATGTAACAGTATACACAGTCCACATTTCCACAGATGCTGGAAAGCCTAGCCTTATTAAGCATATTAATAGGAATATACATCCTGTCCCATTTAAATAAACCTGCAATTCTGTTCACGTTCTGCTCGTTTGCTCAGTTCAAATAAATTCAGATAACTTATCTGAACAACTTATTTGTTGTTATAATACACACAGAATAGGTGTGTAGAAAACGAATTACCTGCCTCAGGTATGCTGACAGCTCAGAACAGCAAGGACAGAAAGAGTGGCCTGTGGTTATGAATCTTGGCTCTAAGCAGGTGAAACCAAAGACCACAGGAGATGGAAGCATATGTGTGTGTGTGTGTGTGTGTGTGGTGGGCAGGTGTGTGCTCACCCTGACGAAGCTTGCAGGGAACCAGCCCTCCTCATCGTCAATCTGCCCCCACCACCAGTCCCTGTTGGATGCGTCCAGGACTTTGATGACATCGCCGGCCTTGAAGGCCAACTCGCGGTCCGCCATGGTCACATGATCCCATACCGCCTCCGCGTTGACGACAGAGCCTCCACTCACCAACTGGACAGAGAGGAGGAGAGAGATACAGAAATAAATATGAATATGTCATATGTCTATGAGAAAAAATATATTATGACACATATATATCACCAAGCCAAGTAAAAAACTTCAATAAGAGAAACTTTACTAAAAGGAAAACGAGGTATTGACTGGTTGTAAGCTAGCAATTCTATTGGTCGATTCACTACAATTAAAAAAATTATGATGTAGTATAAATAAACACTGCCACATTTTTGTCAAATCATGAAAACTGTAATACACCAATTAAAATCCAGAGGTCATTACTATAATCAACAATTTTGATTCTAACAATTTTCAGTGCTGACAAATCATTCATTTATAAATTTGATGGACTTCACAAAGTGCTGAGGACAGAATCGTAATAGTGAAGGGGTAAGTTCACCTCGGTCTCTTTCACAAGTGCACAAATATAACAAAATCACAACATAAACATCACAAAATATGATCACATACCACTTTTAAACAACTTCTGGGCATTTACAAATTATTTAAATCCCACACTGAGCAGAGAAAGCTAGGAACAGGATCCATGCCCACAGAAAGCCATGATGGAGCGCATGGCAAAAACAATCATTGACTAATCGACTAATGGAAAAACAACCAATAGATTAGTCATATATCAAAATAATCAGTAGTTGCAGCCCTTACATCCACACATTTAGCAACACCTTATTTTTTCTATACTGAATAATGTATAATATTGAGGCAATGTTTTGTTACAGCTCCACACTAAATCGATAAACAGTCACACATTTGCACTTGACCAGCAATCCAGGACACCAGACTTTCTCAAAACCAAAAAGCACCTCAAATCTGAAAAGCCTGATGCTCTCCCCCATTCAATCTGGACCTCACAGAAATCACACTCTCAAGACTCGTCACATATTACAGCAGATTAGTCCTCAATACACACACACACACATAGAGACACTGCTGCCGCCTGCCTGATGTCCCCCTTCAGCATTCTGGCCAAGCGCAGTCCGGAGCGCCAAGGCCAGCCGGAGAATGTGGATCACAGCGAGCCGTATGGAATTTTCTGGGTCATCTTACAAGGGAAACACACACCGTCCATCTGTCCGAACACTATATCCCTGTATATACACTCGCTCCATTACTGCTGTTCTTTATAAATGCACATCTCTTTTGATGTATCCTGTTGTCAGTGAGAATAAAAAATAAAACAAAAAACAAATTGCTGCACACGACTGAACGTGTTCAGAATTAAAATAATTATGTGTTTGGGATTAACTCATTCAGTGTGGAGTTTGGTGAGAAACTTACCCACACTGATTCTACTATAGTGGCTGGGGTTGCAGAGGTATACTGTAGTTACGTATACAATTATGTATACAATGCCCACCGAGTAATAATAATAATAAAAATATCAATAAGTGCATATGTGAACTCTAAATTGATTACACCCCCACAAGTTCTAAGCTATATTTAAAATCATAAAAACTGTCAAACTGTCCATTTTAGGCCGAGTCAGCTGCCGTTTTTTTTATTTTTAAAAACCAACAGCCCATCTGATTTCACTTGTTTCATACATTGTTTAATAACTAAGTAATGACCTGTTCAGGAAAACAAATCCTGCCCATTGCACACTGTTTGCATTCTATTGTGCTCTATACCTGACATCCCAGGGAAATAGGACTGGGGGTGTGCTGGTGTGCAGGTTCTGATACTAAACCCACACAGATTACTGTGATGTACTGCATCATTTATAAATTACATACTATGCAAAGTTCTTTTGGCAAGAGCTGCCGGTGCATATCCATAGCATGTTTCCTTAATATCTGATGATACATCCTGATCATGTTATCATCCTTAGATATAATCCTTAATAGTCCTTTAATTTGAAAAAGAAAAAGAGCAACAAGAGAGAGATTTCCACCTAAAAGGGTACAGAGCAAAGTCGTAGGCAGTGCAGATTAGATGCTAATGTGATGCTAACATGTCCAGTCTGGTGTGAATTCACTTGACCTGATTCAATGTTTAAACCCATCCATAATGCTGCTTTACAGATAACAACAGCTGGCTAACAATGCAGAACACACTCTGGCATGCGCTTAGCAAGGTTACTACCTAGTTAAATGTTGGCAGAAAATGTGGAAGATCAACTAAACCATAGAACTCAAACAAAAATATACCTTGACCAGGATGTATAAGATAGTGGTGCCACTTAGTATTTCATGGTTCTATTTAAACTGGTATTTTTTAATTTCTGTTTTTACAGCTACAAAATGTTAACTGGAAAACCCCAATTGGTCATTGACACGCACAATAACGTCACCAAAGCAGCATGTTTAAGAAATAGTGACTGTGATTATAGAACAGTAAAAATAGTAGAAACTTGCTTTTATAATCTTTGGAGAATTGAAATCAATAAAACTTCAGAAATAGGCACAAAGTGATGAGATAATGTCACCAGACGAGCTGAGCGAGGATGCCGGTGACTCTTCTTTGGATTAATTATGATCTGTTAACAACACAGATAAATACTGCCTAGGTACAACATGCTGGAATGCTATTTCTGCTGTATCAAGCCTCATGAAGTTACCTAGATAATACAGATATTACTTTATTTACAGCTCTAGTGTGTTCACCTGTGAACACTCCTGAAACTACACTGTAAAAAAAAACTGTAGTTTTTACAGGAAAACGCTGGCAGCTGTGGTTACCAGAGTTTTCCTGTTAAAATTACAGACGATAAGTAAATAACTCTACTGAAAAAAAATGTAAATTAATTTACAGTGATTGAAATCACTGCTAAATTACAATAATAATCTGTCAAGTTTACACAAATTAAATGTTAATTTTGCATAGCAGTGTTCTACATAAAAATACCCTTTCCTGTATTTTTTACCTCTAACAAATGTCTTTACTAAAACCCACAGACTTCTTTACCATTTCAGCTAAAAGAACCAAAACAAAAACATTTCGGCAGTAAAGGTGAGCTGCTGTAATCAATCAAACCTGTGCTCAGCACTGCATACTTTTTTAAAAAACATATCTGGATAAACAAGTTCCTTGTCTTTGGGGAATATTCCTTGAACAAAGCTCTGCATATATTTGTCCACTATTTTAATCAGGCAGCAGGCAATGTATTCGTGACTTAATAATAACTTTATGTGAGGGAATTGTTAGAGGTTTAGACATTTAGAACATTTTACTTAATACAGCAGGCTTTACTCTTATTACATTTTCCTCTCATTTAAACAGGATTTTAGTAGGGTTAATGTATTACACATTTTAGCTGTCAAACAATCAATTCTACAAAAACACAAAGTTTACTTAACACAAAATTAATAATAATCAATGTGAAAATCATGAAAGAGTCAGATATAGCTCTGAAATACAGCAGAAAGTAGACTGAATTCAGATTTAACAAAGCCCCATTAAACCGTCTCTGCTGTTCTTCCTGGTGTCTCTGTGCTATAGCTTGGCTAATGTTAGCGTTAGCATTAGCTGCTTTAGAAGACGAAAAATCACATTCGTGAACCATTATAAGGGAATGTAAAGTAAACTAAAGTAAAATAAGGTTGACTGAAGAACAGCCTGACCGCATAACACCTTCAGCACAGAGCTAAACACAGACAGAGCCTCACGGTGCCGTTACCTGGCAATGACCAATATCCACAAACCAACCATTCTGAATCCAAGATGGCTGCATATCAACAGTAGTATTATACAGTATATTAGCATGTCTATTTATTTGTGCCTCATTATATTCGGTTAACACACAGTACTGTCTATCTTCTATCTATAATGCTAACAACGCGGATCTTTTCTGAATTAAACATATTACCAGAGAATTCTACAGAGAAAATACCCACTTGAGAATGTCTTTCTGGTTTTTAGACACTAGAGGGCGCTCCTGAGTGAGTCCAAATGAATGGGTTTATATTGAGCATTTGAGCAAAATCATAAATTATAATTGTTTCATTTTCATTTGGACAATTTTACTTTATTATTCAACACAGAACAACAGCAAATGTTTCAATACCACATACCTACGTTTTAAAGCTTTTAAACTCCAGTTTTAAGCCTTGTACAAGTGCTCTGCCTGTCTGGACACGTCTTCTTATTCAATAAATTTTAAATTTAATATTGAAGACATTAAAGCTATACAAGAACATGTGGAATCATTTTGTAAACAAAAAGCATAAAACAAACCTGAATATGTTTTATGCTTAAGATTCTTCAGCAGCATAATGAGGGAGAGTCACCTGGAATTGTTTTCTCAGTGTCTTTAAGGAGTTTTTGGAGGTGCTGAACAATAATTGCTGCTTATTTCCTGGTCTATTTTAATACATAAGGTGCACCAGATTATAAAGCGGATTAAGTAACACTAGTAAGGATGCCTACACTGAAGTGAGCAAGCTGGGGGAGTGCAGTAAACAAAACTTCTTTCAAAGTCGAACGAGTGCTGGATGTTAATCTACACTGGTTTCTCTCCTGAAAACTGTTTATTTGGGTGAGTAAAACACTTCTGTTTATTTAGAGTAAGCTGAGATTTCCAAAATTTTGTGTAAGGGTGAGTTTTTAGTGAAGTTTCTCCAGCACTTAGGCTGCGTGCAGCAGCATGAGCATTAGCCGCTAACCACAGCGCTAACAGGGCGTAAATTCATCTCAGTAGCACTAGACTGAGGTATCCTCAGTGTTCCTGTAACCCAGGGTGCTATCAGCTGTCCCACATAGCTTGATTTAACATGGCAAAAAAGCAGATTACAGTCCAAAAAGCTCGACTCTGAACAGGGAAAGAGCTAGCGTGGTTTACAGCTAATGCTAATGCTGCTGGTAAAATGCTAATGCTAATGCTGCTGCTTATGTATGAATTTTAACTGGTAAAATTCATACATAAGGCGCAACGGATTATAAGGCACACTGCCGATTTTTGGGACAAAATGAAAGGATTTTAAGTGCACATTATAGTCCGAAAAATACTCGGGAAAATAGCAAGGGTTCAGGCTCTCTGCTGTAAACAGCCAAAAAAAGAGGAAGGTAAAAAAGCAAGCAGCTGGTACTAGACATTGCAAAATTGGCTTTAAGTGTCCTTTTCAGTGTTTGCTAGCCTTTAGTTGGCCCCAGTACATCTTCCAGTCATCTAGTTTAGTCAAACACTAGAGGGCGTCCTGGGCAAGTTCCTGCTGAAAAGATACAGTTTGGCCAGGCTGGGTTTTTTGGACTTGCATGGGAGCACCTTGTAATGTGTCTGACTAACATGGACAACTAACCATTTCATGACTAAGCTGGTCAACCAGTGTGACCAATTTTATATGCCACAGAGAGTACAATATTTGCTGGTCAAAAGCTCGTTATCTGCCTAGTATAGGACATGCTTTTACCTTTATGTTAAGTTTTTCAACCACCTTTACCATCAAAGACCAGCTTAGACCATCTGAAACCAGCTGCACAAGCAAAAGTACTGGTCGTTTGTATGAAGATTTACTAAATTTACAAACAGTTGAACATTTTAATACAAAAAATAGCTGATTCATTTTTTTAAAACAGCTCTCAGTAGCAGCAATGCTAATGCCCTGCTACCCAAAACCTGTATACAGTAGAAAAACAGAAATATCTTTTACTTTCCAAAATAAAAGAAGGTACATGCCTGAGGAAACACATTTTATTAATATTGCAAGGAATTTAGCTCCAAATTCAATAAGCCCTCTAGCATTTCTTAGTCATTGTTTGGTTAAATTAGAGCAGCTCCTCATGAACTGCCTCTGTAAGAACCTTTACTTTCTTTACTGATTCTGAAATATAACAGCATATCAGAAATGCTGATTTTATTACTTGATTCTTTAAGCTCAACTATTTAAATATTTTAAATCCAGAACACAAACACATGCTAAGATACCTGATCATCAGCTCTAATTAGGTAATTAGAACTACAATATTTAAAATAAACTGTGACTTTTTTTTTTTTTGTAAATCTGATTATGCACAATGAGGACAATTTGCTATTTAACAAGGAGCAACGGCATAATGCCATTAGCCCAACATGTGGGAACCAGAAACCAACTGCTACACAGTTTGTTGGGACTGAACCGAAACTAGCTCCTCTCAAGGGTCTGCAATTGAGTGTGAGTACTATTTTCGAAGCCAGCCCAAACAAATCGCATCAAGGGTGAAAATTAACCAGATTTAACAAAACAAAAAAATGCAGGTGTAAGATGCCCTCTGTTTCTCAGAAAAGGTTCACAAACAGTTTTTGTAGTGTTAATATCTTGGTGTAAAAGTTTAAAACACATCTACATGGCTTGTAACAGAAGTCAATCAAATATCAGCCACATCTCCACAACTGTCCAATGTTTTTAAAGCAGGAACCTGCTGATACGGATATGATTCAGATATTATCGTATGCCTCATAGTCAGATTTGTTAGACCTTTCATTTAAACCATTTTATGAGTGAATGGTAGCAGGCCTACAAGTACAGCAAAAAAATCCAAATTTCTAAGCATCTGTACTCTCAGTAACAGCTGAAATTGAGAAACACACACACACAGAGGGCCAAGAGGGTGTAAATGTGTTTGTGATAACACAGCGGTGGAGATAAGAGTCTATCAGCTTCCTCATCACTGTTTCTCTTATCAGCATTGAAGATCCTACAACAGTGTGTGAGTGTGAGTGTGTGTGTGAAACAGAGAGATAGAGAGAGAGAGAGAGAAAGAGAGAGAGAGACATGGTAATAAAATTGTGTGCAGGCAATGTACATGGTAGGTTCAATAGGAAAATATAGAGGGAGGAATAAAGAAAACGAGAGAAAGAGAGAGGTAGAGAAAGAAAGCGAGAGAAAGAGAGATAGAGAAAGAAAGACAGAAAGAAAGAAAGATGGGGAGATGCACAATACTGGTCTTTGCAATACAGATAAACAGTAGGCAGCAATCTGTAGTTAGTCCTTTATCCAAACACTGTGTTTTATACTGTGTGCTGTGAGCGTCTCTCACTGACAGTTCTGTCCAAACAGTTTATAATCTTTGCTGTTGCATTGTTGTTTGGGTTAAATCTGATCAGCCCATCATGGTTTTTATATAGTCTAAAAATAGGCATTGAGATTTGTGCTGTTTTTAGTCTGATCTCATTTAAATTCAGCACAGGGTGGAATAAATTCTAAATATAGAGTTTATAATGAACATACAGTGGATACGGAAAGTATTCAGACCCCTTTAAATGTTTCACTCTTTGTTGCATTGCAGCCAGGGGCTTTATGACAAAGTGGCCTGACCGAAGCATCTTCCAGTGCAAGACATATGAAAGCCTGCATAGAGATTGCTAAAAAAAACAAATGAAGGACTCCAAGACTATAAAAAATAATATTATCTGGACTGATGAGACAAAGATTGAACATTTTGGCTTTAATTTTAAGCAGTATGTGTGGAGAAAACCAGGTACTGCTCATCACCTGCTCAATACAATCCCAACAGTGAAACATGGTGGTGGCAGCATCGTGCTATAGGAGTGTTGTTCAGCTGCAGGGACAGGACGACTGGTTGCAACTGAAGCAGAGATGAATGTGTCCATATACAGAGAAATCCTGGAAAAAAAACTCTTCCAGAGTGCTCTGGACCAAAGATTTACCTTCCAACAAGACACCGTACCGTAAGCACACAGTTAAAATAACGAAGGAGTGGCTTCAGAACAACTCTGTGACCATTTTTGACTGGCCCAGCGAGAGCCCTGACCTAAACCCAATTGAGCAAAAGTTTTCTTTTCAGTGACTTTTAAACATGCTTTTTTTTTGGTTGGTGGGACCAAACAGACAAACACTGAGCTACCAAACATCCTAGAGTCAAACTGGCAAATCTATGCTGCCTGAATAATGTAAAAACAAATTCACAAACTTAAGAACCAGTTTTATAAGAATGCTGTACACAATTCTAAATGTCTAAATATCACAATGGCAGAGACCCTGAACACTAGAACCAAGTGCTAAAAATCAAGAATTCAAGAGCTACAAAACATCTTAGAGTTCAACAACCCAATCTGCAATGTCGGCGTGTTTAAATAAATTTGGAGACATGTCAAATTGGACTCCCTATTAACAGCACTGATAGGAATCAGTAGTCTTTGTTCTCATAACACTTTATTCCAAAATAATCTCAAACAGGGTCTTACTTTTGCTGTGTTTATGTGCCTCTCTCTTCAGTCACAACTGAAACGTTTGATTTAATAGAGACAAAAATAGACGTTTGAACTGCAGCCTGTGCATGAGACAAAAATAAACAAGTCATCAGCAGGCACCTTGTCTGATCACTTTTTAGAAATATATAAATTATTATAGTATCTGGCTGTCTGTATTTAGGTCTGAAATGCATTCCTCCAGAAAATTTTGTTTGTACACTCTTTCAAAATGTGGTCTGCTAGGCTTTTTCAGTAAGGTCAAATAATCATCTAGATAGCTAAATGTTTTCCCTGGTTAGAGGGTTCTTCACCCAGAGAGAAAACCTTTTAAGAATAATTCTATGTAGTATCAAAAAGTTTTAGTCTCTTTATGAATTAAAAACAATTTTATTACTAAAGTGTTCTCTGCATTGTTTGGAACACAGACACATTTTGATATGCCCCACTACACCTCAGTATAAAATTTAAGATCAAACCAACAGCTAAACAGCTAAAGTAGATATTCCTCTTTTTTACAGGTACTTACAGGTCAATGTGTTTTACCACATAGACATGACAAAATATTGAAATTTAACACAGCCCCCCTCATATCAGGGCACCATAATATATGAGACATTTGGCTTCACTGATGTTTACTCTCATGTTTTCCATTACTTCATTAATGCAGGTATAGAAACACACAGAATTTGTAGTAGTCATTATTCAGCACGAACACAACAGCTGAGACAATTAAATTCTAAAGAAACTCTTAAGAGGCTAAAAACCAAGAATAAAACAAAAAGAGGTATACCTCAAACCTTAAGATTACTCAGGAAACTGTGTGGAAAAAACAATAAGTGATCTAAGTAATTGCAAATGGACTGGTATGCCAATGAAGATCATGGCAGATGAATCTACACTATTGGAAAAAAAGGATTCTCAATTGTCTGTCCAAAAGATCAGAAACAGCCTTCAGAAATCAGGTGTGTATTTGTGACAGACTACTATGCACAGAAGACTTCATAAACAAAAAATACAAAAGCTACAAAGAAAAGATGCAAACCACCAAACAAAAGGAAACATACATTAGCAAAAACCTACCTACCTAAAGATGCCTGAAGAATTCTGGGAAAAGGTCTTGTCTGTCCTTCAGGCATCATTAAGTAGGATTAGGATTAACCTGTTTCAGAATGATGACAAAAGCAAAATGGACCCCAATCCAAAACATACCACCTCATCAGCTGCAAGTTGAATTTCACATATTTCTTGGGATGGTGCTGCCTTGTTAATATATGGTTCATAGGGTGCTGATAGCTAGTTACTAGCTAGTAACTCTATCTTTATTATTGCTATGCAGTTGCTATGGTATCTCAGGTGGCTGCTAGGATGTTGCTATGCATTTGCTTTGATATTTCACCTAACTGCTAGATTCCACAGGATTGCTAGTATAATAATTAGTTGTGTCAACATTAACACACACGCAATTCATCTGGATTGCAAAATAATAATTTTATCAAGTTTGTCCTTAACTTCCTCCTCTAATTTACTCTTTTTACAGAGCCTGGTCATGTATTATTAGTAGGTATTTAGCTGTATTTACTGATGTAAAGATGCTGCAGCTGAATTCAGAAGGTAGATTACAGTTTTATTAAGGTTATACTATGGAATAAATCTAAAAGCTAACACATATATTTAAAATGACAAATGCTTATGACAAAGTGTCAGTGATAAGAAGAAAACACCTATTTAATCACAGAAAATTGGTCGATTAATACAGTTATTTTAGCGATCGACAGCCATCATTCTTATATATTGAATCCACTAGATAGATAGATAGATAGATAGATAGATAGATAGATAGATAGATAGATAGATAGATAGATAGATAGATAGATAGATAGATAGATAGATAGATACTTTATTTATCCCGAAAGAAATGTAGGCATCCAGCAGCAACAACACAATACAATAAGAAACATATTTAAACATAAATTAAAACACAGAAGAATAGAAAATATATAAGGCTATAAAAAACGTATTATACAAGGTAAAGATATATCTGTAAACGTAGCAGTGCAGTAGATGTAGCTTCAACCCACAAAATTCCGTCCATACTTTCCTAGGGAAATAAGAGCTTGATTCCTGATCAGAACACAATTAGTGATGGTGGAATAACCACTAATCACAGAGTTAGCTTCTTTTGCTCCACAGAATTCCTGCAGTGTCTCTAAAGACGCGATTAAAACTCACCATGTTCACTAAAGAAGCGTGAAAGAAGTGCACCTGTTCATGCTCACTGTTTACAACGGAGACGTCTAAGAAAAAGCCTGTGAACCTGCAGTTTAAAGGGTATCAGTGTGTGTGTGTGTGTGTGTGTGTGTGTGTGTGTGTGTGTGTGTGTGTGTGTGTGTGTGTGTGTGTGTGTGTGTGTGTTCCTCCGGAGCTAAAGCGGTAAAATCGCGCCTCTCTCTCTGGGGTAAACAGTACGATTATGTAACTCCGTCAGAAAGAACTCTATAGAGACACAGCTGTGAGTCTGCCTAAACAGGTACCATCATCTCTCATACACACACAGACACACACACACAAAAAATGAAGACAAACAGACAGAGGGAGAGAGAGAAAGAGGGTAGAAAGAGAAAGAAGGAAACAGCAGATGGGAATCATATATATATGTAAATATGTGCGTAGTTAAACATCCTCTTTACGCTTATTTCTGTTGAATTTCATTTGATGCTAATTAACCAATGCTAAATCTTCTCTGAAAACCATCCAAAATGTAACAGAGATGACAAGCATCTACAGCATGGCAAAGCTTTTAATCCTTAATAATGAAAAGAGCATATTTATAAATATACACACAGATTAACAGTATATTGAACATTTCTAGTACATTTTATTTAATATCCAAGAAATATTTCATTTTTTTGTAATAAATATAATCTTTATGCAAGTTTAGAGATAATAAAGTGGAGAACCCAAAGAATAATTCATTAATGTCAACGATCTGACAACTTTAGGAGTAACTGAACATTCTAAAACCCAAATGAAAATGTCTCAACGGTCTGGATCCAACAATCTAGAGCTCGAAAGACAGTCCCAAATAATGTGGAACCTAACATACAGTCAGAACTTTAAAAGTTCAAAACTAAATTCTGGAACGGCAGGAATAGAAGAAAACTCACAGCTCTGGAATCGCCGAAAAGGAACAGAAGCAAGCTCACAACTACAGAGCTACTAAAACGTTTAGTATAAAGTCTTACATCAGATATACAGTCTCTTCCAAAAGTATTAGAACAGTGAGGTTAATCATTTAATTTCTGCTGTAGACTAAAAATATTTAGGTTTGTCATTAAAATATGAATATGAGACAAACATTTTAGCTTTTATTTTTCAGGTATTTACATCAGAAACTAATGCAAAGTTCAGAAGATAGCACTTTCTGTCCGAAACCACCCATTTTTCTTGTGAGCAAAAGTATTGGAACAGATAAACTTAAAATAAAGCAAGCTCCAATGTGTTTCACAGATAAGCTGGTATGTTTGGGATCATAAGCAAAGACTTTCTTTCTCCAAACTTGAGCTTTTCCATCACACTGGTTAAGGTTCATCAAGCAGGAATCAAGCTCAAACAATGAGGCTACTAAACATTAAAAAAACCCTAGATGACATAATCCTACATGCATGAAAACGCTAGATGCAAGCTCACAACCACAGAGTTACAGAATGTCCTCCAAATTAGACTTCTCTGTAATGTCTGAAAAGACTAGCTCACAACATATTACTGAAAATTAACCCTTTCAGACCCTGCGTCCATTACAATGGACAGCATGTGTTGTCTTTTTATTTTTTGTTGAAATTTATGCAAATTAAAGCCTACTGTCCATCGGTATACAACATTAAACAAGCCAATGAAAAATGTACAGTAGCTTAGCCTCGCCCACTGCATCAGGAAAAAACAGCCACTCAGACATTTAGGGCATGGCATCACTAGAGCCAACAAAGCAAAGTAAGAGCTATTTTTACTGATTCTATGTGATCTTAAACACTTTTATCATGTTAATGTTACTGTTTATGGATGACTTGTGAAGAAAAAAGGTCAATATCAAATCTAAAATAAAAATGTTAAACACAGGTATCCAATGCAATGGTCATTAAAAAAAACAATTAAATGTTTTAGTTAATTAGATTTCATTTTTTTTTTTCTTTAGCCTATTAGAATCTTCTTTTGTGAGAATTGCAGGCAGAAAACAGTATTCTTCAATTTCTCAGAGGAACATATTTCGGGTCTGAAAGGGTAAAAAAAAAAACCTAGATCAGACAATCCCATTAGTCTGAACACACAAGAAGCAAATTCACCAGCATAGGGCTACCGAAGTGTCTTGAACCCAAGATCAGACAATTCCTGAATATCTAAACACACAAGAAGTGAGATAAAAAGCACAGAGCTACTAAACAATCTAGAGCCCTAGATCAGATTACTCTGAAATGTCTGAAGAGACTTGAAGCAAGCTGCAGAAGTGCTGTGTTTTGCTGGCAACAGCACTTCATACTTTCTGAGTTTAAACTGCATTATAAAATAGTTATTACACAAAAGCATCCCACAAACAGCAGATATTGGGAGTGTGTAGCACTACACACACATTCCACTGCAGTGGTTTAAAGGCACTGAAGCTGAATGATCAGTGAGGTCAGTCAAAATGTATTATAAGATATGAAACACACAACAAATGTTTGTTTTATAAAAGGTACACACAACACTATCAGTCCAGAATGTCATATATACATATATAGTTATTTTACTATTAGTATTTTTTTTAATATTAGAGTATTATCATATCTTACCTAAATTATGGAGGTATATTACCTATGAAATCATTAGCATCAGATAAGTATTTACTGATATTCAGCATTTAGGTACTCTGGTCTTGTGAAGAAAATTAAACTGGACCGGGACATTCCAAACTTTCACTTTTACTGCAGTCATTATTGCACTGCAGCAAGAACACTTTTACTGAAGGGTGGGTTAGGGACGCTCTTGTGGAAAACCCTCTGGTCCTTAAAGGCTTTGATACAAGTTCAAGTTATGATTCTTAGGAATTTTTAAATATAAGTCTGTAGTTGTGGTTAGTTTTCAGCAGATTTAGACTATGCAGTTTCACTGTACTTTATTTAGTTTTAATGGCAAGAAAAGGGTTAAAAAAGAAAAGAAAACTGTGTGCCATATAAGATCCACAACTTTCATATCATTTATTTATAATTTTGATAAATTACCTCCTTTTTCTGATTGAAGAACTCTTCCGTTGAAGAGTACAACACGTTGCTTTCTTGGGAAGACACTGGGAAATCTAATTGTATCTCTTTATGGTCACCAAACCTTGATTTCAGATCTACCCTTTGAGCTTAGGGACATTGCGCTTAGTAAATGGAAATTATGGAGAATAGATGATTTTAAACTTATTTGAACATTGAACAAGCATTTTTGGACTCCCTAATACTGAGCTTAATTTTTTTCGAATCAGACACTTTACCCAGAACCTGCCAGAAAACCAGCAAGTTTAGATTTTCAACTTAACAAGTTGGAGAAACACCTCACCTTGAAAAGCTCTGAAAATAGAATCTCAAACCATTACACTACTCTATCCAACATGGACGCTTCATATTTTGATACTCTGAAACTAACTTGGGGAAAGAATCTAGGATTGATAATGAAGTCTAGACAGATATTTGTAACTGGATATTTCCTTAATGTACTTCTATTAATGTCCATGAACAATTTTTTATACTTTTTTATAGGATGTATCTTACCCTAGTTCGTCTTCACAGGATAGTCCCCCTATACTTTAAACATGTGTTTCAAATGTTCTGCTAAAGTGGGTACAGTTCTACATGTTTTTGTTATGTGTAAAATTACAGAATTACAAGGGAAATTCATTTGGCCTGTATCTCTTAAATACTTTGGCCCTCTAACTGGAAAAGGATACCATTAATATTTTACATATTTAATTTTATTCCAATAGAAAAGGTATTCTGTAATTATTAAGATATTCCTTCCAAAAAGATGTGGTTGAAGCTTTGCGCCAAATGGTTACCTATGGAAAAGCTTACCTATAGGTTGCGTCAGAATTTGTTCCCCTGCACAGTTTTATCTTGAAAAGGCCAACATATGTTCCATAAAAATGTTCATCTCTACATTTGGACATCCTATGTTTTGCCCTTCTGTGTTTGGATCTGGCACTGAAGAAAAGCTGTTCTTAAGCTTATTACATTAAGACACAAACTCTTAATGGACAGATTATACTGTTCCTACAGACTCTGTATATGTTTGTATTTTTACAAATAATGTAAAACTCAACAAAAAAGTGATTAAAAAATAGAAAACTAATAAGCAATCAGTGGCATCTGGGTAGATACAATTAGTTAGTCATTCAATGGTAGAACTGAAGACATAATATAATATAATAACTAACTGTCTACATAATTAGGAACTGATCACTGAATCAATCAGTCACAGTCTCGTTTATCTAGTAGCCAAACTCTTTTATGAGGTACTGTTTCACTTCAACAGAAAGATCAAATATACATTAACGTCTATCACAAGCTTCAGAAAATCATATACACTGCTCTACACATATGCTCAAGTTATAACTGCTAATGAAGACCTAATCATTTGGGCTACAGCGGCCCCGGGACGGTCCGAGATTATCCTGACAGGAATCAAAACAACGTCACATACTGTAAATCATTTCAGCGGGGGTCATTATTCTCTTGTTGTAGGGCTGTACCCTGGCGTGCGAGTCTCTGCAGTTTGTGACCGCTGCCCCGGCTCTCCGTCTAAAGCTAAACTCATCCTCCACTCCTTCACCCTGCAGCCATCGCTCCACTCCTCCCTGCTTTATGCATCTACTCCCGCATGAACACACCGCGCTCAGGACACAGCTATTTATTCTCTGTCTCTGTGAGTGTGTGTGTGTGTGTGTGTGTGTGTCACATACACAAGTTGGTAGGCACTAAAGTCATGTAGCAACAAACTCTGCTAACAGGGGCTGACCAATACTAATATACTACAAAGAATACAAAAAAAACAGCCAATATCATTTTTGATACAGTCAAAAAATAGACTAAAACTAAAGTTTAAAGGAAAGAGTACTTTACTTAACATCAAACATCTTTAAATTTCAGTTATTTAAAACAATACTTCATAACTAAGTCAGCAGCAAACAGAAAAACCGAGTTACAGAAAAAACGTAAAAATCAGGCTGGCAATTTTTTTTAAATATACAGGAATATCCACGAGGCTCTGTTTCTTACTGAAGAGAGAGCAGCAGCAGCAGCAGAAGGTAAAATATGCGTTACTGGACTATCTGCAGGTGTCAGCACATTCAGGTCATTTTGATGCTGCAATTTGGGAAAACTTTTAATGCTGCTTTTAGTCATTTATATGCTATAACTTCTCACAGGTATATGTCATTATACAGCATTATTTACTGCAGCTGTATCTCGCTATGAAGCAGTGCCTTCTACAACTGTATATTATTATATCATTATACAGCAGCGCTTTACATTTACTGCAGCTGTATCTCATTATAGAGCAGTGCTTTCTGCTACTGTATATCATCATATCATTATACAGCAGTGTTTATAATAGAGCAATATTTACTGCAGCTGTAAATCATTATATATGCACAGTAGCTGCATATCTCTATACTGAGCTGTGATTACTGTAGATATGTATCTCTATACAGCAGTGCTTATAGATTGCAGCTATAGATTAGTATTGCTATAACTCAATTACAGATCAGCTACAGATCAGTATATAGCTGTGTTCACTCAGTTATACATCAGTATACAGCAGTGTGCACTGCAGCTGTATATTAGTATACAGCAGTGTATATCATACAGCAGTGTGCACTGCAGCTATAGATCAGTATACAGCCATGTATATTATACAGCAGTGTGCACTGCAGCTATATATTAGTATACAGCAGTGTGCATTATACAGCAGTGTACATTGCAGCTATAGATCAGTATACAGCAGTGTGCAGTGCAGCTCTATAGATCAGTATACAGCAGTGTGTATTATACAGCAGTGTGCACGGCAGCTATAGATCAGTATACAGCAGTGTGTATTATACAGCAGTGTGCAGTGCAGCTCTATATATCGTTATACAGCAGTGTGTATTATACAGCAGTGTGCACTGCAGATATAGATCAGTATACAGCAGTGTGCAGTGCAGCTCTATATATCGGTATACAGCAGTGTGTATTATACAGCAGTGTGCACTGCAGCTATAGATCAGTATAGAGCAGTGTGTATTATACAGCAGTGTGCACGGCAGCTATAGATCAGTATACAGCAGTCTGTATTATACAGCAGTGTGCACTGCAGCTATAGATCAGTATAGAGCAGTGTGTATTATACAGCAGCGTGCACTGCAGCTATAGATCAGTATACAGCAGTGTGCAGTGCAGCTCTATATATTGGTATACAGCAGTGTGTATTATACAGCAGTGTGCACTGCAGCTATAGATCAGTATACAGCAGTGTGTATTATACAGCAGCGTGCACTGCAGCTATAGATCAGTATACAGCAGTGTGTATTATACAGCAGTGTGCACTGCAGCTATAGATCAGTATACAGCAGTGTGTATTATACAGCAGTGTGCACTGCAGCTATAGATCAGTATACAGCAGTGTGTATTATACAGCAGCGTGCACTGCAGCTCTATATATCGTTATACAGCAGTGTGTATTATACAGCAGCGTGCACTGCAGCTATAGATCAGTATACAGCAGTGTGTATTATACATCAGTGTGCACTGCAGCTATAGATCAGTATACAACAGTTTGTATTATATAGCAGTGTTTACTGTAGCTATATTCCAGTATACAGCAGGGTTTACTGCAGCTATACATCAGTGCACAAATGTTTACTAGGAATGCCAGCACTTCATTGCAGAGTGAATATCAAAATTCTAAAAGATTTGACACTATTTGTTTTGGGGTTTTTTTACTGCAGAAATCACAATCACACAGAAAATGTACTGTTTGTTTTAAAACAGAATGTGACTGTGTTGCCAAGATAGCAATGAACATTTGACTGATGCCTGTTGTCTAGGATTTTTCTCAGTTCGTTTTTTCAGGTGTAAGGTTACAATAAGCATCAAAATGTGCCTTGTGCCCTCTGACATTCACCAATATTTTATTATTTGGGATTTGTTTGTTTACTTTAAAAGGACAGTGGGGTCCATCATTATAAAGGCCTAACTGTGAACAGTTACGAGGGTTAAAAACACAATGTTTTAGAATCTTTTTTTAAGGACAACTTTAAGAAAATTCCTAGGAAGATAATTGTGAAAAATGACCATTGTTCTTTAAAGAGCCAAAAGAGGCTTCCATAGAAGCCATTCAAAGCACACAAACGGTTGCATTAATAAAAGCAGGCTGACATGTGATCACAGTGAAATCCAGTCACACAGAAGATCTCAGACCAGCACTTCCTCTCAGAAAAGCCTTTAAGGCGCTCCCCATCTGTGGAGTCAGCAGGAAAGAGCGTTAGTCATACACACAGCAAAGATCTGCTTCAGTGGTGTGTGTTTCTTCATTCCAAGGGATGTGTATGAAGTGGCAATACACAGGATTAGAATACACACAGACACACACATACACACATATACACTCCTACTCCTGACCAGAGAGAAGGATTATGTAACCGCTGTACAGCAGGAGTCTATGAGAGAGAACAAGCGAACACGTGGATAGAGGGAAAAGACAAGAGAGAAAGAGAGAGAGAAAATGAATGATATCATTTCAGTGATGGAAATGACATTATTTTAAATATAAAGTGAAACAATAATAAAATATGTCTTCAGAATTTAGACAAAATTCCACTTTAACCTTACTGCAATAAGACAAGCCAAACGCTGGGCCTAAACTAGAATACTAATTGTACTATATTTTAAATTAAGCACTAAACAATATAGTTTTCGTTAAAAAATTAAGCTGTTCTGTGTGGCATTCTTTTACTCTCTAGATGAGGAGGAAAGAGACGTCAGGTCACAGTTCACAACAGGACAAACCAGCTGAAGGTTTAGCAGTAGATTTAGCTAGTGTTAAAATTATAACACTTGTGGTCTATTCAGATAAGATAGAGCGAGGTAATGTGAGGCAGAGTGAAGTCACAGTGAACATAAAAACCAAACTACTTGTTGGAAAAAAAAGAGTTTAGCCAAGCCTAGTTATCGCACATTTCTCTTTTTTGGTCCATATCAGGTACCCTTAGTTTTCATCTGTGGCCCACCCTCTCCTCCATAATTCAGCATAGTCTTAGCCAACAACAGCCCATCAACAACATCATCTGTCCAAAGAATAGTTGTCTGTCAATCTGTCAATAATAGTTGTGTGCGGATATGAGCGGCAACCACTGCACATACCACGTTCAGTGTGAAACAGCTTAGGAGCAGCAGCAGAGATAACATTTGTTCATAGCTATAGTTATTATTTGTTTCCAAAACCACACTGTCATATTAACAATGGGCAATATGTCTCTAAAATAATAGCAGAATATTTTAGTGTATTTTTGCAATAACGATAAAAAAATAAAAATGAATAATTTTAAGAATACACTACTGCAACACAATACATATGATATTTTATTTGGCGATATTTTTGCATATGATATGATATGACACACCCCTAACTGAGGTTTTCACCAGGATTGAAATCCAGAATTTAAGTAAAATAAATGATACTGGTCAGATATGATCTGTCTCAGGGCTCTGAGTGCTCCAGTAGGCTAAGCCCTGCCACTGTGATCAGGAGATCGCCGGTTCCTATTCATGTAGCTTGCCATTGACTGCTGGTGCCCTGAGAGAGCACAAGTGGCTTAGCTCTCTCTGGGTGGGTAGATGGCGCTCTCTCCCCTCAGCACTCCAAAGGGTGATGTCGCTCAGCACAGGGCGTTTGTGAGCTGATGTATCAGAACCGAGTCGCTGCGCTTTCCTCCGAGTGTGCTCTGATGTTACTCGGTAATGCTGCATCAGTAGCAGTTAGAAAAGAAGCGGTAGCTGACTTCACATGTATCGGAGGAGGCATGTGCTAGTCTTCACCCTCCTGGTGTTGTGGGCATCACCAGTGATAAGGGGAGTCCTAATAAATGGGTTGGGTAATGGGCCGTGTAAATTGGGGAGAGAATGGAAAAAAAAAAAAATTATAAAGATACTAGATGTCTCTATATAATATCACAATATTTAATGGTATTTTGGCGATATCAATATTTAAAAAATTGCCGTTATTATTGCATACAATACGATATGGCACACTGCTACTAATTAGTTTAAAAATAGTGCACCACCAATTAAAGAGCACACATCGATATGATGAGCATTATAGTACAATGTTTTGGACGCAGCTTGCTACTTCCCGTCGTGAAGCATGCTCAGCTGTGAAAGCACTTCACAGATTTACATGTTTAGTGCAGAATTAATGCGATGACTGTGCAGAATTGCGAGCCCTGGCAGATACTGTGAGGAATGATTGAATGAGCGTGAATTCTCGCGATCGCAAGATCACATATTCCTGAAGGAGCTGGCTAATATCGACACGTCTACCTTGTAAAAGTTGCTAAATGGAAAAACGTGAGGGGATAAAAAAAAAAAATACCACAATGTGTGAGCTAGCGAAACGCGTTAGGTGCTGCGAGCCTTTTGAACAGGACATTTCAGCAAGCTTAAGCGTTAGCGGTGGGAATTAGCAGATTCGCTTTCAGCTTTAGATAAAGATCCTCCGATTATTGTTCCAGCCTGAGTCTGAAACACGGAAGCCAAGCACAGCATGGCAGATCCACAGTTTTTATTTAAAAAAACAAAAATACTCTCAAAAATATTCTTGCACATGCCAGACATGCTGCTAGAAGACACTGCTCATATGAAGTTAGCATGTGTGTGTGTGTGTGTGTGCGTGTGTGCGTGTGTTTGTGTGTGTGTGCATTTGTGTAGAGGTTTCTAAATACGGTAGCTCTCTTGGTTTTTCTACTTGGCGCCTCACACAGAAGCTGGTGTATTTTTAGCCCCACATGCAGCTCCATGTGAACACACCCCAGCTAGCACTAATGCTACTGTATGAGCACCCCACCGTTTCCAACCATGCAAAACACACCCCCATACACACAACATACACTGCTGAAACACACCTCCGTACACGACACACATCGCCTCAACACAACACAGTGTGTACTGCAGTATAATTCACGCTTGAGGCTTTCATGTGGGTATATATATATATATATATACATATATATATATATATATATATATATGTATATATATATATATATATATATATATATACGTATACAGTAAAGACTCACATACAGATTACATTTACTTCATGTAGAATAAGGTAGAATAAGGCCCAATTCCATTTCTCTTTTGTACCCCTTCCCCTTCTTTTCAGAACAGTTACCAGGGGAAGGGGTGAAATCATCCCCCTAAGAATTGGGGCAACCCTTCAAGAACCCAAAACAGAAATAGCTAGCTATAGCAGTTGAGGGCTAAAGCTTAGAAACCTAGCTGCTGTTGGTTAACACGTGAACTTTAGAGCATCGTATGTCTTTAGAAAGGGGGCAAGTTGTGCAGCTGTTCATTATTACTGTCCCTTCCTTAATTCCTTTGTAATGGTGTGCTAAAATGAGCTTTTATTTTATTTTATTTTCCATTTCACCTTAAATTCTGCCATTTCTGCCATATGTTGTAACATTTAAGGTGGAACAATAAAGTTAGCAAGCTAGCTAGCTACTGAGATGAACTACTAGCGCTTTGTTATTAGGAAAATGGCCAAAAACATTGAAACAACACATCAAACTAAGGTAATATAGTGGTTATAGTCATTTTTAACAAGCTACAAAAATACTTTTGTAGCTTATGCTGCCAATCTTGCCAGTCATTCTCATAGCTTTTTGTTTTAAGTGTGCCTCTGAAAAATCTCAGTTTAAAGGTTCATGTAGCCCTAACACTCCCCCCCCTACAATTCCAGTCTAGCAAGAATCGGGACACCCTACCACTGCACTTGCAAAACAGAGTGGGAGAGCCAAGGAGCAGATAAAAATGAACCTATTGGCACCATACCTAATGCAAGGCACAGGCTACAAATCTCTCCAGGTATAAATCTCCCCAGCAGTGGAACTGTGTTCCCTTGAATAATGATGGTGCTCCCTCTAGTAATTTTGGGATGTGTTGGGGAATTGACCTGACTAACACTCGTGAATGCAATCAGATCCTCACAGTAATGCTCCAAAATCAAAAAGAGACAATTAATGAGAAGGTGTAACAATACAAGTACTAATACAAGACAACCATATTCACCATTTTTTATTTTATCAAGTCAGCCAGCAAATTTTATTCGAAATGTTTTGTTGCACGTAACATTAATTGAGACATATTTTTCATTGAATAGACCATGAACCGGCCAATAAAAAAGTTTAAAATACAATTAAAAAACAGTAGCTTAGCCCCACCCAATGCACTGAAAAAACACTCAACTCAGCTATTATGGCATGGCAGCACTAAAGCAATTGAGACAAAGTAATAGTATTTGAAATATTTGAAATAAATAGGTCAATATCAAATGAACAAATGTTATCCACAGGCTTCCCATGCAATGAATATTAAAAACAATTATATTTTTTAGTTAGTTTAGTTAATTGTAGGACATTAGATTTTTCTTTTGTGTGCATAACAGAGAGAAAATAGCTTTCTTATATTTTCCATCACTGGAACATAATTCAGGTCTAAAAGAGTTAATCCAGTTAAGCATATTTTTGTATTTACTGAATAAAAACTGCAGACAGAAGGAACCACAAACAAGCAGCAACTGAAGATGACCACGGTAAAGGACTGGCAAAAGTACCTCAAAATCTGGAAGCACAGATAGAACATATCAATGCAGTGAATACACGCATACTCATTAATTGTGCACACACATAGCGACATACAGTGAGCACAGTGAGTGAGGGTTAAGGTCCTTGCACAATGTGCACAATTATTTGGACAGTGACGCGTTGTATGTAAGTAGTCAAACTGTTGTTAAAATGTACAATTTCAAGCTTAGTTTAGCGTTTTTACTAAAATATTGCATTATCCATTTAGGAATTATAGCCATATTTTACACAATCGCTTCGTTTTCATAACTCAATGGTAGTTGGACAAATAAACAAAATTATATATTTAATACCATAATATAAAATAAATAATACTGGCATATGAATCCACCAAGACATCAAGAATCTAATGGGTATCAAATAAAGGTTTTCCTCTTTTGAGGTGGTTGTCTTCAGTTACTGATTGTTTGTGGTTCTTCCTGTCATCAGTTTTTATTCAGTAAATAAAAAAATAAGCTCAACTGGATTAAGGTTAGCTGACAGATTTAATAAAATTAAAGACTATTCCATTTCTATTTGTCCTAAGGAAATTCTTGAGTTGCTTTGACAAAATCATAACAGTTTAACAGCATTTACCTGAACAAGATAAGAACTTTACAGTATTTATACAGTTGAGAATTCAACCTGCTTCTTTTATCAGCAGCAGTAAACATCATTGGCTCAGTTCAACTGGCAGCCATACATGCTCATGCTGTGTGACACTGCAACCACCATGTTTAGCAGATGATGCACTATGCTTTAGATCATGAAGCATCCCTTTGCTTCTCCGTACTCAGGTTAAACTTAGGTTTGTCCATCTATGTGAAATCAATGTGAAAATAATAATGCTGATTTCAACCAATATAACTATAATATAAGAATCTACTACAGGCCATTGAGATGCTACCACCGCAGTCACCACACCAGTAAAAAGATTGTAGCAAAATGACTCCTACTTTAAGAAGAATTTCTACCCTGTACACATATCACACACCCCAGCTGAACACCCAACAGACATTGACTAAATACACTCCAAAAGATCTTCTTAAACTGTGGAGAGATATTGCTTAATGTAATGTTCACTCTACCATTTAACACTCAATCTTTGTGCTAAGCGGCTGCTGGCAAACCCAGTCCTCGCTGACAACACAGATCTCAATAGAACGTATCTAAATATTACTGAACTGCATTAACGTGTTCATACTGAAGGCTAAGGCTGAATGCAGAATTATTATTGTAATATTTTTACTGTTTAATACAACGGTCTCACTAGGGCTGCATACACACCTACATTTTTAGTCCAGATGTTTGACTTTTTTGTTTGAAGAATAAAATATTGTCTGAACAAAAGAGGTGGTCTCAAACTGAATCAAGTAAATCATGATCTGATTCGTCTGCAGTGTGAAAACACTTTTATAGATGGTTTCGTCTTTCAGACCAATTATAGAAATTTGAGGCAGGCTGTTGTCACCCTTTCAAAAACATGAGAAAAAAATTTGACTTCCCTTCACATGTATTTGTCACAGAACAGTATGGGCACAACAGATTTCAAACACTGGCTCCTGTATCTACTGTAACTGTAGATTACTTAAGATTATTTAAGCACAGTTATAAAAGGGATCTGAGAATAATCTGTTTGCTTGAATGGAATTAGATTCAGTACACCTGGAAAAGCAATTGCAGAATTAACAACATTCTACAAACCAGTTAGCGTTAACATATTAAGATATGCATGGCCCAAAAGATGATTAATAGAACATAATTTAGCGAAGATCTTCAGTGTGCTAACTAACCTACAGTGTGAAATCAAAACTTTACACACTAACAAATACATGGACTTCAGTTCAGACTCCAGTCCACATTTTCAGGTAAAAAAAAATAAAAACACCAGTAGGCTGTGTAGACTGTGTATTACAGTTAGTCGCCATGGTGTTGAATTGGTGAAAAGTAAATTAAAGAAAGTAAAGAAAAGTAGACTGCATTTTCACAGCAGAACCTAACTGCTACAGTTTTTAAGGTGAAATACAAATTTCTAGTAGCTTCAGCTTAGCTTATCTCAGAGCTATGTAGCAAACGTGACTGTTATATAGTTATATGCCTGTTGTCATGGTGTTGAAATGTCCAAGTAAATAAACAGTAAAGAATAGACTGCATATGTTTTAGACCAAATGCATGTGTAATTTCTCTTATCTTCCATATTTTATGGGTCCCAATAAAAGCCTAATAGCTGGATTTTAACTAATAAAATATTTTAATTCTATTACTGTATATGCTTACTAAACATAAATGGTTTCTGTCTGCAAAAAGTTTGAGAAGCCCTGCTCTAGAGGCTTCTAGACACAGTGTAGGTCTAGATTACAAGACCTAGAGTAAATCTGCACTCAGCCTAGATCTACAGTTGTACACGCATACTGTAGAATAAACTTTAGATTCACATGCTTTAACAAACCTTGGTACATCTAGAGTCTGTATGCTTCTACAAAGTATACACACTAAAGGTGTGACAAATCACATCATACACCATCATTTTACAAAAGGTTTTGACACAATAAAGAAATCCTTATTGTTATAATAGTGAATTTTTTTAAAGCAGTATTTTTATTTTGATGTTTTTTTCCTTTCATTTTTCCACTACACAGGAACACCTGAAAACAAGGAGCTGCAGGACAGCACTGGGCATGCATTTTTTGCAATGCTTTCAGTACAGGTGCTTGTTGCAGTCACGCAACCCCTTGTGCAGTACCAGGATTGGATATGCTCCACACGCACAGCAGGACACACCACAGTCCACTTGAAGCTAACCTCAGACCACCGATTTAAACCTTCACAGTAAGCACATAAAAAAAAGGCTATTGTTAAAAGTACATCACTCAGCTCAGTAAAGTAAGTATTAAACCACAAAAGAACTAGCAAATAGACCACCTTTAAACACACAACCAAAGGCACAGGAACAGTAGGAACGTTAAAGGAATCACGTCCAAAGTGATGAAATTTTTAGAGCTATATAAAAAGTTTATTTGTGAAAGATGTGGAATTCTAAACTTTTACAGTGTGATTCTTAGATACACGGAAATTCACAGGCTCTCTAAAATGCCCAGAACATTACAGAAACCCTGCACAACCATGCATTGCCTAGAAAGGTTAATAGAGCATCCAGTCCCACCATTGTCAGTACTAGCAACCAGTTTTAGTCCCAAAAATGCTAAAATGAATTCCCAAGGTGTAGAGAAGGTTGTAAGCCTAAAACATGTTTTTAAATTTGGATTTGAACAGTAAATAAATAGTAATAATAAAAAAATTGTCTATATTTGTGTAATAGACATGGCAACCCCTGAGGACCATTACAACCAACCACTGTAAAGAAATCAGAATCGTAAGAGAGTAGCATTGCATTCCACTGATGATTAAATAAAATAAAGGAGCATGCCATTCTCCCAGCAATCAACAACTGGGACTGTGGTTTTTCGGAAGTTTCCACATTCATTTATATCAGTTATAAGCTACCATGAAAAAAACAGTCCCAGCTCCATTTTAATCAAATCGATACAGTCCTGCTCATGAGGACTGATAATCAGCAGATCACTTGAATATGATGTATTTGTTTAGGAAGAACACTGAAAACAGGGGCTTCTGGGAAACGGAGCTGGAAGCCGGTGGATGAAAAAAACGTGCTTCTCACCGCACTCAGAAGCAGATGATGTGAAGGGAGCGATTACATTGAGCCGCTTCAGTCACCACAACTCGTTCATCTTCATCCAATTAGAACATGTTAGCCTACGCAAATCTGTTACATTACAGCTAATCACAAAACTCATGTTCTGTAAAAGCATCTGACACACACACACACACACTGTAAAATCTAAAAGAGTAAGTATACTCCGGCCTACCATATGCTACATTATATATAAAAAACAGCCATGTTCACAAGTTTCTGTTTAAGTTGTTGCACATGGTTGTACACTGAAATGCCAAAACTCATAGGATAGCAGGGTGTAAATTTGTCATGAAATGTTACTTCAGGGGACAGCTTGGGAATGAACACACCTGTATAAGTTGTTGAGGTGAGATGTTATCTTCTTTAGCTTCTACAGGACATGGCCAAGTCAGGGGGCATGCTATTAGTTCCTGACCCATGACTTTTGGCATGTCGGTACATATTTATACTCTCAAGAAATTAATAGAATATTTTAATTGTTAATTTGTATACAACAATCTGCCATTATATTAAAACACCTGCATAATAGTGTGTATCGCTTCCCATGCATATCCATGCAGTGTCCCTGACCCTGTCGCCAGTTCAGTGGTTGTCCTTCCTTGAAGCATTTTTATTAGGTTTCTGACCAACGCATACCAGGAACATCATACAAGACCTGCCTGTGATGTCCTGAGTCCAGTCATCCAGCCATATCAAGTGACTCACTAACTGGTCAATCTACACTTAACTTAAACTAAATTTTGAGTTTCACAAAGAATCTTTCACAAAGGCTGTAGGCAATTTTTTACAGATTTACAGTGCAAATATAGCAGTAAGTATTGAGTTTACTGAAGAACCTGACCTGTTCTTCACTTATTACAGTTTCCTTCATTCTTTGAAAGACATGTGTGAGTAGTATACAGCCAGTAAACTAAATTGTTTAAATTCAAAAGTTAAAATCATTATTTATATTATGTGTATTACTCATAAAAGACTGTACATTTAAAGCTATTCAAGCCACTATATGACTACATGACAGTCACTATATCATGAGCACAGGCCAGACATTAACACACAGCCATGTTTAACAAAGAAAACTGGTCATTCTCTTTAAAAGTATGTAGCCGTTATTTTTGTGTTAATTCTGCTAAGATGCTCTAAAAGAACAAAAGTATTGAGACACCCACACATTCATACATCAATCTCATCTTAAAAGTACAGGAAGGAGCCCTAGAACACAAAGAACACGGTTCCACTGTTCCACACGTCAGTGCTGGTTGTTTTATACTCCTCCAGCCCCCACATCTGGTATTACACTGCAATAAATACAAAAAAAATAAAAACTGTAAAATAAACAATCGCAATGTCTCAAAATGAGTGAAATAGGACTTAAATCAAGCGAAAATCACTGTATTTTGGTCATTTTGTCATTTTGTGCATATGTTGAGTTTAAATTACTGAAAATAAAGTGATGATCATGATTTATAAATTAAGCAAAATAGTCTTAATCTTACAATGCTTAGTAAGACAAAGAAAAATAGCAGAGAAACAAATAAGATTAATTGACCAGCAATAAGATCATTTCACTTGCTAAGGTTTTGTTTTTTGCAGTGAATTGCCTTGAAATTAGATAATTTACATTGAACATTTTTTTTGGGGGGGGGAGGGGGGGGGGGGGAGGTTCAGTATAGGCATGGTGCCAATAAGATTCCGTTCATCTGCTCTATAGAGTTCAATTCTATTGGTAGTATTTTTACAGGGACCACACAAGCTGTGTTTGCGTTTATTAAAAAGTATCTGAATACATTCATTAGAAGGGGAGACCACTAACAATTTAACTGCTTCAATACACTTAGCAAAGCAAACCTTTCTAGACAATTACAACTAATATAATACCTGAACTGTTGGATTTAGTTAGTGCTACACTAATAAATAAACATATAGCTAGCATACATAGCTAGCACATGCAAGGCAGTCAACAACAGAGGCTAACTAATGCTTTACGCTAAGCTAACAGGTCCAGGGGGGAAATATGGCACCACTTCACATATATAGTGAGTGGAGCTACTCTGATGGAGATAATATAGTTTTAGAGCCAAAGCAGTGCAGTGAGTGCAAATTTAGGATTTTCTATTTCCCCAGTACTAGATTAGACCCGGCTTAATCCTCATCCACATGATTTGTTTCTAGCTGGGCATAAATAAACAATACAGGCAAACTATTAGCTTTAACTTGTCAGATGTCCAGGTACAGTAACACTTGATGAATTTGGATTCCGGCAGTGTTAAATGAACTACACTTGCCCAGACAGAGATTAAGCCTAGCCATGGACTAAGGAACATTTAGCATTAGAGTGGCATATATTCCAGGGTTTGAGGAAGCCAATTAGCCTAAAACAGCACCAGCAATAAAAGCTATAATATATATATATATTTTTTTTATATAATTTTATTTAAAATTTTCAGTTTACACGGCCAATTACCCAACCCACTCATTAGGACTTCCCCTAACACTAGTAATGCCCCAACACACCAGGGGGGTGAAGACTAACACATGCTTCCTCAGATACATGCTGATGCAGCATTGCCGAGCAGCCAGCGAGCTCGGAGGAGAGTGCAGCGGCTCGGTTCTGATACATCAGCTCACAGACGACCTGTGCTGCAGACATCACCTCGGTGATGTGGGGAGAGAGCGCCATCTACCCACCCAGAGGGAGCAGGGCCGGCAGCTTGATGGCAAAGCTGCATGAGCTGGGGTTTGAACCTGCAACCTCCTGCACATAGTGGCAGCGCTTTAGACCGCTGGATCACTCGGCACCCCTATAACTTAGTTTTTACTGGTAAAAAGAAATCTAAAAGCTGAGATGTTTTAAAATGTAATTAATCTCAAAGACCCATATTTCATTCACATTAGAACATGGGACGCAGATATTGAAAGTCAGACCATTTAATGAAAAGAAAATTATCATTTAGAATCATTTAGAATTTGATAACAGCATTGCGTCTCAAAAATAAAAATGGGACAGGGCCATGTCTACTATTGTACAGCATCGCCTATTCTTTTAACAGCAGTTTGTAAATGTCTGGGAAGTGAGCAGTCCAATTTCTATGTTTTTTGGAGAGAAATGTTGTCCCATTACTGTTTAAAGTATGGTTTAAGCTGCTCAACAGTCCTGGGTCTTCTTCCATTTTTTATTTTTTTGCTGGAGAAAGGTTTGGACTGTAGGCAGGCCAGTTCAGCACACAGACTCTTCTTCTGTGAAGCCACACTGTTGTGAATAATCTTGTATAAAGTTTAGCATTGTCTTGCTGAAATATGCATTGTCTGCACACACTGCTGTGATTCTGCCTTGTTTTCACTTGAACTAGGACTTGACTCTCCCTAATTTAGACTCACAACTCAGGCCTGCTTTTATTTGCATTTAGCCTCGCTCTCACCCTCATTTGTGCTTGATCTCGCTTTTATTTGTCTAGCTCCCCTTTTGACTCAGTCTTCCCTTGGACTTTGTCTTGCCCCTTCTAACGTTCAATTGGTCTTGGTCACAGTCTTATTGGAGCCTTGCTCTTATTTGGCATATGCCTTGCTCTCATGTGAACTCATTAATGTTGCGGTCATTCAGGCCTGCCTTTACTCTGCCTCACTCTGATTTGGACTAGGCCTTGTGTTGGCCTCAACAGAGATGGTCTTGGCTACATTCAGTAGAGCATAAGTCCTGTTTTAATGCAATGCTGCCTGAGGGCCAGAAGATCACCAGCATCCAATACTGACCGTCTGCCTCGTTCCATGTTCACAGGGATTCCTCCAGATTCACTATATCTTTTGATTATATTATGTATAGTAGATTATGGGATATCCAAATTTGTTGCAATTTCACATTGAGAAATATTTGTTAGGAATTGTCCTAAAATATTAAAACATTTTATAGACAGATGAACATCTGCTTTATATTGCTTCTGAGGGACTCTGCCTCTGTAAAATGCTCTTTTCTTTCTTTTTTATTCCTAGTCATATGAGTTAGTTGGAAATATCTCCTCCACCTGTTTTTATTAGTGCTACGTTTTATAGCCTTTTGTTGCTTCTTTCCCAGATTTTGGAGATGTGTTGCTGCCATCAAGTTATAAAATAAGCTGTTTTTCATCAAATAAAAAAAATTATCACACTTAACACCCTATATGTAATATTTTATGTCTCAATGTGAATAAAATATGGGTCTACAATATTTGTAAATTAGTGGGTTTTTTTTACCTTTTACACAGCATCCAAATTCCAAAAGTTTTGTAACTGGGTTACATAAAAGAAATCTTAAGAAATTTAAATTCTTTGTAGTAAAAATTGAGTTGTGGCCTGTATTGCTAGGTTAATTTTAGGCTAAAAACTATTTTAACAAATGTTTACAGATAAAGATATTCTGATAAAAAAACATAAAGCCTAGTCATGGACTACACAGCATTATGAATGGAGATTTTCCTTTGGAAGAAAAATGTAGTCCGGGACTAGGCTTAGTCCCTGTCAAAGAAACAAACCATAGATGTTTTAAAGGAAAACATCAAGAAAAAATTCACATTAGCAAATACTAAATAAATAAAAGCTGATACAGCACTGCAGATGTTGATTTGTTTGATTAATTGATTCATTATTTAGTAATTTCTTCATTAAACAATGTATGTTACTTCTAAGTGTTGAATTAACCATTACTGCACTGAGTGAACACCAAGAGTCAATTAAACTCTTAATGGATTATAAACATTGCAGAAGTCTAGGACTTGCTGTTGTTCTAATTTGGAATTTGTGTAGACTTATCTTTGTTTCATTTAAGTCTTGCTCTTGTTTGACTCAGCCTAACTAAATCTCGATCTTACATGGACTTGGCTTCAATCTTGCTATAATTTGTACTTGGTATAGACTCATTTTGGTTCTTAACTGGGCTCAGTTCTTATCTAGATTTGGGCTTAGTCTAGCCTAAATCTTGCTCTCATTTATACACGGTCTTGACTTTGTTGAATCTTTCACTCGATCATGACTAGATTTTTGGAATTACTGTAGCTCTCATTTGGACTATAGGTCTTGACTTAAGCAAACTTTTAAATGCACTTCGTTTCACTTTCTGTGGTTTCTGTGTAGCCTTTATTTGGACTTAGTCATGACTCAGCCTCAGTCTTATTTGGACTTGGTTTCGCTCTGGCTCTCGATCGGACTTTGCCAAGCTCCTAATTGGACCCGGTCTTGACCCAGCATTACTCTTTTTGGACTTGGATCTCATCTGGACTCTTGCTGGAGTTTTGCTCTTCGACTTTTGGATTTTTCTAGCTTTCTTTTGGAACATTTTAGACATTTGGTCTTGCTCTTACTCCTGTTTTTACTTGGTCTCGTTCAGCTCTCTTCTGGACTTTGATTTGTCTAGCTCTTCATTCTTTCTCAGGTCTTGACTTTGCCTAGCTCCCAATTGGACTTGCTCTTGCTCTTACTGGTCAAAGCCTTGCTCTCATTGGGCCTATTCCTCACTATTCTTCATTTGGACTCAGTCGTAACTAGGACTTGTTCTCACGTAGACTCATAACTGTTACTGTCATTTAGACTTGCTCTCAGTCTCATCCTGACACAGCCTTTACTCTGCCTAGCTCTGATTTGAACTCAACAGAGATGATCTTGACCAGCTGTGCTGTTAATGTCAGCCCAACATCATCAACAGCAGCATCACTGACTATAGGCTGGAGCTCCAGGGTACACGGGCAGCATCCGAGCCCACGGTACGAGCTGCACCACACACACACACACACACACACACACACACACATGCAAACAGAAAGTGGGCTAGCTTATGTAAGCTAGCTTAGGCGAGATTCTACTGAGAGCTATAGGAGCTCCCGGTGTTTCTCCTTTCTCTGTCTCTTGATCCATCACTCGCGTGCGAGATCGATTCCCGGCCAATGATCGATAATCTCGAGATGATCAGAAGCGAATGCACGAGACGTAGAGCTACGGAGGCGAGGCGGAGCTGCGCAGCAACAACGCGCGTTACCGCAGTTACCTCACCAACCCACACACACACACACGCACGCACGCACGCGCGCTCGCAGACACACACACATACATGCATACACACACACATACGCATCAGTGGCGCAGGTTAAAACCGGGATATTCGCGCGATAACGTTCCAGAGGGTATCTCTGTCCCTGTATCTCCCTCACACACACACACACACACACACCTCCCCCTCCCCCGTCATCTCTGTTCTCCGGTTTCCATAGCGCTGGAATGGAACTGTGTGACACGCGGCGCACGCGGACAAACACACAACACACACACGCACAAACACAGAGCACGGACACACACGCGCGCATGCACACACACACACACACACACACGCACACACACACATATGCAAGAATCGTCCATACAGCCAAGGTCACGATGCATCACCGCGGCACCACCAAAACGCTCATCATCACTGTCACCATAGCAACCAGCATCAGCACCACCACCACCGCCACCATCATCATCATCATCATCAACAACATCATCATCATTATCCTCATCATCCTCACGCTCACCATCATCTTCATCATGATGGGCTCCGTGTCCCGCGCGCGCCGTGTCTCCGCTCCACTCGCGCCGCTCCGCCCACAGCAGCGCACGCGCACCACGCACGTCCGGTCAGGCGCGCGGAGAGCAGGGAGACTGCGCGAGCCTTAGTCCCTCAGCATCCCTCCCTGTATCTCTCTCTCTCTCTCTCTGTCCCTCTCTCTAGCTCTCTCTGCTTGTACTCCTCTCAGGCTCTCGCTCTCACTCCCTCCCTCTCTCTTCCTCTCTCTCTCTCCTTATATCTCTCTCTCTCTCTCCCTCCCTTACCTCTCTCTCTCTCACCCTCTCTCTCCCTCTGAGAGTTATAGAGATGAGGGCGGGGCTTGTTGAGAACTCCATCTCTCTCCAGTATATATATATATATATATATATATATATATATATATATGTATATATGGTACGAGTTAAAGATTTGGACACACCTTTTTTTCTCTCTTTTTCTTTATATATATATTTCTTTACATTTTAAGCTATACAGGGACAGATGTGGAAAAGTGTTAAACAAACCAGAATATATTTTATACTTTAGATTCTTTTAAGTAGCCACATTTAGCTTTGATGGCAGATTTGCACACTATTGTTATTTTCTCAGTGTCTTCAGTAGAGTCACCTACTCAGCCCAGCTCATCAAACTCAAACTCAGTTGGGTTTAGGTCAGGGGATTGTGGAGGCCGAACACTGCTTTAAGTTTACTATGTAATTCTATATGTGTGCCTTATTTGTCTTTAGAAATTAAATTAAATAAAGAAAAACATTAATGAGAAGGTGTTTCCAAAGGTTTGATTGCCAATAACCAATGGTATCAGTCATTTTTACGGACACAGACCGCTTGTTTACCACTTTAAAGATACAAGCAATGATTTCAATGTTATGGCTTTTCAGGCTTATTTCAAATTCATCATTCTCTCAGAAGCAGCAGAAACCTGAAATACATTCAGGAACTGCTGAAACAGCACTGAGGTCGCCCCAGGACAGAAACGTGTATACTCTATGTTTTACCACTGGCGATGCTCTTAGAGGTCTAAAATCTGGCCTGTAAGCTTCAGTGTTCGCTGACCAGGCTTTAGAAGGTCAGTCTGTAATTCTATGCTTTAATGTAGAGGTTCCCAACTAACAGAGTGGGAGATCAAAAAAAAAAGGCTGTAGAATTATTATTATAATAATACCATCAATAAAACAGATATGTATTGTAAATCCTGATTATTTCCATGAAAAGAAACTTATTCATTCATTAAATTCATTAAGTATTGTGCACTGTAAAAAGTATACTATAAAATGAACAGCTAGCTAGTATGTTGCTGTAGAATATTTTACCTAGTGTATATGATATTTACAATACAATACAATCTTTATTTACTGTATTTTAACACAGTTAAGATGGGCTACTTTAAAAGGCATTAGTGCATTCATTTTAACACTTTAACATTAAAATTATTCTATAATTTATTAAATATTCTGTCTGTACTTGTATCAAGTAGGTAATAAATACATTGTTTTAGTGGTTTCATTTTGTAAACCTTTTATATTTTGTAAAACTACAACACTAAACAAACTAAATGTACCCAGATAATAAAATCTATTAAAATGTCATTTAGAAACATGTTTCTTTTGGTTATAATTTGCTTACTAGCAAAAGAAGGTGGGCCCTTCTCTCCCTCAGTGCAGCATAGCTAACGTTAGTTATGTAGCTAGCAGAGCAGATCTGTAGTTGAAGTTCATTAGCTAAAACACTCTACTCAAATACATTAAAGGAAATGAAGGTTCTCTAACATCTAGTATAAATTATTTCAGAGACACAGACTGCTTGTTTACCACTTAAATGATACAAGCTGAAAAAGGTTAGCATAATGGTAGCAAGCTGAGGTAACCGACCACTAGCATGTGTCTGTTAAGCTTAAAGACTGGCTGCCTTTCTCTTTAAATTTTAGCTACATATCATGTACTTACTGTAGCTCTTTTTGTACAGAAGGACTGCTACTTGATGGATCTGCCTACCATTTAGAAAAGTGCTTTTACTCTGCAGGTGACCAGGACCATGGTTCAGTAGATCTAGATCGAGGGTGTTTTCCCACCTGGTTACTATGGTTTGGATAAGTTAATGAGTGTATTACTTGGAGCGTATTCTCCCTCTGTTTGGTTTGGTTTCACACAGGCATAAACCTAAGTTTATCAGAATGGGCACCAATAAACCACACAAGCACATTCTCTACTCTGATTGGTCAGATCTTTCTGTCGTGGGAGCAAGAAAGCAGATATAGCGAGAAGATTCTGTGTTCCAGCGCGTATAAAATGTGCCACTGCGCTTTAAAACACAGTGTTTTTTATGGGACGTGCAGCGCAGATATATATGTAGTAAACAAGTAGAGTCGGCTAGTTTGTTCATAGCGATGGTAATCAGCGTTATCTGGATAATATATTAGATTGAACTGTGCCTTATCAGCAGATTAACTTAAATAAAAGTAGTTTATTTAATATCTGGGTCGGATTGAAATCAAATCATGTTCTCAACACAGCCAAACCGCTCCAGATTTAGTTTGGGACCGGGCCAAAACCACCTCCACAAGCTGGTCTCAGTGCATTTGTTTTGATCTGTGTGATTATTGTTTTCACACCTGTTCAATCGTACCGCACCAAGGGTACAAACCAACCAGAGTCTGATTTACCCGGACCAAATAGTGCTGGTGTGAAGAACTTTGGTTTAGAGCTTTGGTTTAGATTCCTCCCCTGTCGCTCGGCGTGACTTTAGTTTCTGCCTGTTTTCGTTTTTTTCCGCTCGTTCTCAGGCTCCCTATCTCCTTATAACATTTTTTTTATAATCCTAATTCACTAGCCAGGGCAGCGATAGTGTATTGGACCCTGACCCTGACAACCCAGGTTTGATTCTGCATGTGGAGCGGTGTGTTTATTTATTAATTTTTTTTCTTTCTTCTTGGGTTTACCTACTTTGAGACGAACTGTTCTGCAGTTGGGTTCAACATATCCACCCCGCTTTTGGCCCACCACGTAGTAGCTTGAAAAATATCTGGCCTGCAGCCAAATTTAATTGCCGACCCCTGATCTATAGAACAAAGGAGAATATTCATGTTTTCTGCAGTAATTGGATGAGACCACGACCCTTCAGGTCCATCTAAACAAATAAATAGCAATTTATTTACAAGAAAAATATCTTGTTCATAGTTATATAAAGGTACAAACAACCCTTTTTTGTGCTATACAGAACCATTTTTGATGAGATTGTATTGTATTTTAGAACATCTTCTTCACATGCTTCATGTTTTAGTAGGTTCTGGTGGCAGAACACTGTTCAAGACTTTTTCTTTTTATATAGGTTCCACATACTTTCATTAGAACTAGGACGTGGAGGATGGGATGAAGCCAAAAACATTCTGAGCCACGGGCCGCTGTCTAATGATCCCTGTTGTAGAGACTCCAAACAATCACCCAGGAGACTAAAGATGGACCAGTCAGCGTTCAGAGTGAGGTCAGCAGCCAAAATACTTCTGACTGTGCTTTCACTGCATATACCCTTCATCACTCCACAAACAAGAACAGTGATGTAATAATCTCTCTCTCTGTACTCTCTCTCTCATCTCTGTTCTTACTTTCTACCCCTTTTTTTCTACTCTGTTTATTTATTTATTTATTCATTTTTCTCTCTGCAGTTTTTCCTTATTTCCTCTTTCTTATGACCTTTTCCCCTGTCTCTTTTCCATTCACATACTCAGTCTATTGTGCCCCCACCTCTGTTTCTCACTTTGTCCTCTCTTTTCTGTATCTCTCACCTTTTTTTCTCACTTTATTTCTTACCCTGTTCTTATTCTCTCTATTTCTTAACTGCACTTCTCTCTGTCTTGTTCTGTATCTCTATTCTCCCCCTCTCTTTTTTCTCAATAATTCTCTTGTTTCCACATTGCTGTGTTTTACTGGTTCTATTGTATGTCTCTCTGCCTACTTTGTCCCTTCTCTCTGTCTCTGTCTCTCTCTTTTCATCTCATTCTCTATATTTATCACTATCTTGTTCACCCTATTCATTTTCTTCTCTTTCTTTCTTTTGCCTTCCTCCGCACTCTCCAAACTGCTTTGTGTCTACAATTTTTCTTTCCTTTCCTTTCCTTTCCTTTCCTTTCTCTCTTCCTTACTCTCTCCTTATCTTTGTCTTTTTCTTTATATTCTATGTCTTTTTTGCATCCATTTTTCAAAGCTCAGTTTATTTCCATTGCTACAGACCAGCTGTAAGTTGTTAACTGTACTTTTTATGTTTACTGGATTTCATCCTACTTTATATTGTTCACTTGACCTGAAGAGCCTAAATGGCAAAAATCAATTGGAAATGTTCTTGAATTACGTAGTGAAATGGAACTTTATTTATGTAAATGTAATGACTCTATATATAAGCTATATATAATCTTTCATTCACTGTATACTGTATGTCTCTCATACTCTGTTGGGCGAAATATAGTTACAAATTAAATATGGATAGAAGTTGAGATACAGTTGGGGATAAATGCATACAGGCATTGGCGTAGGAACTTGGCCCACCCAATATCAGAAATAGGTGGATTTGTCAAAAATGATACAGCAAAAATTATACAGCAAATAAAGTTTTATTTTGAAAGCACGCTGAAATCTGCACCCCCACAATGAAAAGCACCCCCTCTCAGAGCGCGTTTCTAATTAAATTCTAATTAAACAAAAGACATTGGTGTGCGCTCTAAAATAGAAGAAGACTGAATACATTGATAAATAGTTAAATTCATTCATTCATTTCATTCAAATAAACAATCCCTCTAAAATTAGCTATATCACCTGAAACCCAAACAAACATATATTCAGTTATGAATTCAATGAATTAATGTGAATGGATGGAATGGCAGGTGACACACTGATTGGTTTATTACACACCCTAAACTAAGCAGCACAGTTGATAGATCAGCTATAGATTGCTAAAATAGGGCCCCTAAAGTTTGATCAGAAACACACCACACCTGTAATTAATTATATATCAGATTAAGACATAACTGCGTGCCAAGTTTTAAAATAAATAAACTCTAATTCAGTAAGTTTATTTAATGTGGATAGTAATTTTGTAAATGCTGGTTATAAGCAGGCTAAATGATGATCAGTCACACTGACGTTTCCACCTCTCTGAGAGATTACCCGTCAGACAGGGAGGACGCTAATACACAATGACGTGAATTTTGAACAGTAGTTATAAATGATGTACAGGAATACAAGGAAATAGTGTTTAGTAGCCTCAGGCTTCCAGTGTTACACAATGAATTGTATAATGTACATGCCTTTACGCTACATGTGAGTGTGTGTGATTTTGAGGAAAAGAAAGAGTGAGACTAATCAGCATAGATTGAAAAGATAGGCATCGGTCACGCTTACACAGCCTTTAAGGATGGGGGGCAAATAGGACAGAGTGGAAAGAGATACTGTGGAAAAAAAAACTAAAGACACTAAACAAATGAGAGAAAATTATAGAGGAGAGAAAAGAGTGAGAATTAAATAATGGACAAATAAACAAAAAAAGGGAACATCGTCATCATGAAATTTTACAAACACATTTACAACCACACTACACATTTACACACCTGTGCGTTATCATCACTAACTTAACCTTTAAACACACTCACATTATCATGACTAAACCTTTACACACACTTATTTTTTATGACTAAACCTTTACACACAATTACAGCATCATCACTAAATCTTTACATACAGCCAAAATCAACACTAAAACTTTACACAATGTCACATTATTTATCACTTAACATTTACACAAAACTGCATTACACATTCACACATAATCATCACTTAACCTTAACGCAAATCTACATTATCATCACTAAACCTTTACACACAGCCGCATTATAATCACTAAACCTTTACACACAGCTGCATTATCAACACTAAAACTTTACACACAGCCGCATTATAATCACTAAATCTTTACATACAGCCAAAATCAACACTAAAACTTTACACAATGTCACATTATTTATCACTTAACATTTACACAAAACTGCATTACACATTCACACATAATCATCACTTAACCTTAACGCAAATCTACATTATCATCACTAAACCTTTACACACAGCTGCATTATAATCACTAAACCTTTACACTCAGCTGCATTATCAACACTAAAACTTTACACACAGCCGCATTATAATCACTAAACCTTTACACACAGCTGCATTATCAACACTAAAACTTTACACACAGCTGCATTATCAACACTAAAACTTTACACACAGCTGCATTACCAACACTAAATCTTTACACACAGCTGCATTATCAACACTAAAACTTTACACACAGCTGCATTATCAACACTAAAACTTTACACACAGCTGCATTATCAACACTAAAACTTTACACACAGCTGCATTATCAACACTAAAACTTTACACACAGCTGCATTATCAACACTAAAACTTTACACACAGCTGCATTATCAACACTAAACCTTTACACACAGCTGCATTACCAACACCAAAACTTTACACTCAGCCACATTATAATCACTAAACCTTTACACACAGCTGCATTACCAACACTAAATCTTTACACACAGCTGCATTACCAACACTAAATCTTTACACACAGCTGTGTTATCAACACTAAACCTTTACACACAGCTGCGTTATCAACACTAAACCTTTACACACAGCTGCGTTATCAACACTAAACCTTTACACACAGCTGCATTATCAACACTAAACCTTTACACTCAGCTGCGTTATCAACACTAAACCTTTACACACAGCTGCATTATCAACACTAAACCTTTACACACAGCTGCGTTATCAACACTAAACCTTTACACACAGCTGCGTTATCAACACTAAACCTTTACACACAGCTGCGTTATCAACACTAAACCTTTACACACAGCTGCATTATCAACACTAAACCTTTACACTCAGCTGCGTTATCAACACTAAACCTTTACACACAGCTGCATTATCAACACTAAACCTTTACACACAGCTGCGTTATCAACACTAAACCTTTATACACAGCTGCGTTATCAACACTAAACCTTTACACACAGCTGCGTTATCAACACTAAACCTTTACACACAGCTGCATTATAATCACTAAACCTTTACACTCAGCTGCATTACCAACACTAAACCTTTACACACAGCTGCGTTATCAACACTAAACCTTTACACACAGCTGCATTATAATCACTAAACCTTTACACTCAGCTGCATTATCAACACTAAACCTTTACACACAGCTGCGTTATCAACACTAAACCTTTACAATCAGCTGCATTATCAACACTAAACCTTTACACTCAGCTGCATTACCAACACTAAACCTTTACACTCAGCTGCATTATCAACACTAAACCTTTACACTCAGCTGCGTTATCAACACTAAACCTTTACACTCAGCTGCATTACCAACACTAAATCTTTACACTCAGCTGCATTACCAACACTAAACCTTTACACTCAGCTGCGTTATCAACACTAAACCTTTACACTCAGCTGCATTACCAACACTAAACCTTTACACTCAGCTGCATTATCAACACTAAACCTTTACACTCAGCTGCATTATAATCACTAAACCTTTACACTCAGCTGCGTTATCAACACTAAACCTTTACACTCAGCTGCATTATCAACACTAAACCTTTACACTCAGCTGCATTACCAACACTAAATCTTTACACACAGCTGCATTATCAACACTAAATCTTTACACTCAGCCACATTATCAGCACCTAACCTTTACAGACACCACATTACTATCACTGAACCTTTACACACAGCCACATTATCTTTAGTAAACCTTAACACACAGCCTTTACACGCTGTGTATTTTGGTGATGACAACTGCTTTGTCATCACCAAATGAATGGCAAACAATGAAAAAAAAATCAAAAGAAAGGAAGAGAGAATAAAGAGAGTTTTAGTGTGTTGATGCGTGTGTTTGTGTGTGTGACAAGGAAACACAATAAACCACGGTTGCCAAGGGAGCAAAGGCTGAGTAGGTATTGTTATTTAAATGAAAGTGAAGATGAAATACATTCTCCATGCTACCACCCAGATAGAGATAAACAAGAGAAAGGGGGTGGGTGAGAAGGCAAGAGAGAGAGGGAGAGGGAGAGAGAGAATTCTCTATTATTGAGTCTTCTTTTTCATTTCTTATCTCTCTCACTATTTGCCCATGTCTTCACACACACACGCACGCACATGCACACACACACACACATTGATGCATACCTGCACCTTAATTCTTATACTTTTTAGTATAAAAATGCTACTGTGATACACTTCTAAAGAAACGGTGTGCAGTTTACAGCTGCTAAAACCCTACAATAACCTTTTTGGGCCTCATTTTTCAACTGGTCTTAAGATAAAAATCTTTTATCTTTTTTTGCTAACCCAAATTCTGAATAGTGATGTACTGATGATTTTTTCACTTTGCAACACTTTACATCATCATTTAAGATATATGAGATATCTTGCAGTTTAAAAACATGAATCTGGTGTAGCTGTTTTCGTTAGGACCTTTCTGAACATCAGTTCTCCAATATCAATTCCTCCTCATGTACTGCTTGCTGTCATACCAATTCAAATTTGTTGTTTTTTGGATTAATTTAGGAAAACATTTAACATTAAAGTCAATCTGACATCCAGCTGATGATGATATTTTATTGGTTTTAGGTTGTTCTGTTTGGTAACCCCAATCCAGCTTTTTCGAAACTTCACATGCAAGAATTATATTGACTTAAAATAACTAAAAACTTTAATAACTAAAAAAATCCCAATGCCTGCTAAAAGAAATATATTAACACAATGTTTCCATCCACACAATATGACATTCTAACATTATTACCTGCTGATATTCTGTTGGTTTTAAAGTTTTGTTTTTTTGTTTTTCTGGAAATATATATATAATTTATATATATATAAATAGGTATTGTATCGCTAGAAATAAAGGTTTATTGAGTGGCTCATATCTTGCAGTATAAGAGCTTATACATATCTGCAATTTGGAGTTTGTCAATACAGCATTTTCTTTTCTATACCTCAGATTTTTGCTGATTCCACCCGCTTAAAATTGGAGGAGTAGTTTGGTTGGGGCACTGGGTGATGTATGGGTTTAGAGGCGGGGCAAGAGTGAGATCTGATTGACTGATCTGCAGATGGTTGGATGTCAGCAGGGAGGTGGTATTATTGGTTGACTGATCTGCATATTCTGATGTGTCTGCATATCAAAATACACAAACACATCATCCACACCTATAGCGCAGTAATACATAATAAAAACAACATTGCAATGGCCCATAGTGATAGTAATGTTATAACACAACAGCAAAAATAACAATAATAACATAATTGCAAAAGCATGATAATAACACACAATGATTAACACAGTTAATAATAATAATAATAATAATAATAATAATAATAATAATAATATTATTATTATTATAAACTTTATTATATTATTATAATATAAACTCGAACATGATATCACAATAGTAGTAACACAAATGGAATACCCCAATATTAATTACACTGTAATAGCTCAATAGTAAGAATATTAGGGCAAAAAAAACAACATTAATACCATGGTGATAACATAATAGTGATAATATTATAGTAACACATATAGTAATAACATTGTACACAGTGTGTGCAATACACACTTTACAACACAGATATCTATCTTTCTATATCTTTTTATTTCATTTTTTTATTTTTGTTTTGCAAGTGCATGTATTTTATTTTAGAAAAATGATAATCTATTTTTTTATTAAAGTTTGACGTCTGTTCAACGTCTGAGCCATTTGTTGTTTTACTCTACTTGTCCTGCTTAAATATAATATATAATGTCTTTAATGTATTGTATTGATTGTCCTGTACATTCAAAAAACTTTTTATCCTCATTTCTCTGTTGTTAACTTTGTGACCTTTTGTGAATCTGCCAGCTCTTCTTTACATTGTGCCCAGAGTTTGTAATGATTGGACCAATAGAAATGCTCTTAAATGACTTTGAATAAGATCTTCATACACTGACCTTTAGTGAAAGTTAGGAAGGTTTTTGTTCTCCTGTGAAGCTGCATTTCGGAGATGAGCGGTCACTGTGCTGTAAGTACAAGGCTGTGTTGTATATCTGCACTGCGTGTGGGCCTGTTTGATGTGCCGCTCTTGTGTGAGGCACCCTGAGCCTGGAGGGCCACATTTCGCTCCAATGTACACAAGTTATAATGAGGAGTGACAAGAAAACCATGTGACTTGACTTGACATGATAAACCTTCAGAAACATTAGAAGTGAAGCTCATTAGAAAAAAGCTAACAAAACACTAGAAAATGTAAAATATAAGCTCTTTAATGTTATTCAGTAAAACTGCTTTGAACTGAGTTTAGCTAAAAAAAAAAGAAAAAAAAGGTAGAACTATGTGTGTGTGCATGTGTGTGTGTGTGATTATATAATAGCACTCTCACGCACAGGAACAACTCAGCACTCTGAGCCAGGGGAGCAAACATCTCTCATACACACACACACACACACACACTGTTTTGACTCTCTTTAGTGGAGTGTGCTCTCGTCTGCCCTCAGCATCTCTTCTCCTCTAACCTTTTCACTCCTGATTATACACACAGCTCTCATGCAGGGCTTCACACACAGACACACTCACACACACACACACACACACACACACACAGACACACGCTGAGATGTACCTTTTAATACACACACACTTGGTTAAACACAACTGAAATCCCTCCTAAGATTGTATTCTTTTTCTTGATCTAAACTGATCTATGTTCCACTAAAGCCATATTTGAGCTCTTTCAACAAATATATAACCATATATAAACCATTCCTTTTATATTCTGTTTAATACTTTTGTAAATTCGCCAAACATAAATTTTAAACAATTAAATAATACAACTTTCTGCTTTTCCATTCCTTCTACCCAAAGTGAAATACTTAAAAGCAAACTAATATATTCATTAGTTTTTAAAATGTACACAAAATATACTTAAAATAAAAGCATTATAAAAAAAAATCTAGTTCTTTAGTTTCTGCATCAAATACATTTTGCTAGTATATCTCACACCCATGAAACTAGAATGGGGAGGTGAACTCATAGGTTTGTACTAGAGTTTTGGTGCAACTTCACTGGGAAAGCGTGAAGCTGATGCCCCGCACAAGGAGAGATACAGGAAGAAAGAAGGAAAATAAGGAGGGAAAATGAGAGTACGAAGCTGCTTGACACACATGTAGAAAAAGAATAAGGGTTTATATAGAACTGAGTGGGAGGATTAATTGGTGTGAATCTACCAAAACTAAGTTAGTATTCAAAAATGATCTGATTCACATTCAAGAAATATAATAGAAAATAAATACAGAAAAATAGAGGGAAACCAACAAACCAGGGCCAGTTTAATGTCCAAAATATACATTAGACTGTACATAAACCATTTCTTCATTTTGGAAGAAATCAATTATTTTTTCTGTATTTTTAAATGTGGGCATTTTTTACTTTTAAAAACTAAAATGAGATTTAGACTTGTATTTCTTAATTTATTTAGATACTTAAAATAACATAACATACAACAGTAAGAAAAATAGCTGGTCTATCCAAAAGGGAGAAACGGTCTGGAGGTATTTATGTTATAGTTATTATAAGACGTGTGTTTGTCTTTGTTTTTGATCTTTTTTTACATAATTTAAATCCACAAGTTAATTTTTACATTGTGTCAAACGTTTTACATTGTGTCAAATGAGCTAGTAGAAATAAACAAACATTATGAAGTTCATATGTATTTATAGGAATCTACATATTGTATAATATCTTCACATATGAGCATAAGTGTTTACACAATTTCATTTATATAAGGGCAAGCGTTGAGAAAACTTAATTACAATTCCAACAATACTTGGAAATAACATGTAAACACTACCACACTTAATGCACAAGAATTCTTCAGTTTTCTTCAATGTGTGTTTCTTTGTTAAGTGTGTTTTCTAGACATTATGATTGTAATGTTGTGTAAGTACTCCAAAAGAGAGTGCAGTAACCCATTCTGTTTTAACATTGCTGGTGCAGACAAAGTATTTAAAACTGTTTAAAAATCTGCATCAATTTTTAAAACTTCATTTACTTGCATTCCAGCTATGTGTTTACCAATGACTTGTTTCCTTTCTTTTTTAATGTTTAACATTTATCTTAGAATTTAACTGCTTATCATTTTACCATATGAGGTCTTTGTTTTGTTTTAATTTATAGACTTATAAGTAATACGCACTTAATGTTATTAAAAACAAAAAAAAAACAGCTTTATCATAATTTAATTCATCATAACCTATGCAGGTCCAGAGCTGGTTTATATGGTTTACCAGGTTGGTCTGGATGACCAGCTTCTCAACAACTATTACCATCAAAGACCAGCTTATACCATCTGAAACCAGCCTCCAGATAAATCTGGTACTGAGATGGATTTTATATCTGAGAACTGACTTACATTCAGGCTATTCATTGATCTATAATACCATGTTTTTTTAAAGTGCATTTTGGTAAACAAACACCAGTGTTTCACGATTTACAGTACTGTGTAAAAATATTTTTTTGTCATATTTACTTTTTTTATATTAACAAACACATTTCAGTACCAGATTGCTATAACCTGAGTAAATACAAAGAGCAGTTTTAAATGATGATTTCATTTATTAAGGGGGAAAAATCTCTCCAAACCAACCTGGCCCTATGAAAAAAAAAAAGGATTTGCTCCAAAACCTACTTGGTTGTGCCACACTTGAAGGCAACAACTGTAATCAAGCTTTAGTGATAACTGGCAATGAGTCTTTTACATCTCTGTGGAGGAACTTTGTTCCACTCTTCTTTGCAGAATTGTTGTAATTCAGCCACATTGGAGGGTTTTCCAATTCCAGCATAAACCGCCTGTTTAACCACAGCATCTCAATCAGACTTTGACTAGGCAACTCCAAAACCTTCATTTTTTTTTTAAGTCATTCAGAGGCGGACTTGCTGGTGTGCTTCAGACCATTGTCCTGCTACAGAACCTAAGTACGCCTGAGCTTGAGGTTACGAACTGATGGACGTATTTTTTTAATGGATTTTCTCGTAGATCTCTTTCAATATGGTTTTCTTCATTTGTGAATAATAGCTCTCACTGTCCCAAGGTTTTACAAATTACTTTGTAACCTTTTCAAACTGATAGATGTTAATGACATGTTTTGTAGCTGCTTAATTTTCTTATTCTTTCTATTTTTTTCAGTGATTTCTTCATTCTACAGGTCTGGTAGTTATCAGGGCTGGGTTTTTTTTTTTCCAAAAAAATGACTTAGTTATTTTAGGTAATTCATGTGTGTGTGTGTCGGGGGGTTAGGTTGGTTTGGATTGTTTGTTTGTTTTTTTGTCTTAATAAATGAATTATCATTTAAAAGCTGCTTTGTATGTTTAATCAGGTTATCTTTGTCTGATATTAAACTTTGTTTAAAAAAGGTAAGTATAATAAACAGGCAAAAAGAAAAGAAAAATATGTGAAGGAGGAAATACATTTTTCACACTATACTTTATACAGTTCTGTGCTGATATACACTGAGTCCGGCAGAGGGCGCCCTCACCCTCTTTACTGAAGAGCAGCAGGACAGACTGGAGAGAGAAACTCAATCAGCCAATCTGCACTTCATTAAAACTACATTTAACACTTCATTAAAGCTCCACTGCTGCTCTCTGGAACTGCTGGAACCTCGTGGTCTATTTTAGGTTACTAAACTACCCAAGGGAAAACGTTTGAATGTGAAACGCTGTTATTTAACACAGATAAAACTACAAATATGATTCAGGCTAAAAGAGGCAGCGGGACCTTAGCCCTATCCGGATGAGATTAGTTTCTCAGGGGGACGTCTGTGAAAAATCTACTCAGTGATAAAACTCTTGAATCCAGGCTGCAATAGAAAAAACAGGAGGACCAGTGAGTTTTGGTCACATGACATCGTGTTCAGTAGCTCCTCCATTTCCACTTGCTGTTGTGTTTATGTGGATCTCCGTGGAAATGCGCGCACAAAGTGTGACAGTGGAAAAATAGCTATTTTATTAAACGCGAGGTAACGAAACTGAAAGACATGTGCGTCTGGACGGGACTAACTTCACCGGAGGACCATGGAGTTCAGGTAAAAGCTGTAGGTAATTTAGCCTGTAATTTTCCCAGAGGACGTCTGAGAAAAACACATACATGGTTATTCTGGGCAGGAATAAAATCACAGAGGTCCCCCATAAAAGATAAACTTACCCCAGGATCCCCTGAGAAACTACTCCCGTCCAGATAGGGCTTTAGCTACAGTTTTCAGCTCTGCTCATTACATGAGTCCATGTTTGTAGATAACCAGATTAACTATGCCAGATACACTGGCAAAACTCACATAAAACGTCTGTTAGTGATTACTAAACAACTGCACATACTGTATTCTTCACACTATAGGGTGCACTGGATTATTATGCGGACTATTATATTATGAGGGTGATATTAGTTAGCGATTTGTCCCATGTATCTTGTTTTAACATGGTAAACATGCAGACAACAGTCCAATATATTGTGGCGGCTCTGGGTTGGGTGTGTGGCTGCCTGTAGGCATGTTTCTGTTCTTCTGTGTGTGGGGCCTTATGTGTTTTGTTGTGCTGTGTTGCTCCAGCCTACGTAGCTGGTACCTCCCCCGTAACCTAGGGTATGGGGAGGGGCCATGCAGATGGGTGCTGTTTAGGGCACTCACCGTAAAGTAAGTGAGTAGTGAGTTTAGTCACTTGGTTCTGTTGGTAGCCTATAGAATAAAATGGTTTTAGCTCTCCCAGTCTTGTTAAAGATTGTAAGTGAGTGGCAAGCCTGTTTAATAAAAGAGCTTATGAGCATTCATCATGAGTCTCACGGGTCTTCCTTCCTCTTCCGCCACAATACTTATCTCTGAAATGCAAAAAAGCTTATGTTTAGTGAAGTAAGCTTTTAATGCTAATACTGCACCAGCAGTGCTAGCCAGGGTTAACAGCAGGCTGTAGTCACTTAGCAGAGTTAGCGGCTAATACTGATACTACTCCAGTTTTCATGCTGGACAAACTGAAAATCCTTGAGTGCAGTGTTAGCTTGCTAGTTAGCTATATCGTTTACCTTATTTGCCTAAAATGTGCTTAAATACCTAATTCAAAATCCTCGATCATTTCAACAGCTATTTTAGACACTAGTGTTGCACAGTATATCAGTACAAGAAAAGTATCTCAATACTTTGTCATTAAAAACGATAATTGTTACAACACTCTATTGCTTGGCTAGCTAGTTAGCTAGCTACAGTCTGCTGATTTACATGATAAAGATAATGCTTGAATGCCTAATTATAAACACATAATATTATAAAATATAATTTAAGTAGCTAAATATGTTTAAAACTTTGTATGAGAAGACTGAATACATAAATGAACAGTTGAATAAACCCCCAAAAAATCCCTCTAAAGTTAGCTATATAACATTAAACTCAAATACACATAAAGTCAGTGGTCAGTAAGTGTGCTTACTGGTACCTGTAAAACTATGTAATATTAAATTTATTTTGGCCTATCAGATGTCTCATACACCTAAGGGCGTAGTATATTGTGACAGCTCTATAAATTTGTAGAAATTTCTTCAGTGTTGATTATGTTGTTTAGATGTTATCACTAAAGGTGGAAGGTCTCAATATGACTGGCATGCGCTGGAGATACCCATACAGATAGATTTGGTGGTTGTCAAGGAAACAGGCTTAAATAAATGCATGGCAATGTTTGACCATTTTGTGCCTAACTTGCAGAAGGTAAATATTCATCACAAAAATGGGGAGTGGGATTTATAATTTGTGAAAGTATCAGTGATCCAGCACATCAATAATTTTTTGTCTGACCCCTCTAATCCAGTGCCATCTAATGAGCCAAACTGGTCAACCATCAGTGACATCAAAAATAACTTTTCAGAACTTTTTAGTGTAAAGAACCTGAAAACAGCATGAATGTTCTATTATGTCAGTGATATAGCACTATGCCTATAAGATAAAAGTAATGTATAAACCTATATTAAAGAGCTAGTATCATATTTTTTCTTGTATGTACAGTTTCTGGCTAGAACTGTCCATGCGAATTTCATTTGCAGAAATGTTTCAATGGCGAAGGCCTTATGATGCTATATGCCCACCTGTGGTAAAACCACTACACCCTACACATAAATGACAACTAATAAATGTGTAAAAGAATTAAATGTGACAATTTTAATAACTTTCCATGACAGCAGCTAGCTTCACTGGACTAATTCCCATAGTTTAGGGCTCATCCCCAGTTGGTAAGTGATATTTACTGTAATATAAAGTTAAAAAGCAATAAGCTATAAATATTGTATAGTTATTTAGTCTTATTTAGTTTTATTGAGATTTTTTAATCAGCAAAATAGCTAAGTCAAAAAAGCTAACAAGAAATGTTTTACAATTTGTGGCTGTTAAAATGTTAACTGATTTCTGTCTTTTCAATTAGTTTTTTCAACATTTTGTATTCTGTTCGGTTCTACTGTTTGACTGTATAATAAACTATCCTCTTAAACAACTGCTAGTTTTTAAATAACTATAACAACTACAAAACAGTTTTTTTTTCTGAAAAACTTAATTTTATTTTAGTTGATTATTTTAGGATGGTGTAGAAAAGAAATGTATCAATGTTTACATACTATAAAACACCATTACTACATTTAAAATGATGCAAGGTCTCATTTCAGTTTAAGAGATACACAAAAGCCACAAAAAACCTTGAGAGCATCCAGGAAAAATGCACCACACAACAGAAATGACTGACATTAGCTTTGTTAGGTTTGAGATGGGAGTTTATTTCCAGTTGAGAAGTGTGCAAGTTGATTGTTCTGTGTTTTTGAGTGTATCAAAAGCACTGGGAGTGTCCAGTACTGTCTGAGGGGCAGTATTAGTAAGGAAAGTGGTCTGGCTGGCAGGGGATAAATCCTGCTCTTTGTGTCAAAACATTCATTGTCTGTGTATATACATCCATATGTATAAAAAAGCAATATTTTCTTGTGATGATTTGTGCCAGCATATACACGCCAGCAAAGACAGCGTGAACATTCAATCACTGATCACAAAAAGGACTGTACCAAATGCCAAGAAATACAAAATAAAAACACTACAAACAATTAAAAACTCATCACAAGCTCATAAACAGCATTGATTTAGTCAGATAAAATGTGTTGATTGTGGGGGGGGGGGGGTGCCTGTATTGCACTAAAAGTGTAAGTGCAGGATGTTTCCTTTGGCGCAGTTTGGGAAACCTACACCATCCAGTAGGATTAAGATTATTAAAACATTCTCTTACTGGTAAGCTCTCTTACTGACCTAAACACTTAAAGGTGCCACAAAACGCATTTATTTAGTATTATATTGTTATTGTAATATTGTTCTATAATGGCTAAATACTTATATCACTCGTGTAATTTAATTAGCTCTGCTCTGATTGGCTGGTTTACAGCGAGGCACTGTGATGATAGCTTACACAGAACAGCCACAGCGCAAGTTTGTTCAAGCACTGTACTAAGAACCCTGTAATTACAGCATGTTTTCTAACGAGTCCTGTCCACACAAGACGTACAGGATATTGCTGTTCTCTGAGAAGGTAGTCCATCTAGCTAAAGGGCCTCATCTGAAATCATGCTAGGCTAGAGTTAGCTTTTAGCATAGCATGGATTGAACTCTATCAACCAAAGCAGGATTATTAGGTCCGTAATACCCTTAGCAACCCATAGTTGTCAGTCTTCAGTCTTAAGGTGATATGCACGGTCACCAGTATTACTGACAGACAGGCGGTATGATTGTCTCAGAAAACTGACCACACAAGCACCTTATTCTCAGGAAGTGGCCACTGCATCAACGCTGGTGTGTGTAAAGATTAATTGGTCAAGAATATTATGTAAAAGTTTTCTTTCTTAACTATGCCAAAGCAAATGGCGTTTTACATTCTATGGCACCTTTACAAAAAGGGAATTTCATTCTTTTTTAAAATTCTTCTGCATAATAAAACAGTTGAGATACAAAGAACGTTGGATAGAGTGGTTTGGTGTGAAACATTCAAGAGAAACATGCACAGAAAGAATTATTTATCAAGAAAATCTGTGTAAACTCCCAATATTTTTTCAGTGGCTGGAGGCCAACACTGTACGTAACCCCGCACTTTAGTTAATCTTCAAAATCTCTGTTTTTCAGCTACAATTCGAGATACTAGCTGTACAAGGCTAGCATGGTAACATTAGCTTAGGTTACACAGCTTTAGCATTTGTTTGTTTATCAAACATCTGGCTGCCTTGTTCTGTGTAAAATTTAACCCAGGTTCTGTTACAATATAGCTTTAAATTAAAAGGCTTTATGTTGCATTGTGATTGTTCGCTTATCATTAGTTTGTTTAATTAACATTTCTCCTGCATCACTTGTTTCATAGTGAGTTTAATCATTGCAATTTCATGGTTCTTAAAACTGAAGGAGTACCAGGCCACAGCATTAGTGGTAACAGTGGAACCATTGACAAATTTAAAAGCTCTTAAAAGCTCCCTCGCAGAAAGTAATTACACCAAATGTTGAAAAATGCACTGCCTGAAGGCAGACACTATTTTACCAGATTTTAGAGAAATTATTGGTCTAAACCATAATTTTGAAAAAGGGGTAAACATAGGGTGTATGTCAAAGATACATTTAGGTTCACATATGGTTTAGCTTAATACATAATATGGCTATATTTGTGTTGTAGAAATGGTAACAACTAGTTAGCAAGTGGATCATCATTACTGTCAAAACGTTTCATTATAGTGAACAATTTCACACCAAACCCCACTCTGAATTTTATCCATTTCAAATATTGAATTATACAGGGAAGTTTGAAATTTGCAGAATTTTCCTTTAACAAAATGTTGAAATCTATTCTTTGCAGTGTTTTCTGGAATGACTAGACGCAAAGCTAACCTAGCTAGTTTATCCTGCCTTTTTATACTGTAGAAGCTTTAAAGCTATTATCTAAAGCTGCCCAAAATAGCTTTTAACACTTAATGGAACAATGTGATGTGTTTGTTTATTTTAGGGGTGTCCAGTCTTCTCCGTACTGGTACGGTGTAGCTGCAGGTTTTCAATCTAAACAACCAGCGGCACAAATGATTCCAATTGTTTGATCAGTTTTCAGTCTGCAAACAACTGTTCAGATGTGCTTTTGCTTGGCGAGAATGAAAACCTGCAGGCACACTTAGGTTAAACTGGACATCCCACACTTAGTATACAATGTTATAATACCTTCACTAGCAAGCCAATGTCTTTTCTTTAATACAGAAAAGAAAAATTGATAAATGGGTGAGTGTGTTTTGCTCTTGTGCTACGTTCTCGGCCGAACTATTACAGGCCTCGTGTTAGCTGGCGTAATCACTAACCAGGAAACTAAAGGTGTGTATCATTTTTCTCCTTTAGAAACATTAAGAGCATTTTAAAGACCCCTAGTATCTTATCCTGTGGTAAACAACCAACATTTCAAACACACTTATGGTTTCGTGTGGACATTTCTGAACATGGCTGTGTACCCCCAAGTTTCGCTGAGCGTGCTCACTAGAATTTCCTTACTAATGTAATGTAGTGAAGTGAAGAAATGTGTAAACTAAAACGTTAATTTTAAAATAAACAATTTGAAAATGTAAACATAAAAACAGCGTAACAGCATATTTTAAAAGGGAATATAAATCCCAACGAATCCCATCAAAACCCAACTCACATTCACTGTCCATTTGCTCTTAAAGAAAAATGCCTGTTACTTCAAATCACTGCCACATGAAATGAACCTCCAACAGAGATGGAAACTTAAATATACAAACACTGTCTCTCTCTGTTCTGTTAGCATACAGGCTATACTGAAAATAACAATTGTCAAATGGATACGTATAATCAAGTCAAACAAACGTTCAGAACAAAAAAACAGAAAAAAAGCTCTATATCTGGTCAACAATGATCATAAACACAACTGCTACATGTATGCAAAACAACATGGCTTCTAAACTGAAAAATAAAAACAATGGTGGAAAAGAAAATCAACATCTACACATTTTCTAAAATATATTAGCTTATCTGTAGAGAACAGCAAAACTGTGTGGGAGGACAGACGTGTATACAAATCAAGAATGGTCAGTAAACATCCAGCTGTGTCTTTGGTGATGAGATCTACATCTTTTTTTTTTTTTTTTTGAATGAAGAAAAAAAAAGACAAAAAATATGATTGTTCACATGGTACGTTTAGGGGTTGCTGTGGAGAACCCCCCTTCCAGTTCTGCCCTCCGACTCTTGGCTGGGATTTCTCTTGGGTTCTCGGACTGGTCAGAACGAAGATGGGGTATACCCTGGGTGATTCCAACTGGTCGACTCTTCCACTGCGTTGCTGATGGTGGATTACTGTAAGGGTACAGGGCATCGCCTCCACCGGCCATTACATCTCCTTCAGCAGCTACTCTGCCAGTACTCGCTGAGCTGCCACTGTGAGAGGAGGCCTGTAGGGGGAGGTGTGAGGGTCTGACTGTTGATTGACGGTTAGAAGAACAGCTTGACATTGTTTCCATCCAATGACTGCCTTGGGAGAACTTTTGCTGCTGCTGTGAAGAAAGACTTGCTTTCTGGGAGGATTCAAATACACAAGCACGCCCCTGCCTCCAACCATCTCCATGATCCCTTGCTGGATGCCGTGGTAGCGCCATGTCACAACAGCCCCCTGTTTCCGGGTTATTTTTCTTGTGGTGGAAAAAGGGAGCCATCTTTTGACCATGTGATGCTACTGATGCGTAAAGCTCGCTGGTGTGGAACTCCAAACTATCTGTATCCAGAGAGCGGCTACGGCGGTTAAGTGCTAGCGGAGCGGGAATGGGAGGGCATGGCCGGCCCAGGCTAAGGTGCCGAGGAAGGCTTGTGATGCCCCAAGCATTGCTGAACAACAAGCTCTGCTCATAGGCATCAAAGGTTCTTTGATCACACTCAGCAAAGGCATCCTGCTGCAGGTAGCAGCCGTCATCCTCAAACGGCTCATAAGGGGAAGTTAACTCCTCCTCTGCCTCAACAAGCTCTGTTTGCTGTTCGCATTCACCCTCGTTTTCCATATCAACCACATCAAACGTAACAATGGCAGGAAGAGCACTCAGGCTTGGCCCAAAAGGTGAGCTGGATTCTGAACCATCTAAGCTCTCTGTAGAGTTGCGGTACAGTCGAGTGTTTTTGGTGAAATCTACCAAGGCTTGTGAGAAACAGACCATGAGCTCCTCTTGGGACTGGCTGCGGCCTCCGCTCGGTGGTAAGGAGCTGCCATTCGATGCTTCGCAGCGTTCTTGCTCAGGATACAGGACCATGTCTTGAGGAGGACTAGGTGTCTTTGAGACTTGCGGGCTACACCTTGAATCAGCTTTAGGTCTGTATAAAGGTTTGTGCGTGAGCTGAGACCCGCTGTGAGACAAAGCCTCCTTTATGACTTGGCCTCCTTGCGCTGATCTGGCACCATGCTGATGGAGCCCTTCCTCAGCTGAGCTTTTGCAGGTATCCTCAATATTTGACTCACTATAAAAGCAATCCCCACTATACAGATCTTTGGATGGACTTCTCAGGTTCTGCAACTCACAGCACAGCAAGGCATGCTGTATCTTACCGAGTCGTTCCTCCTCGGTCTCCATTGCGCCAGTTTCCAGTGCATACAGCAGGTCTCCTTTACCTTTGCTGCCCTGCAAGGGAGCTCCCAAGAATCCGTGACTGTCTTTCGAGGGAAGAGGTGGACTAAGCAATCGGTCATCTGGCTCAAAAAGTTCATAAAGGGCATCGCCACTATAGCTGTCCCGTGGAAGCCTTTCTTGCCGCGGACGTTCCCTTGTTTCCTCATCAGCTCCCGGTGTGGTGGAATCGTAGTACCCCTCGTCACTGTTAGGAACAGACTCTTGACGGTCACTCTGTGGGGTTAGAAGGTCAGTAGGAGTAAGGGCTGTTTCTGTGCCCCCCAAAAAGCTAGTGCTGGTGTTGCCACTGCTGCTTGTAGTGGCAGTATGAAATGTGCTGATTGGCTGATCAGGTGTGATTGACAAGCTGTCAGTCTGCTCTGATGGTAGGTAGCAGACCTCGTTGCCAGTATCTGACTCCCAAAGACTGTGTAGATAATCACTGTCCACTTCATCTGGAGTTGCCATCTCCTCTCCGCCTCCCTGATAAGTAATAAGGCAAGAGCTGCGTTTGCCAGCATTGCGACTTCCCCTCTCCCCTGAAACTGAACTCTCAGCAACACTGACATCATCCTGGTCTGCAATTATGTCCCCACAACCAGTAAGAGAGTCAAAGCTCTTCAAAGAAGACACATCGCCAAAGATCATATTCACATTGTCAGAGGAGGCAGACATTGTAGGTAACTCGCCCTCAGGCACGTCAGCATTTAGCTCAGCCAGGCGAGCCATCTCAGAGTCAGCAGATAACGGCTGGCGATATGTAGACAATCTGGCCTTTCTCTTTCTTTCCTCTTCCTCCTCCTTATCATCATCTTTTCTTTCATCTCTCCTCGTGTCTCCTTCCTCTGCCTCACCCACCTTCCCCTTGCTCCGTCGTTTCTCAGGCACTAGAGTTTCGTCCTTTGTACATTCGTCGGCTGCAGAAGCAGACGGCTTTTCAGAATTGCTGCCATTATCTGCAATAGGCACAACTGGTTCCAAGACCTTGCCCAGACGACCATCACCAGCATCGCTGAGACGGCCAGCATTCTGCTGAGTAGCAGGCACTGTTTCACCCAATGACATTTCAAACATCTCATTTTTATCCAGTTCAACATGTTTGTTTTTTCGGTGTCTTCTAATGCTGCTAAACAGACCTCTAAGGCCTCTTCTTTGTCGTGGGAGGGACTGCGACTTTGCAAGACCTTCACGCATTTTTTGTGACTCACTCGAGCCATTCGGGTTGTGGAACTCAAAGTCTGCCGAAGTTATATCACCACTCCCCCTGATGCTTTCTTCCCAGCATCCTCTGCTCACGCCATCATACGTCTGGCTCTTGGTTACACCTGTTTTGGATGAGCCCCTTCCTTGTCCTTTTCCCCGTCCTCCAAAGAAGCTTGGGAGCATACAGATGCTCTTACGACCTCCAAAAAACCTAAATGCAGTCTTCTTTAGCTTCCCCGTTGGTGATGTCTGGGACTGCTGAGGATCAGGGGATACGGAGTCTGATGGTGGCCCACCGGCCGCACCAACCACCTCACTTCCCGCTAAGGTCTCCATGACAACTCAGGAAATCACTGCTAGAGTGGTGTACTCATGACAAGGTACACTCTGTTCCAGGTCCAAATGCAAGGTTGCTGTGAAAGAGTGCACTAAACACACTCTTTGCCATGTCACACCTAAAAGGCAAGCAAAGACACAATTAGGCTGACTGAACAGTAACTGCTTAATACTCATGTCTGTCCTAGTCAAAGACTTGATGAAACACCAACCACATGTCAAGAGGAAGTCTGGACTCAACCCCTCCTTATAAGTTTATCATAAATTTGCAAAGCTTAACTGCTGTAGGCTGAAGTACAAATAAACTATTGTAGAAAGAACAGGTGACAACATGTAAATGTATTGGTTTCATGTATTTAAAAACTAATTATTAGATTCATTAGATTATTCTGTGAACAGTCCAAACGTTAAAATAATAGGTCCCTTTAATTGCTGTTTTCTACAAATCTCAAGAGACATAAATCACAAATTTTGGAAATACAAAAATCAATTAACATTATTCAGCTCAGAGTGTGTGACTGACTTTTTATCTGGTAACTGAAAGGATAGTAAAAAGCAGCTTCCCACACTTCTCAGTTTAAGTGTTAGCAGCTGAAGAGCCCCCATATTGGATCTGTGGGCTAACAAAGCACATGACTAGGAGTAGAAAGCACTGGTCAATTAAAATTCATCAGTCAAAGACAGTAGATATTTTACAATGGACTCAGATTTTTACAAATATATTTTTTATGACACATAATCCAAATATTCAGTTAATACAATATAAAACTATTTATAGAACACATATTACACAAGATAAGATGTTTAAAATGAAACTCTCCGAATCAGATATTTGTAGGCAATGCTCACAAGACGTGAAGGACACCTATTTTCATGCAATTTGGCTCTGCACACCAGTCAGAAAATTCTGGACAGAGGTGGTTGGATACCTTTCAGACTTAACAGACACTATTATACCACTTTTACCTTCTTTATGCTTACTCGGAGATGATACGGTTTTGGAACTGTCAGAAGTAAGCAAAAAGAAAAAAATCCCAATATTGGTCGCACTAACTATAGCTAAAAAAACAATCTTATTACATTGGAAGTCAAAACAAAACATTACAAGAACACAGTGGTTAAATCTTTTAATAGACTACATATCATTAGAAAAAATTGTTTCACTTACAAAACACAGTCAACAGCAGTTTAGTAGTATTTGGAGCCCCATTATGAAATCTATAATACTATAAGTGAGCTGATGCCACAGCATAGTACTTTAAAAACCATAACCCCCCTATAAACAAATATCATTATTATTATATATATATATTTTTTTTCTCCTTTTTTCTCCTTTTTTCCTTTTCCTCTTTCTTAATATATGTCCTCCCTTAAGAGTAATGCAATTTTGCAGAGTGAAATAAAGTATTAGACCTCCAATGAGGGGGGGTGGTGGCGGGTAAAAAAAAAATAAATAAAAAAAAAATAAAATAAAATAAAATAAAATTCATACTAATGGAAGTGGACGAAAGAACAAATAGTCTACACAGCAAGCAAAGCAGCACAATAAACTGACAAATGTCACTTAGACAAAGACTTTTTTTTATATAATACAGGCAAGAATTTAGACCTTGATATTTAGTATATGTTTGGTCACATCAATTTGATTAACTGGACCGCTTTTAAATTATTTTAAAACCTTCAATCTCCAAAATGGCAACTGTACAGAAAAAGCACAATTTTTAACATTTAATAGTAGACAAAGTACAAATGTTGAATTGCAAGTAATTCTAAAGCATTTCCATTGATCCATTCATCATGATATTTTGACCATCCTTCATAAAATTAACCCATAATTAACATAAATCAAGTGAGCTGCTAGTGAAAATGAACAAATCCATATTGTCTGGGGTTCACAGACAGATCAGCAAACAATCTGTGTTCTTCTAAATGTATTCTTCTAATCAAACTGTTTACACATTTACTTATCAATGGCACATTCTGACCACTGACTGAATAAACCCAAATAAACAAAGTCAGTGATCAGTGAATGTTTACTGTAAAACTCTATATAACATTAGAATAAACCTAAATAAACATTAAATTAGTTATCACTGAGTGTTTACTCTAAAACTTTAAATAGAATTAGAATAAACCTAAATAAACATAGTCAGTGATCATTGAGCGTTTTCTGTAAAACTTTATATAACATTAGAATAAGCTAAATAAACATAAAGTCAGTGGTTAGTGAGCATTTACCCTACAACTCTATATAATATTAGAATAAACCTAAATAAACATAAAGCCAGTGATCAGTGAGTGTTTCTCTGTAATTAACTCTATATAACATTAGAATAAAAACAAATAATCTTTCAGTTTTTTCAGGACTTTCTAAGACGTCTATAATACAAAAATCAAAGACTTTTTTAAACTGATAAGAACATAGGAGATTAGGCTGTATGTTGGGCTCTGGGGGGGGGGGGGGTTATAGCCTCATTCTTAATCCTTAAAAGAGTATGCATAAAAATCATAGACCGAGGTCAAACATGAGTCAAAATATTTCCAAAAAATGTAATTTTAGGCCAGCTGACTATAGTCTGAATTTGGCATTGTGCTGGAGGAGTATTGTCTTAGCTAGAGTAGACAGGCAACAGATTGTAGCTAGCTACTACAGCGAAAATAGAAACCCAGCTCCTAATATTTACATTCGTTATCTAAAGCTAGCTAAATCAGTCATGCGGTTAACCTAGGCTACACTCACTGCAGAAGACAGATGGATTGTTTAGCTAACAGTTATTGCTCATATTAGACAGAGCTGTAAAAGCCTGAATTATCCACACTGAGCTACAAAGGGTTTGTATTTCACAACAAGTTGGTAACGTTAGCTAGTAGAGGTAGGTTAGCTGTCATGTTAGCTAGTTAGAGCTCACAGCTAATCGGGCCAATACTATAAACCTAGAAATAGAGTGATATATTAAACAGAATAGAAAGCTTTAGCTGGTAGTTAATACTGTTTCAGACCCTAAAGTCGCAGTTAAAAGCAGCTAAATTGAGTGTTAGGTTAGTGAGAGCAGCAGCAGCTCCGCTCAGAAACCCTCAGCTCCAGCCCTCAGCGCCCGCTAGCAGGCTAACCGCTAACAGGCTAACCCCAGCCCCCGCTGGTTCAGTACCGGAGCTCTGGAGCCCGGTTTAGCTTTTGCCTCTCAACTAAACCGCAGTAAATCACAGAAGCGAGCTCTGTGAGCTGAATGCAGGCTGATATTCACTTACTTCACTGTCCCATTGCTCGTGTGAATGCAGGCTGTTAGCCAGTTAGCATCAATCTGTGCAGCACTGAGGGGGGGAAAAGAGCTCTCTGCCGTCTGGAGCCACTTTGTTCGGGCGGTCTAGCCGAACTGCACCTTGGGAAATGTAGTTGTAAACACCTGAACGCTTCGTTCCTCACATCACCGATTTTACAGGGAGCAGGTTTTATCACCCACTTTAACAGATATCACTTTATCAGAGTTCACGTTTAGCTATAACCACATTAAATGAATACATAAATAAATAAATATACATTCTGAAGTCAAAATGCAAATAATTTTCATTTCTTAAAAATTTAATGCAGTTTTTATCCAACAAGTGGAAATTGAATGGCAAAAGGCAAAAGGCAAAAAAAAAACACTTAATGTGACATAAAACTGGGTTTGGAGCATTTCTGTTGAGAAATGTATCATTAAATACAAAAAAGATGCAGAGCTTTCAGACCTCAAATAATGCAAAGAAAAAAGTTTATATTAATAACGTTTTAAGAGTTCAGAAATCAATATTTGGTGTAATAACCCAGTTTTTTATGAAAGTTTTGGCATGTTTTCATCCACCAGTCTTACACACTGCTTTTGGATAACTTTATGCCACTCCTGGTGCAACAATTCAAGCAGTTCAGCTTGGTTTGATGACTTGTGATCATTCATTTTCCTCTTGATTATTTTCCTGACGTTTTTTTATTTGGTAAAATAAAAAAGTTGTCTTTTATTTTTTTCCAGAGCTGTATGTATAATCATTTGTAGGGTTGTGCGATATGACGATATATTTAGTTATGAAGATAGAAAAAAGTATTTAATATTACGCTCTATGATGTATACACCAATACAGCAGCCTTTTAGCTGCCTGGCGACAAGCAGTAACTCTGAACACGAGACTGAATGCCTCTCACTGGCTGCATCCAGATACTTTTGCTACTCCTTCTCTCCTACCCCAGAAAAAGGTGAAGGAATGAAGGAGAGGAGGGGGAGGAATGGAGAAAAGTACCAGTAGGAAATAGGACAGCTGAGCCCTTTCAGATAGGATGTTGACTAAAGCTTAAACTCCTATTCATTGCAGAGAAAATACAATTTTTAACATTTAATGAAATATTGCTCAATCAAACAAAAGTGGAAGCCTTGTGTTATTTATTTTATGTATTATTTTTTACATCTACACATGTCAAAAAATAAATGAATTAATAAGTAATTAATTTGATTTAAAAAAAGTGTTCTCAGGTGCTTTGTGGGCGTGGCCACAGTGATATCACTCCAAAATCTTTAAAACAATTCCTGGGTAGGCTACTGTGGTGTGTCCTCGGTTGGAAGCCTCTTGGAGAGAATTTTAGTATATATTTTTTTTAATCCTTCAGTATTCTGACTCGTGGCACGATAGCGCCATGAAATCAGTTTCCTGCTCACAGAGGAGAGGAGGAAGATCGGTAGGTAAAAGGAGGTACTTTTGGGGTTTCTGGATGCAGCCAATCCTGCACGCTTAGAATATAATGCAATAAAAGCTAGTAATGTGGGTGATATGTGTAGATATGCAATACGTTTAACTTTTGGAGACCTATTTTCGGCATAACTAATTGCTGTAATTTAAGACTTGATTTCCATATAATAAAACAGATCAAATATAAGCAGAACAATTCACAGTCGGTTTGGTGTGAGAATTGTACATGATGGTGGTATTTGGTGAACACAACTTTTTATATTATATAAATACTGTCTGATACCCGAGGCACTGGTTTACACCGTTTAAAGAAAATTTTAGGTCTAAAACAATAAATGAATCTATTTATGGCTTATCTATTCATCCATTCTTATTTTCTGCTGGTATTTTACCCTTTTCAACATTCTGTATTTACCTCAGAAGGCCAGTTTTGGCCATATTACAGTTTTGCATAGAAAATAAAATAGATATATTTGTCAAATATGAGCCAGATACTTACTCTACAGTGACAAACTTCACTTAGAATGTGTTTATCTTGAACGCAGAATTATACAGAGAATTTTAAACATTGTTGGAGTTTCTCCTTTAATGATCAGGCTTGACACATATTCCAGGGTGTAAACTGACACACATAATGAGGAGTCGATCTGTATGGAGTGTTCCAGTCAGTACTCTTTATTTACAATGCTCTCACTGTAGTCTCACTGTATGTGTTTGTGTATGTGTGTGTGTGTGTGTGTGCGTGTGTGTGTGGCAGATCCTGAAGGCACAGCTGAGTGTGTCAAGTGGTCACTGCGAGATGCTGCAGTTCATAGGTTTGTGTTTGAGATAGTTTAAAAGTCTTGGAGGCACGTCCAGAGAGTCTAGATCTTGAATCCTGTTCACCTGCTTCAGGTGTCTGCGGATAGATAGCCTACACTGAGACACCAACGACCGAGGACAGCCTGAGAAAGAGAAAGAGATGGGGAGAGAGAATTAAACAGTGTTGACAAACAACATACTAATCATAGGCTCTACTCATTTCTTCTAGCTCATCTTTTCTTTCTTTTAATTTTCTTTTAGTACAAATTGCTCTCTCTCTCTCTCTCTTACTTACACTTTAATCACTTATTTTCCTCCTGCATATATCCTTCTCTTTTCTTTCTCCTTCCCTCTTTCCTCCTGTATGCCCCCCCTTGTACCTTCATACTCTTAACATCCTCTCTTTAATTCACTTCTGCATACTTACTTATTTTTCTCCCTCCTTCACACCTTGCTCTATATTTTCACACTTTCATCCCTCATTTTCCTCCTGCACATCTCTTTCCTTTTTCCTTCCTCTTTTCCCCTCTTTTGTGCTTTTCATTTTTTTTTTCATTCCTTCATTTCTTCCTGTATAAATTCTTCTCCTCTTTAATATTTTCTCTTCCTTTTTTATACCTTGCTCCAACTTTTCACTTTTTGATTCATTATTTTTCTACTGCATACATCTTTCTCTTCACTTTCCTTTTACCATCCCTCTTTTCCCCTCCTTCATACTTTGTTCTAACTTTCCACTTTCTTTTCTTCTTTCCTTTCCCCCATCCACACTTTGCTCCGGCTTTCCACTCTTTCATCCATTATTTTGCTACTAAATACCTCCTTCTCTTTTTTCTCCTGTCTGCCTCCTTCTCTTTTTTCCTTTTTCCTTCCCCATTTTCTCCTCATTCTTTTACTCTCACTCTCTTCTTTCTCTTTCTTCCCATCCCTCCTGGTTACCTCTCTCTTTCAGCAGCAGTTCCAGAGCCTCGTTCTGCTTGGTGCTCTTCTCTATGATCAGTGTGGGCAGGTAGACATTAGCTCCGAACTCGATCAGCAGTCTGATGAAATCTACACTGCAGCCGTGTCTCAGGCACATCTCCAGCACTGTCTTCCTGGCCGGCATGGCCCTGGTGGACGACTTGTCGTCCGGCCAGTTGTAGTTGGGGTCGGCTCCATAAAGCAGGAGGATCCTAAAGCAGTCCAGGTGGCCATAGACGGCTGCCAGGTAGAGCGGCCCGCTGCAAACAGCCACTCCAGATGTCCACAGTGTGACCTTGGACCTGGCGTTGACCTCTGCACCGTGCCGGAGGAGGTGGCGGAGGATTTCAGCATCCCCCTCACGGGCGGCTGTTAGCACAGGAGAGCCGGCATTGCGTAGGTTACCATTGGGGTCAGCACCAGCACGCAGCAGAGCCAGAACACAGCCCAGATACCGTCCACAAACAGCGGAGAACAGCGGCGTCTGAGCTTTCACATCCACGCTGTCCACCTCCGCGCCGTGGGCCAGCAGCAGCTGCAGGCACCGCAGGTGACCTAAACACACAAACACACACTTTAATTGGTTTAATCGGATACTTTAATGGAATTACAGTGAACTCTGATTTAAGACTCTCTTCATCCCTCAGGATTGAACAGGCAGTACTGAACAGTACTGTGCCTTTCAAGGGCACATTTTTTTTATTAATAACCTTAAAACTCTATTTACACACTAAAATAAGAAAGAAAAAGTATTATAGTAGTAGCATCATAAGTTTCATGTTTGCTATTGTCCCTTTCTTTCCTCAATGAATGACTAATAAAAAAAAGTAAGGTAAACTGGTAAACTGTATGCAAATGAGCTCTGTTCTAGAGCACCTTGTTAAAAAACAGACTAAATAAATAAATAAAAATACCAATACAAAATCTGTCTCTCCACCAATATAGCTTTTCTAAATAAAAAAAATGGGTAGAATTACTGGAAAGATGGAACTCATGTAAACAACAAGTTCAAGGGACAATACTTGTAATTAGGTTATTATTAGTACAAACTGACTTGGACTCCATAAATGACTGTTATCAACTAAATAAAAAATGAGAGAAAAAAAAAAGAAAGAGAGACCGAAAAAGAAAGCACCTTCATGTTTGTGACACCATAACCAAATTGACCTTTAAAATGATAAGCTCAATTTTCACATTCGCACTGGTGAGTAAACAGTTGAAAGAGTAAACAGTAAACAAGTCAACTCAAGTTAAGGATATTTCTTTAATGCTTTTAGTGCTTAGCTTTAAGGAGATCCAGGTCTGAGCCCCAAGTAAGTGAGCCAGAGGAACAGCTCCCTCACAGCGATCAGAAGAGCGCGTACCTTTGGAGGCGGCCATGCGTAAAGGTGTGCTGGGAAGTCCCCAGCCGCTGCACTGGTTGATGCACTTCCTGTAGCGCTCCTGTGACAGCAGCTCCTCCAGCAGGAGGTGGTCATCGTTGGCCGCTGCACAGTTCAGTTCCAAACTCTCAGCTGCGTAGTCATCCTCCTCCGCCGGGCGCAGCTGCAGCATGGACCTGACCTGCAGGAAGATGTGGAGAACAACAGAAACAGAAGGATGAACAGAACTGCATTCCTATTTATTTTAAAAGTCCAATTACTTAAATCTATAGTTTGAATCAGTGTATTACACAAAGATGTCAAAAGTATTCACATTCATTACTCAGGTAAAATTACAGATACTAGGGTTTAAAATACTTCTCTATAAGTTAAAGTATCAACTCAAGCTTTTTACTCAAGTAAAAGTGTAAAAGTACTGGTTTCAAAACTAGTTAAAATATAAAAGTAAAAATAATGTAAGAGGAAAAAATTCCATTAAACAATTTTCTTCTAAAAGCCATAATGAAAATAATGTTATAATAAAATGTTAATGTTGATAAATGTGGAATGCACTAGGCTTCCTGTTTCAGCCACATATATGACCACTGAAAATGAATGCATTTTAATAAATTTAAATATATCAAAGAAGCTAAGTTAATTTTCATACTAGACTACATACACTGGCCAAAAAAAGGTGCCACCTGGATTTAACTAAGTAACTGATCTGGTGTTGCTGCAGTTGGTCACGTCTGGGTTCAGCAACAGTATGTGCTGAAAGAATGAGGTCAGCTGACTACCTGAATATACTGAATATAGACCAGGTTATTCCATCAATGATTTTTTTCTTCCCTGATCATACGGACATATTCCGAAATGACAATAGCAGAATTCACGGATCTGTAATTGTAAAAGAGTGATTCAGGGAGCATAAGATCATCATTTTCACACATGGACCACAGAGTCCAAACCTTAACCCCATTGAGAATCTTTGGGATGTGCTGGAGAAGGCTTTGTGCAGTGGTCAGACTCTACCATCATTAATTCTGCAAGATCTTGGTAAAAATATATGCAACACTGGATTTAAATAAATCTTGTGAAGTTGCAGAAGCTTACTGAAACAATGCCACTGCGAATATGTACCAAAATCAACAAAATATTAGTGTTTTTTTTTTTTGGTGGTGACTTTTTTTGGGCCAGGCAGTGTACATTTGCTATGTTCTTGTTGAAGTGTGTCATGATGTTCAGGTGAGATGGATTGCATATAAACCAACAAGGTGTCAGAATGGTAACGTTATATGTTTATACTTCTCATTCGACCACAATGAGATTCACTGTATCCAGATGGAGCAATTTATCTGGATACAGTTTTTTTGAACAATGAGAAGCCAGAATGAAAACAATCTAAAATATTTCAGTAGTCAATTTTTGGTGAATACTTTGTTGTCATTTCTTTGCAAGTTGTTTTGTATGGAAACCCATTCCCACCACCTAAAATAATCCAATAATACCCGCAGATTTGTTTCTTCTTTTTAAGTAAACTAATAAAAATCCAGCACATTGAAGCCAATTGCGGGAATTGGCTTCAATAGTTCTGGACACAACATTTCCCTCAATTATTCTTCCACAACAGGAACTAGTTAAGTTAGCTAGCTAAGCTAAGCTAGTTAGCCTAGCTATGTCAAAATACCTGGTTAGCCGTTTCACCTGGAGGAGGGGGTTACGATAATTATCAATTCTAAATCATTATCCATCATTTCTGGCCTGCATCTTGTAAGTGACAGATTTTTATAACTTACCTAATAATTTCCCTCTAACTCTCCTTCTCTAAGCATGAAATAGCTCGATATAAAATCCAGCCAGCCTGTTCTCCAGGCAGCTAACACTAGCTAACAGTAACGGGGAGACCAGGCTGAAGAAGTACAAAATCCACATTTTAAACGAATTATAACCAAATTAAATAAAACCTCCTAAAACTCGAAAGCGGACCAGTCTGTATATTTAATATAAACACCTCTCTGATGTTCAGCGTTTAACTGTTGGATAATAAGTGTCTAGTCATCTGATGTAAACAAACAGCACAAACTCGGCCAGTCAGGCTCTAACAGAGCTTCCTGTGCTCCTGTTTCATTTTTAACCGGGTCAGACACAAAGCTCAGAGCAGAAACACACTATACACGTTCTCTAAATGTCAGAAACCTGCCATAAAAACGCTATTTTTAGCTAAAACAGTCGAATTTTGGTTCGCCTGCCTCAAGGACACTCACCGGCTAGTCGCAGCTGGGACGATTCTGATTGGCAGAGTTCATCACGTGGTCAAGCAGCAATGGGGGGGGACGGGGGGGGGACTTTTATTTTGTTAAAAGAAATGCACCCTTTTCATGCTTTTTTTAAACGCTGAATTTATTCGATGACAAAACAAATGAATGCAAATATAAAAACATTAAAAAAAACAGTGCAACCAACAAATTAAACAGTGTGCAACTTGGAAATACATGGACATACATAAAAAAAATGCCAAAAGAATTTTTAAAGCCAAGAAACATTATCTGATAAAAATATATGAAAAGTGTATTAAAATACGAACTGACAATACCAAGAGTAAATAAACAAAAACAACAATTGAAGTAAAAAATATAAAAGTATAAATTTTTGCATTTCAAAACGAAACACATCACCTGAAAAAAAAATAACTAAATAAGCAGAAATTAAACACATTTTTTTTTCATCTATTGCTTTAAAAACGAATTAATCAATTCCATTTTTTCAAAGCCAACCCCACCCCCTCGTTTACAAAATATGCAAGGCATGCCTCATCCAACAACTACACCTACAGTGAATAACATTCTGTACATGCTTTCGGGAATTATTGATCATATAAAATTTATATTTTTTGGTCAAATAAACAACTGTTTGGACTGAGTGCATTCTCAAAACACTCCATTAACCATTAACAGGACAAGTGCATAACATTGCTGGCTATGGCTATTGCTAGCAATAGGGGAACCTACTCAGTACTAGGCAGGCTTTAAATGCTAAATGTAGGCATTGTAAAATAAACTGAGGTGTGTGTTACAGTCTCTCATGGTGCGGCTCCTATACTAATAAAGATGCTTATTGCAGTTTTAAAATTCCTTTTTCTCCTTTTGGCTCAAATACAGTAAAGAGATTAATTGCATTTATCAGCTGTTCCCTTTGTAAAATAAATGTGAGAATAAACAAACAGTAATAATTAAAAAGTGCAAATAGAGTGATCACATACAGGGTTTTCCCTCTCAAGCCTTTTGTGCAACTTTTAAACATCAGAAGTAATCTGGCAAATGTATTGCTTAAAATATAACACACTAATTTTCCCTTTCATAGTAAATATGTATTAAAAAATGATTAATAAAAAATGCAGCTTTAAAAAATAAAACATATAAGAAAAACAGCAATGGCTCAAAACAAACTGATATTAGGGCCTGATATTTGGTCTAAAATTGACAATCCAAATGTTTATCACTACTGGCAGGATTTTGTTTTACTGTTTTTGGCTGCAGCATCAGTAGAATTACTACCCCTTTTTGGATAATTTTTAGCTTTGCATATAAAAAATAGAAGTGCTAATTAACAGCAACCAAACCACATAGGCTCTTGGTGGCTCTGCTCCAGTGCTTAGAACAAAATCAAAATCTGGCTTGGAGGTCTGAGTATAATTTGTGTAGTACAATTGTTTTATTTTAGTTTGTGTTCTCTCTGTCTAGTATATTTTTGGTGCATTTAAAATAGCTCTGGAGTCTAGGGAGTTGGTAAACATGGCCCTACAATAGAACCAGAAATGAAGTTCAGCAAGACAACAGTTGCATTTAATGAGTGGGAAATGCTGTGTTGACAAGAAAATGCCCTGTGTTACATGATGTGTCAACACTTTACTGTAAAAAAAGACAACAAATGCTATCTTGCATTTTGTGCCTTACTACATTAATTTTTTTTTAAATGGGTAAAAACACAAAGAACTGCACTGTCTAGTTATTTTACAGCTTTTCAGTACCCTAACCCCTTTCAGTGTTCTTGAATAATGAATAAATTATACTAATACAAGTTTTTTTAACCTCAGTTTGGGACCACCAGTACTTCCTGGCATCCCACTATTAGCCAGTCTGCACTGCTTTGCACACAGTTACTGACTAGTAATACAAGTTATGAGGCATACATGGGTTATCAATCCTGAATAAAGAAAATGGTCTATTATTCAGGGTACTGGTTAAGTGGCAGTGGCAAATAATGTTGCCACATGACAACCAAAAAGTACCTATTTTTATAAAATTTTATCCTATTCATTATGGTGTATGAAAAACAGATATTTAATAGTTAATACTAATGGTAGTGAATTTTCTAACCCCTGCCAGTAAAGGAACTAACAGCTAAGCATAAAAGGGTGGATGTTTTTTTTGCTTCTAGTTCAATTGCAAAAATACACTCAATAAACACTGATAGTGTGTTGGAGTTATTTAAACATCCTTGTTCCTCCAACACTTGGTAAGAAACCAGAGGGTTTACAGTGCGCAGCTGCACCAGTCTTTATATCATTTAATTCTAATAGTTTGTGTTGATTATTTAAGTTTTAAATGATGTTTTTGCAGCCAGATTGGTCAGTAAACAGTGATTCAATATTAAAGTAAATTGAAATCTAAAATATACATATAAAATTATGCTGGCTGACATCAGACTTTCCAGCCCCCTGAATTTGGTATTTGTAAAAATGTTATACAGGGTATGAGCAGATTTTATCAGTAAAGCAGTGAATGAAGGCAGTAAACAGTCTTTTGCAGTTTTCTAAGTCATTACAAGATTCTGTTCAATTCTGTTTGATCGTTAAGCCCTTGCTTTTGCACTCTGTAGAGTAAAAAAATAAAAGCTTCCCTTTCTCAAATTTCTGATAATATCAACAAGAAGCACTTACAGCAACCCTGCTGCACTTTCCCTGATACCAGAATCCTATTTACATCGTTCAAAAAGGCAAAAATATAAACACTAAAATGACATTGTTTGTTTGTTTTAGGGTGTTCTTTGGCAGAAAACAAACTTTCTCCGATATCAACATTGGCCTGGGAATCCCTTCAGAAGTGTGTTGGGTTGGTCTGAATTTTGGCAGGGTTTGTTTTTTTAATCCCTTTTGAGTTCTGGTCCGAAACCTGTTTTTGTTACTATGGAGATTCAAGAGGATTCCTGCACCTCCTCTTTGAGAATCTGGGTTACCATAGAAACAGGTTTGTCCTTTGCAGCCCTAAGATCATCTTCCGCTTCCGCCTCCCGATTGGCCGACTCCTCCTCTTCTCCAGCGCCATTTGTCAAAGACACGCAGTCTCCATTTGGTTGGTCCAAAGAAGTTGTGGGCAGGGCTTTAGGTGAACCATTGTGATCTGAAGAAGAGTCAATTGGTTCGTCTGGATGTGGGAGGACTCCATCAGCGACAGCAAGCTGCTGATTTGTTGATTTAAAGAGAAACAATGTCAGAAAAAAACGTAATATTATGTACCATTCATTTAATGCAGCAGTGATCCATGATTGCTTTTTTTTTTAATTAAAAACAGTACCATGTGGTAGGTTTGGTGGATGTAACTGCTCTCTATATTTTGACAGCTTTTTTTAAACGGAAAAAAATTAACAATATACATTTAAAATGCAGAAATTCACACAGCATTTCATTTACATTAACCTGTTTTAAAATAACTTTTCCATGTGCTCAGACTGTCGCGTTTAAACTTGGAAACAATTTACATTAAAAGTAATTTAATATTAAATATTATTACCAATCCTTAGTTAACAATTTCTTAAGCAGCAGTATGCTAGTAATTCAAACCACCTCATTTGTATTTGTATTTGTTACATACAGTTTATTTACTTATATCAAAATGTGACATGCCAACACATATAAACCTTTGTGTATAATTTATGGACAGCATAGTAACAATTATCTAAAGATGAAAACATATACAAAAGAACAAAAAAAACAACAAAAACAAAATGCAACTTACTCTTTGTAGTTCAGTCATCGTCCTCTCCTCCTGTGTCTGTTTGAGAGTGAGTGTGAGGAGTGTGTCCAGAACAGACTGCTTAGGCTGCATTCCCTTATCATAGCGGTTATACATGCCACACCAAAATCTGTTAAATGCACGCACGCAGAGAGAGAGAGAAAGACAGATATGATGCAGGAAATGATCAGATAAACAGATAAACACTCAGCTGTATGAATGAGGCTTAAACTGCTGCAGTTGTTTCAAAGACTGCTGATGAGTCATGCTCTACTTGAACTGCAGCAGAAATGTGTGTGTGTTTTCATGTTTGAATTGCAGAGATAAGTACTAGCTTATAGTGTGTGTGTGTATATTTGCATTTGAAATGCAGTGGTAGAGTATGTGTGCAGTAAAACTGTGTGTGAATGTAATTACACTAGGGGTGGGTTAGTAGATTGCTTGCATGCTTGTGTATGCACCTACTTGAATTTGAGCATGTGTGTGTGTGTGTGTGTGTGTGTGTGTGTATTCATACTTGAAGTGCAGCGGTAATGTGCTGGGCCTGAGGAGGCTGTTGTGTGTGGAGCGTTTGTACAGCGGGTTGCGGAACTCGTCCTGACACTGTAGTAAAAACGGCCACAGAGAAAACGTCCTCTCCCTCAGTCTGTGAAAAGACATTAAAGCCGCAGTTTAGCATGAAAATACAATTTAAACATTTTTTTTATATTATATTAGGTTTTACTAAATATTTGTGCACATGTATGCTACTTTTCAAAGCTAATACAGCATTTAAGTGCCTTGAAATAAGTATGTTGCCAAAGATGTGTTGTATTCAGCTCTACTAGAACAGAAACTGGACTGGTTGAATGTGTTTACACTTGTGTAAATGTGCCTTCAGAGAAGTTATCATGTGTATGCATATTCAGACAGTAAAACATAGTAGTAAAACAGGTCAGTGTGTAGAATCTAACCAGATATTTCTTTAGAACCTCCACGTTTTTTATCTCTGTCTCTGGTTCTTGTTGTATGTGCTGTGTTTTTTCCTGAGTAAGAGCAAGTATAAGCTCAATCATTCAATTATTTTATCAGCTATTATTAAATAGTGAGTTATGTGTGACCTTTATTTGTATTCATGTGTTTCTTGGTCTAGGGTTTCTGGCACTGACAGAATAAACATCTATGAATGTTTGGCATTGTTAAATTGCCATTACATAAATGTAAATGCAGCACCCTCAGTGAGGAACATTTTATTAATAGAGAAAAAGGAAATGTAAAAGCAGCAACTGAACTCACACGGGGTCCTGTGGAAATAGATTAAACTGAAATAACAGTCATTGGTGGACATATGTAATTGTATATGTAATATATATTGAAAAAATCATATCACCTTTACTGAAACATTTATTTTGTTATATACTGTATATTGAGATTAAATCATTGTACAGACCAACATTGGTACAAAAGTGTTTGTACCCCTAAATTCAATAATTATTCTTAAGCCTTACAGTCACAGAAATTATCATTATACAGTCAACAAGTGTGTGAGTGTGTGTGTGTGTGTGTGTGTGTGTGTGTGTGTTCTCACCTCATGTCTTGTCTCTCTTTCTGGCAGTTTCCAATGAAGTTTCCATACTGACAGGCATAGACGTGATCATGAATAGTCAGCAGGTAACGTTCATTAAATTGAAAGGCACACGGGAACTGCTCTGATAGCTGCCACACACACTCCACAAACTGAGTGAAAACAGGGGAAACCTCCTTAGGATCACCTTCTAGGAGACCACACCTGAAAGACACACAAAGACACTTTTCAAATTCCAAATCAAAATATTGTAATTTACAGCATTTATTTGCAGAAGATGAGACAGGGCTGAAATAACAAAACTGCAAAAAAAAAAAAGCAAAGCTTTCAGACCTCAAATAATGCAAAGTTTTAAGAGTTCAGAAATCAATATTTGGTGGAATAACCCTGGTTTATAATCACAGTTATCATGCATCTTGGCATGATCTCCTTCACTAGTCTTACACACTGCTTTTGAATAACTTTATGCCACTCCTGGTGCAAACATTCAAGCAGTTTAGCTTGGTGTGATGGCTTGTGATCATCCATCTTCCTCTTGATTATATTCCAGAGTTTTTCAAATTGTTAAAATCAAAGAAACTCATCATTTTAAGTGGTTTCCAGAAATGTATATTGTTGTTGTGAACTAAGAATTTTCTACAAAAATCTGTAATAGAGACCTGAATTGTTTGGCTGTGAGAAGTTTTAAGAAACAGAGAGAGCACAAAAAAAGAAAAAGTAATGTTTATCTTTAAGCAGATTTTCTATTTTAATACAATAGTGAGTAAAACTATCATAACTCACATCTTTGTTTTCATCTTCTTTTTATGAATACATTTCTTAAATAGTGTTTACAAGCCTGCAGTTTTCAGGTTTGTTTTTTTCTGAATATAGAATAAATAAATAAAAAACATAAGTACAATAAAAAGTGTGATGTAACAAAAAAAAACAAAAAACAACAGATTCCAAAGTCTGGAATAAAGTCAATTGAATATAGTGGCCCATTTACACTACTTAATCTTGAACACTGTTCTTACCTGTGACTGAACTTGTGTCCAAAAGAAATCCACTCTTTTTCAATCAGCACCTGAAAGACCAAGACCATAGATTCAATATAATTTGTAGGAAATTTGCAGATGTCCCCCCTGATCAAAACCAACTATCAATGTTGCAATAAACACTGATACTAAAAACTATGATTGGGGTGGGTGAGGTACCAAGAGGGAGTATATGATATCTCTGTCTGTTTATAAACAAATAAGCCACAACTAATTTCTACATGACCATTTTGCAACATCTGTATATTTATTGGAATTAAGTAGGTCGTTTAAATTGACGTATGTTTGTGTCTGTGTTTGAAAACTCACCATGAGCCCTTTGATGGTTCTGTAGTATGGATCCAACAGGATGCAGGCAAGAGAGCAAACCTGAGCAGTCCGGTCCCAGCCGTCAGAACAATGTACCAATACACTTGCACCTTCATCACCTACTGCCTAACACACACACACAACAATAAATGCTTAAATAATTATGCACTTTCTTTGCATTCAGTCCCTATGGTCCCAACCTTTTCTGATTTGGGGTTGCATTTTACAATTTTTAAGCTTGACTGCAAAAAAAAATTTAGATAAAAGGTTTTGTGTAATGACTAATATAAAATGACAATGACAATCAAAAGTTTGGAAACACCTTTTCATTAAATTTTTATTTATGTTCAACATTGTATATTATCATTAAAGACATCAAAACAAGGGGTAAGGGTAAACAAAAAAGTGCTTGGTCTCCACAACCCCCTGATCAAAACCCAGCTGAGATGAGGTTATGTTGATTTGGGATGAAGTGGAGCTTCACAGCATGAACGAAAAGCAGCAACTATTGTTTAGCACCTCCAGGAACTCCTTGAAGACGCTGAGACCTCTTTTCCACCAACAAAGTGCTGGTGCTGGAGCCGGTTCCTGCGAACCTTTTAAGAAATGGCCCGTGTTTCCACTGCTTTAAGGAGTCACTCACTACGTATGTGAATGTGGGCGTAAACAGAAGTCAGGGGGAAACTTGAAAACAACATGGCGGAACCCGAGCTCCTTTTAAAACTTGTGCTGCTCTCCTCGGTGGACCTTCTCTGGCCCAAAACCTGTGATTTCGCGGTGGAAACATAAAGAACAGTTCGAAAACTTGGCACCAGCACCGGCACCATGCCGGAGGAAAAGCCCCTTAAGAAAACTATTGCAGGTGTCTTTCCTTCATGAAGACACTGAGATTAAAATATCAAGAGCCCAAATCTGTCATCAAAGCTTAATGTGGTGCTCAAATTAATAATTTAAAGTATAAAATATTCTGGCTTGTTTAACATTTTTGTTTACAAAATAATTCCATATTAAATGTACAATGTAGGAAAATCAGAGTGAATGATAAGAGGTGTGTCCAGACTTTTGACTGGTACTGTATATGTGAAAGTACCTTGGCCAGAAAGACGCCTGCGTCCATCACAGCTTTAATGTGTCTTAGCCAGCCGGAGTTTTCCAGTCCTGTTAGGTAATCGCTCATAGAGGGAGACTTCTGAGCACACACTAACAGAGCAAAACACATATATAGTTAATCTCTCTCTCTCAAACACATACACATTGAAAATAATACAAATATATGCAAATACAAATATATGCAAATATAATAAAGTTTACACAATAAAGCAAAAGCTAATACAGTTTCCTCAAGTCTAAGCTATTTTCAATATAAATTCTACTTTTAGGTCTGTGGTTATGTTTGAGGTTAAAATGTGCTTTTAAACTGTAATATGACAACACAACCCGTGGGATGTCTAAAGTCTTATTTTAATAGTGTAACATATAGAGTTGTCAGGTTTCTGAG